>NC_137821.1:50848017-51110517 GCF_963921795.1 Nannobrachium achirus | reverse complement strand
CTGGTGCCAGATCATGCTGGAATGTTCTGAGCACCCTGAGAATCCTGATATTCCTGCCTTCTGTACAGATGTGTCAATGTACTCGTTTCTTCGCAGATACTCGGACATCCTCCGAGCAATGACACTAAAGAAGATTTTGCCCTCAACGTTTAGTAGGGAGATTGGACGGAATTGGCTGATGTTCACTGCATCCTTCTCCTTTGGGATAAGGACTCCACCTGCCCTACGCCACACTTTAGGTATTATCCTCTTCTGCCATGCTGTTCTCATGAGCCTCCAGAGAAACCTCAGGACATCTGGTGCATACTTATACACCTTGTATGGGATTCCATTTGGCCCCAGGGATGATGCCGTTCTTGCCCGACGCACTGTGGTTTCCACCTCTTTCCATGTTGGAGGACTGCAAGACATGTGATGTTCAGGGGGGTCAATTGGTGGGATATCTGAAGGAATGGTCAGATGTTCATGCCGCCTTGGGTCAGAGTGTGTTGCTTTCAGATGATCTTCCAGGTCTATCTTTGTAGTTTTTAGAGCTCCACTTTTTTCCTTTGTGAAGATACTTTTAAGGAACTTGAAGGGATCTTTGTAGAACCGTGTTCTTGTTTGTTCTTTCTTCCTTCTTCGTTTCCGGAGGTTCTCTGCTCTGCGGAGGGATGCCAGTCGTGTTTTAATATCACCTTGAAGTGCATTTATGCCTTCCCTTTCCACTCCAGAGGCTTTTTTCCACCGTTTCCTAAGTTGTCTTCTTTCTAGGACGAGGCGCTTGATCTCCTGTTGCCTCCTGGAGACTGGTGCGGTTGGAACATCTTTCCTGCCTTTCCTTTCTTGCACTCCGAAGCGTTCTGCCCCATATTGGTAGATGATATCCCCCATTCTCTCCAGCTTCTTTTCCACTGTCCCTCGAAGTTGCTCGAGAGACAGGGTCAGATCAGTATTGATAGTTTCCCAGAGCTTCTTATCCACGGCACCAGGCCACTTACATGCAATCTATGCCCTGCTAGTCTCCTTTCGACTGCAGGTCTAGGAGGTTGGGTCGGTTCTGCCTCTGTTGTTATCACCTCTGTGTTTGCTTCCTCCACGACAGTGGTATTGATGTACTGCAAGCTATGGTTTGCGTCCAGTTGCTGTACTTCATTCGACTGATTTGATTCCTTTCGCAGAAAGTAATCAACGCGAGGCCTCTGTCTCTCTTCTGTCAAACACTTCATCTTTCCCTGGTGAATTCTCAACCCCCGATAGGATGTAACCTTCCTCCAACCACAGGGACATATTTGCTGCTTGTGGCCCGTTGACGTGGCTGTAGCTGGGGCAACTGCTGTGGCACTCTCTTGCGCTGTGCTCTCGTTATTCGTCGTCGTTTCCGTTCCAGGGTCTGTTACCATGATGTCAGCCGATGAGTCATCTTCCGCCCCCGCTCTCGCAGACTCTAGGGGTGTTCTCTTTTGTCGTCTTTTCATAGCTATAGCGGGTGATTCCAACATGCCAAAGACATGGGAAACTACAAACATGGGAAGCTAGCCCATGCCCGTCCCAGTGGGGTCTATTCCCTCCCGTCAGCTGTCTCTCCATGCCGCCACAAGGACTTTCCCCTGTCGTCAGCTGATCTTTCTCAGCAGTCACTGGACTCAGTGTCCAGATACTCAGTTTTACAAAACACAGGATAAGATGTTAATTTCCTTTGTGCAGGCACATGCGTGTGAGTGAGTGTGTGTGTGTGTGTGTGTGTGTGTGTGTGTGTGTGTGTGTGTGTTTTAATCTAGGACGCATCATCAGTAGTGTTCCTCCAGGTCTTAGGGTGTTTCGGCCATTATACACTATACACCCTCTCCGGAGGCGGCCAGCTCAGGTTGATCAGTCCCCGAACATGCGTCATTTCCAATTAGTCATGAGAGAATCGTTCATCTTATGGATGGCAGACTTCTCCTCATGGGACTGTGCAAGGCAGGGGCGTCCTTTTCCCTGAGTCAAGCCTATAGGCTGACCGCATACCTCCTGGCTCCAGTTTAAGCATTTAGCAGAAGCTCGATGCCCAAACTGGAAGCTCCCAATCCAAAGTGACCCACAACAAGCAATATACAATAGGCAATACAACAAGCAATACAATAAGCAATAAGCAATACAACAATCAAAGTGATTAAGCATGCATGAGAATCACGTTATGCCAGCTCCTCATGAGACTTAATCAACATCAATACATCAACTGCATAGAGATATCAATCCAGAACAAGCAACAAGCAATACAATAAGCAATAAGCAATACAACAATCAAAGTGATTAAGCATGCATGAGAATCGCGTTATGCCAGCTCCTCATGAGACTTAATCAACATCAATACATCAACTGCATAGAGATATCAATCCAGAACAAAGAACAAACCATATATACCTATACGAACGCTATCTAGCTTGGTTACTTTGGGGCCCAGCAGGGGTCCTTCCTCCTCATAAAAAGCCACTGGCTGCTTCTTTCGGCTGCCTCCGATGCAGCTTTGATGGCTGACCGCTGGCTTTGGCCTCTTATTCCCAGGTCTGCAAAGAGCCTGGTTGTAGATCTTGCCACAAACCCTCTGCATCCCACCTCCACTGGGCGGACTTCAGCGTTCCAGCCGCGCTGTTGTGCTTCAGCAGCGAGTTCTGCATAGCGTAGGTTTTCCGCTCGTAAGCCTCATCCACTGAGTCCTCCCAGGGTACTGTGAGCTCGATGATGTACACCTTTTTTTGAGAAGGGGACCAGAGCACCAAGTCAGGTCTCAGGGTGGTTGTAGCGATCTCTGGAGGAAACACAAGTTGTCGGCCAATATCAGCCAGTATCTTCCAGTCTCGAGCCAGACGTAGTTGGCCTCGCTCCGATGGTGTCAAGCCGCTCCTGGTTACCTTTGCCCCCTCACGGACAAAGGTGGTTGCCTGTTGGTGGTTGGATGCTGGTGGCGGTAGGGAGTTGGTGGCAGCTCGTTTGTCCTCCAGGGTGGAGGCAAGGATCTTTAGGACTTGGTTGTGACGCCATGTGTAACGTCCCTGGGCGAGACTGGTTTTGCACCCTGATAGAATGTGCCTTAGGGTGGCTGGCGTTGAACAAAGGGCACACCCCGGGTCTTCACCATACCACTGGTGAAGGTTGACTGGTGTTGGAAGAACGTCATATGTAGCTCTCATGAGAAAGCTCAACTGCCTCGCTTCCATGGCCCACATATCCTTCCAGCTGATCTTCCTCCTCTCCACACTGCCTTGGCCCATCTTCCAGCCTCCTCCTGGTGGCGTACTTCCTCCACCACCATCTTTCTCCGTTCTGGTGCTGCTGCCTTACTCCAAGCAGGGCGAGTAGCTGTTAACCCAAAACCTCCTCGTCCCTGCTGAACATAGCCCACAATGTCAGCATGTTTGAGGGCTGCTGTTGCTTCCTCCACTGCTTTGGCTGGTGTCCATTTGCGCCCGGTTGCCAAGGTTGGTGCGTTGTTGCTCACTACTAAATCTCTGGATTCATTCAGTGTCATCTGGAGTCTTGTTTTTGCACACTTGAACTCCTCTGTGAGACTGGTGAGGGGGAGCTTGAGGATGCCATCTCCATAGAGGGCTATGGTAGTGCATCCCGCCATGATGCCTACTTCCAGGCACTGCCAAGACGTGGTAAAGTCAGAGGTGGTAAAGCAGAACTGCATGTCTTGGAAGTAGGATTTAACCAGGGCTGTGATGGTGTCCGGTATGTGGAAGAACTCAAAGGCAGACCACAGGAGTTCATGGGGCACCGAGCCAAAGGCATTGGTAAGGTCCAGAAAGACTACATGGAGGTCCCTTCTCTCCACCTTTGCCGTTTGGATCTGGTGCCAGATCATGCTGGAATGTTCTGAGCACCCTGAGAATCCTGATATTCCTGCCTTCTGTACAGATGTGTCAATGTACTCGTTTCTTCGCAGATACTCGGACATCCTCCGAGCAATGACACTAAAGAAGATTTTGCCCTCAACGTTTAGTAGGGAGATTGGACGGAATTGGCTGATGTTCACTGCATCCTTCTCCTTTGGGATAAGGACTCCACCTGCCCTACGCCACACTTTAGGTATTATCCTCTTCTGCCATGCTGTTCTCATGAGCCTCCAGAGAAACCTCAGGACATCTGGTGCATACTTATACACCTTGTATGGGATTCCATTTGGCCCCGGGGATGATGCCGTTCTTGCCCGACGCACTGTGGTTTCCACCTCTTTCCATGTTGGAGGACTGCAAGACATGTGATGTTCAGGGGGGTCAATTGGTGGGATATCTGAAGGAATGGTCAGATGTTCATGCCGCCTTGGGTCAGAGTGTGTTGCTTTCAGATGATCTTCCAGGTCTATCTTTGTAGTTTTTAGAGCTCCACTTTTTTCCTTTGTGAAGATACTTTTAAGGAACTTGAAGGGATCTTTGTAGAACCGTGTTCTTGTTTGTTCTTTCTTCCTTCTTCGTTTCCGGAGGTTCTCTGCTCTGCGGAGGGATGCCAGTCGTGTTTTAATATCACCTTGAAGTGCATTTATGCCTTCCCTTTCCACTCCAGAGGCTTTTTTCCACCGTTTCCTAAGTTGTCTTCTTTCTAGGACGAGGCGCTTGATCTCCTGTTGCCTCCTGGAGACTGGTGCGGTTGGAACATCTTTCCAATTGTTGGTTAAACATAGTTCATAATTTTCAGCACATTGTTACCAATAAAGGAAACACTAATTAGAAATATATTTCCAGGGGGTGCATGAAAGACACTTCTTCCAACTAGACTAGTTGGGAAACACCATCATCGTAAGGACCGGACCCTTCGTAGTGTCCTACGAAGAGCTTTGTACGACCGCGGTATGACTGCACTTTGGGAAACCGGGCCTTTATTTGTATAGCACTTTTCAAAAACAAGTTTACATAGTGCTTCACATCAAGTGGCGTCAGTTCAGCAAAAGCTAGGGTATTGCAAAGATGGGAGTCCTCAATCGGGTTTTGTCAGTTTTTTACCTGGGTTTCTACGGTTTCTTGGGCTGGATATGGCAGCCTGGAACGGTTGTTTAAGTGCAGCTAAACCAACAATTAACAGTAATGCATTGCTCCTGTGCAGCTGACCTGCGGAACCTGGGAATACACCATTTTGTCAAGATGGGGAGAATACAAGGGGAGAATACAAGTGTGGAGAGTATAATTATAATACCTTGTTAAAGTGACCATTTTGTTAAATTTCGCAATTTTAGTTATTTTATTGTAGGCCTAATTTAACTACATAATAACCAGCATAGATAGACAAAGAGACATTCATGGATTTATATTTAAAAGTAACTTTTATTTTCCCCCTGGACCAATTGTTCACTTCACAAACCCCAATAACAGTGTGGGGGAAGACAAAACTAAAAGCGACAATAAAAACACAACAATTTTGTTAAAAACAATGCAAAAAAGAAAAGAAAAAAAAACATTAAAATGAACAGCAAGGTTACTCTTGAAGAACGCTTGCTTTTAAATACCCCATTTTCATCTGAAGAAGTCTATGACACCATTAAGGCAATGTCTGTTGGGAAAAGTCCTGGCCTTGACGGACTCCCTGTAGAATTCTATGTACATTTCTGGTCTGATTTACAGCCACTCTTTATGCCTATGGTAAAGGAATTTGCTGACTGCAATATTATCCCAGCTTCTATGAAAGAGGCAGCGATCACACTTATTAAAAAAAAAGACAAAGATATGCATGAATGTTCATCCTATAGGCCAATTTCACTCCTTAATGCAGACTATAAAATCCTCGCCAAGCTTTTAGCTAAGCGATTGGACCTTATTCTTCCATCTCTGATAAAAAATGACCAGACAGGCTTTGTTAAAGGTCGCCATGGTGCTGACAACATACGCCGCCTGGTAAATATAATTGACTATGTAAATAAGAGTGGAGGTGAATCCGCAATTATATCGCTTGATGGAGACAAGGCCTTCGATCGCGTGGACTGGAGCTTTCTCTTCTCCTCCCTGGCACATTTCGGTCTCGGCCCCATGTTCATAAACTGCATAAAAACATTATATAGTTCTCCAACAGCACAAGTTTTCACAAATGGCTTTCTTTCAAAAAAAATTAAACTGGCGAGAGGGACTAGGCAAGGATGTCCGTTATCCGGTTCTTTATATGCACTCGTCGCTGAATCATTTGCCCAATCAGTTAGACTGAATCACAATATTAAAGGCATAGTTGCCGGAAATTCGGAGCATAAGATTTCTTTATATGCCGATGACACCTTACTATTTATATCTAATTTAGACCAATCAATTCCAAATTTACTATCCATAATTAACTTATATGGCTCCCTTTCCGGCTATAAAATAAATTTATCAAAATCTATTCTTTGTCCACTTAACCATAACGACGATGACAGATTTAACACTCTGTCTCCTTTTAAACATACAAAAGAAGGCTTTACCTATCTTGGTGTGTGTATCTCTCCAACACTTGATAACTTATTCAACCGCAACTACACACCGCTTGTGCAAAAAATCAAGGAGGACATCGATGTATGGACCAACTTACCTCTAACACTTATAGGTCGGATAAATGTAGTAAAAATGAACTTATTACCAAGATTAAACTACTTATTTCAGTCATTACCCTGTCCCATTCCAGCATTATTCTTTAAAAATGTAAATGCAGATATTTCTAAATTTCTCTGGAACCACAAAAAAGTGCGAATCTCTTTGGCCACTTTATGTAAACCATATAAAGAAGGAGGTTTAGCTCTGCCTAATCTTGAGTTATACTACTGGTCGGCTCAAATTAAACGAATGACTGAATGGTTTCATGATTCGGAAGACTCTCTTTGGAAACCAATAGAATCCCAATTCAGTCACCCAATTCCGCTAAAATCTATTCCATTTATAAACAAGACTCTGGCAGGGCCGAATAAATCCTTCGTAATTAATAGTATCTTATCGGTTTGGCCAAATTGTAAGAAATACTGCAAAATTAACAAGCATATATCTGTACTTTCACCCATTTCTCATAATCCCGATTTACCAGCAAGCTTAAGTGAGAAAGGTTTACATAGGTGGACAATTAAAGGCGTTAACAATCTGGGTTGTCTATTCAGAGACATAGATATGAAATCCTTTTCAGAGGTAAAGGAAGAATATGGTTTGTCCTCTGCAAACCTGTTTCAGTACTTACAGGTGAGACATCTTTTACAATCCTTGATTAAGAAAAACATATTTAGATTTCAAGTAGACGAAATAGAAAAAATGTTTTTCAGCAATCAATCTATGTCTAAATTTACGTCAAAGATCTATAAAATTCTTAATGGTAGAGTGACTTCATCCTTCCAACCTCTGAAAAGGCTATGGGAATTAGACTTAAATCTAACTATAGATCAAGAAACATGGACAATGATATGTGCAAAAGTAAACCCATCTTCGCTTCCGGCTAGAGTACTGGAACACAACTATAAATTTATTTTCAAAACGTTTTTAACTCCAGTCTGTTTAAACAAAATGTCCCAGGAGTATTCGCCATTATGTAATAAATGTAAATTAACTTTGGGCACATATTCACACATGTTCTGGTTTTGTTCCAAAATTAAACCCTTTTGGCAAACAATTCATGCTTCAATTGAAAAGATATTTAAGTCAAAACTGAGGAAATCTTCTATTCTATACCTCTTAGGAGTGGATCTAAATGTACCCATGAGCTCTTCACATCGGAAGCTGTTTGATTTTTTTAGGTTTTTGGCCAAAAAATGCATTTTGACGTTATGGAAGACTGATGAAATCCCAAACGAACATATGTGGATGGCCCAAATAATGTCTTTGTTACCCTTGGAGAGGCTTAAGTATGAAATGCAAGACAAGGCAGAGGTGTTTCTCGAAGTATGGTCCCCCTTCTTAGATTTTCTAGAAGGGGGCAACTGATTTAGGTTGGCTTATGATCCTTGTATGTAAGTCTGGTTATGATAATATGATCGACATCCCACCACCATGTACGCACACGCATGATAAGGCACTGCAGGATTCTGGCCCGTGCCGCACTGTTCAGATGGGGGTAGAGGATAACAGTAGTTTTCTTTCTTCCCATGGGGGCGGTGAGACATGGGCGAGAGTTCCTTGTGCCCCCCTTCTCTTTTTTCTGTTTTTGAAGCTTTTTACCACTTGAGATGTATATATACTTTTTTTTCCTCCCCCGTTATTTGTCTATTATCTGTATGTATAATTTCTCGTATGTCTTTTGTCTTTTGTGTAGGTCCAAGTCTGTTAGTCATGTTTGTCTGAAAAGAAAAACCTGAAAAAAAAAATAACAAAAAAAAAAAAAATTAACAGCAAAAAATATAAACAATAAAATAAAGTCCTCAGATGAACAAAGAGTCCATTGACCAATACTAGTTAAAAGCCACTCTGTAAAAATGTGTTTTTAGAAGAGTTTTAAAAGTGGCAGTGAGGCCTGTCTGACTTCCAGGGGAAGATTTTTCCACAGATGGGGAGCCCCTACGGCAAATGCTATATCCCCTTCTGTGACCAGGTTTGCCGCTTTTACATCCAGCAAGAGCTGGTCTGAAGATCTGAGGTTGCGAGAAGGGATATAAGGGGACAGAAAGTCCAAAATATAGGTGGGTGCAAGGTCATTCCGTGATTTAAAAACAAACAATAATATTTTAAAATCAGTTATTACATCAGTTCTAAAAGACTCACACTGATTGGTTTTAACCAGAGCCAATGCGAGGTCAGAAACAACGCCAGTCACGTGGTTCATGTAGGCCTATGCCGGAAATGTCACTTTCCCCCCCATAGATTCCAATGTAAACTTCCGGTTCAGCGCTTTGTCACTATTCGCCAATAGATGTATATGTTGAAGACCTGGCCCCAAGAAGTGAATGGAGATGACGCAACTCTCCTATAGAGGGCTCTGGTTTAAACGCGTCATCATTGGTCAACACAGGTTTTATCTGTAAATCTGTATAAATAAAGATGAACATTTTACGATCACTACACTGTTATTTTGTTTTATTTAAGGAGAACCTCGGGTAATTGGATCCAGTCAGGTCGTGCTGGCCAGAGTGGGAGATGATGTGATTCTTCCTTGTCACATTGAACCACCTGTCAACATGGAGGAGGAGACGGTGGATTGGACCAGACTTGACCTGCTTCCAAAAGAAGTGAACATGCTCCAAGATGGACGAGACATGCGCCGTCTTTGCAACCCGTTGTACAAGCAGAGGACGTTCCTGTTTGATGATAAGCTGCCTCGTGGTAACATCTCACTGAAGCTGTCCAGGGTGGAGCTCTCAGACCAGGGGAAGTATGTGTGTAAAGCTAAAGCTCCAAATCTGGAGGACAACGTTGAGATCCAGCTCCGTGTTGGTAAGATTTAATATTAAAAACATGGATACATTCCATTTCTCAAGATAACTGTCATTAATTAAATAGTAAAGAGCCCACATTCAAAAGTGATATTTATCTATATTTCCAGAAAGAACCCCCCCCCCCCTTTTTTTACACATGACACGAGTCATACAACCAATAAGAGTTGCCGCTTTCAGTGTTGCTAAGATACGATCCCCTTGATCCATTCAAACCAAAATAAAATCAGCTGCATGAACATGTGAGTGCCGACCGTCCCCTAATTGGCTCAAAACTTGAGCCACCAAGGAGTTACAGACCGACGAACGGACCTACGGACAGACAGACGGATAATGTTTTTTATGTGTATTCACAGTTGGCGGGCCTCTGCCAGTGATCTCCTCCACTGAACCGACAGACAGTGGTGTACCTTTGACATGTGATTCTGGGTGCTGGTCTCCACCTCCTGAGATGTCTTGGCTGGACAGTGATGACAAGACCATCACTGCTGGGCCCTCAGTGAGACAGAACATTTCTCAACACTGCTACATTGTCCAGAGGAATGTTACAGTGAAGCGAGCAGTTAAAGTGACCTGCAGAGTTCACCTGCCAGGCTACAGCATCACTGCTGAGACACACCGTTACCTCTCAGGTAATAATAATAAGGGTAATAATAATAATAATAATAATACATTTTATTTATAAGGCGCCTTTCAGGGCACTCAAGGTCGCCGTACAGCAATATAAAAACAGCAGTTAATATAAAGGACAAATCACAACTAGAACAATTTGTAGCAGAGCACAGTAAGAGCGAGATCATTTAGCGACCTACAACCGGGTCGCAACGTGGTCGGTAGTTTTCAGCTAGAGGTCTGCGCGGGACTGATTTTTTAATCCCGCTCCTGCCCGCTCCCGCTTGAATTCTGACCACTCCTGCCCACGCCCGCGATGATTTCATTTTTGACCGCCCGCTGTGATTTCCTCTCCGCCGCTCCTGCCCGCAACAAACAAATGATGTGAATTTAGTCCCGCGGACTCTCGCGGCGCACAGTACCGCAGCACGTCCAACAGCTTCCCTCCCAAGAAGGCACATTGAAATTGAGAGGAGCATATTTGTGATGGACTGACGGCGGCGTGAGAACAAAAAGAGAGAGAGGGGGAGAGGTCGAGCGACGGAGCCACGGCACGGTGGAGAGAGCGAAGTATAAAAGCTTATATACATTGCGGGATTTTGCGGCGCCCGCCGAGTTTACTTTGACCGCATGTCCCCGCCCGCAGGGATTAAACAACCGCCCTTCGCCGCAATATATGGTGACGGGTCCTGCAGGTCCCGCGGGAGCGCGCTCCCGATGCAGGGCGCTATTTTCAGCGACCGGGTCGCTAAATCGAGCGACCGGGTCGTTAAATTAACCGACCGGCCCGGTAAATAACCGACCGCGCCGCTAAATTGACCGACCCGGTCGCTAAATCTACCGACCTGCCTGCAGTTTTAGGTCGGTAGATTTAGCGACCCGTTTGGTACATCTAGCGACCCGGTCGGAAGATTTTGCGCCCTGGCCGGTCGATTTAGCGACCCGGGCGGTCGCTTTAGCGGCACGTTTGGTGATTTAGCGACCCGGTCGGGAGGTTGCGTCGGCAGGTTAGCCTTACTGAGGTAAGGTTACTGAGGTTAGGTTTAGGGTTAGGGTTAGGGTTTGGGTTAGTAGCCCGGTGGTCGGTGGATAAGCGACCACCGGTCGGTGGATTTACCTACCCAGTCGTGGATTTAGCGTCCCGGTTGGTGGATTTAGCGACCCGGTCCGTGGATTTAGCGTCCCAGTCGTTCGATTTAGCGACCCGGTCGCTCACTTTAGCGGCACGGTCGGTGATTTAGCGGCCCGGTCGGACGCTTTAGCGACCCAGTCGCTGAAAACTACCGACCACGTTGCAACCCGGTTGTAGGTCGCTAAATGATCTCGCCCTCTCTCGCAGAGCACAACAATATAAAAAACAGCAGTTAATACAATGGACAAAATCACAAAATCACAATAAAAACAGAACAATTAGCAGCAGAGCAACAAAGAGGTCAGGCATATGCCTGCCTAAAGAAGTGAGTTTTGAGGTGGGTTTTAAACGTGGGGAGTGATTCACAGTTTCTGATGCCGGGGGGTAGGGAGTTCCAGAGGTGAGGGGCAGAACGGCTGAAAGCTCGTAACCCCAAGGTGGAGACACGGGCTGAGGGTTTGTCAGGGCGGGTCAGTTGGATGGCAGAGGCAGACCTGAATGTTTACATCACTGTTTAAAATCTTGAATAACCTCTGTAAACACATCTGTCACACTAGAGTACATTCACTGTAACAGTGGATACAGTGTAAATGAGAGAAAGAGGTTGGGCATCAGCAATGGGGTTTCTCAGTGGAGTGCTAGACCTAAAGTCCAGTATACATAAAAAGTAGGAATTCCAAATTCCAAAAAGGTAGCACATCCAAAACTTAACGTAAAATGGGCCTTGCTTTGATTGATTAAATTTCATCATGTTGACAACTGTTGTGGCATAACTGTTGTGGCATAACTGTGTGTTTCAGAAAATGTGATTCAGAGATCACCCTGGATAGTGTATAATGCCAGCATCATCAGCCTCATCATCATCACCTACGCCATCGTTGTGTTACCATTACTGAACGATCTGAAGAATCTACTCATCCAGTTTATGACGTGTTCAGGTAGGTCCTCTGTTTGCTTATCACTCTGTATTCCGAGGTTCTCTGATTCAGTTCTACTGGTTCTACTGTTTCTCTCTCAGACACTATTGTTTCACAGTGTGTGGAGAGACTCAGCCTAGACAGACAGAGCAGCCTCTTTCTTGTTTTTCAGCACCCTCACAACCCAGTGCCAGCCTGTACATAATAAAACTTGGTTCTCCAGTTAAAATGTCAGTCAATGTTTCCTCCCTTTATTTCCTAAGTTAGTGAGTCAGCTGTGAGGGACCACAAACGCTACAATGTTTGAACTACTATTTTAGTAGAGTCACACACTTAGGTTCTGTCACCATCCTCTGGCAAGGATGTTTTGATGATTGTTTTGACCTCTATGGACCCTTTATAAAAGATTTAGCCCCCAGGTCCCTCGCAAAAATCCCAGGTTTCTTTGCTAGAGGGCCAAACAAAGAATGGCGCCCGGCGCCATCTCTAAAAATGAACTTTTGATCCAGATGACCTATAATCATGTATGAAGACACTTTTTCATTTAAGTCAACCATGAGGATTTCAAATCTGACACAATTTTAATCTTCAATTAGCATAATGCATGTTGATTTAGCATATATTATGCATAGGCCTATGTAACAACTCAAAGAAAACAAGTGGTCATTTGCTGTTCTGTGTTATTCCAAGTACTTATTTTTACAGTGCAATTGAAAAAGGAGCACTCGTTTTCTATTGACCATGACAGAGTCTCAAGCGACCATGATCCACATGAGACACCGTTGAGCGAGCGAAGGTCGCTTGAGCCAACTCAGCGCCATTAGAAGTTGTCAACCAAGGGGCCAGAATAGTAAATATTGTTGTGGGGACTGCTTTTGCAACCGACTGCCACTCAAAGGGTGGGGCTGCACTAGAATACGAGTGCTCCTTTTTCAATTGTATTGGTTCTTCAAACATACTGTAACACAATACCTCAATATTGCTGTGGTTATGATTTAATTATACTGTCTTTCTCTCTCTCTCTCTCTCTCTCTCTCTCTCTACCCCTCTCTTCTTCGAACCTCATATCAAGAGGGTGCAATTTCAGAAGAAAAAAGGTAAGCTTAGCCCACGCTCCTGTGTTGGAATGGTACATATGTGATAATGTTCTAACTGGTCATATCTTTGCAGAGTTTCACTTGACATTAAGAATTTAGAATCCTTTTAGCCACTGTCAAAATTCCTGGTTCAATTCATTGTTTCATTTAAGCTGGTAACGTTAAACGAACAGCTGCTATCTATCCGTTTCGTCTCTGTCACCCTTCCCCCCCCCCCCCTCCTCTCTCTCTCTCTCTCTCTCTCTCTCTTCAGCTTCCGCCATATTTTAAGCTGTGCAGCCTCAAAATCAAACCAGCAACATTTCACTTGATGTTGTCAAATAAGAATTTAGAATCTAAACCACAACTGTTGCCAAAAAACATTTTGACAGGACGATAGTTCTTAGGAGAAAACAGTGAAATCAGCTTGGTCAGTGCAAGAAGAGCTTTGTGGCCATGGGTAATCTTTATTTTTGGAGCTGTGTGGAACACAAGCTCCCCATAGGCAGCAATGTGTGTCCAGTCCGTCAAGTGAGAACGGTCTCGTTGAGTTTGAACAGGATTTGCGCGTGCGCGACCACACACACACACACACACACACACACACACACACACACACACACACACACACACACACACACACACACACACACACGGGCACGGCTCGAACGACCGAAAGAACACATGGAGAGGAGAACGTGGCAATTAGCAAATCTACAAGCTCACAGACTTTACCACACACCCGCGCACACACACACACACGGCTCGAACGACCGAACACACAGAAAACGTAGCAATTAGCAAATCTACAAGCTCACAATGAGTCGCATCCCGGCCGAAATTTACTAGTAAAGGCGGCAGTACACTACACGATAATCGGGGCATTTAATTACCCTCCCGACAGTTGGGCTGATTCCGACTGAAACGGGCAGCAGACAACCACAATCACAACTACAATATTACCGCGTCGCGCGCAGCAAATACCGAAGCGTTGAAACGGCACATATGTTAACTGCGCGAGCCCCAGACACACTCCCAAGAACAGGAGCACTCCACCTTGTACACGAGCACATATTAGCCTACGTCCTTACTCCTTTATACAGTACAGTGCTCCCCAGACCCCCGCACCAACACACTAACAGTGACCACCAAATGCATGCAACAATGGCCAGAGAACCCACATAGCAAACAGGTTTGGCCCGAATCCGGCTGAAATCCGGCAGGTCTGGCTGACTATGGCTTCTGTGCCACACATCTCCAACGAGTCATCACAGTGTCTCTACATCATGACATAACAGCTGGGTTTCTCACTTTCTCATACCGTAGTGAACTAGGGCGCCCAATAACACCAGTCCAGAATACTTTGATAATATTTAGAATGTATCAATATCTTGTAGTGAGCTTGTAAATCTGCTACTTTTGGTGAATATCCCCTTAGAATAGGGATGCTGGGGCTTAGTGATTGAATGCCAAGTATAAATATTTATTTTAAATCTGTCCTAATGAAAGATTTAAGGGAGCCTCCGGCACACTCAAAAGTGTGCAAAATCATGTTCTTCATTTTCAGTTAAATAAAGTGCAAGCTTTTGATCATAGACCTTCTTCAGGCATGCAGCACCTCGATGAGCGGTGGTCCTTTCACTATTAATCTGTCCTATAGAAGCAGATATTTTCTCAAGTTATATGTTTGTTAGGCCTATTATAGACAGTATTTGTTATTATTTCAAATAATAGTAAATATGCTGCATTTGCATAAAGCAAGTATTTGTCTACTTCCATGTTGATATTTGTATTAATATCTGTTTAAGGTAGATTTAGAACACACACACACACACACACACACACACACACACACACACACACACACACACACACACACACACACACACACACACACACACACTCTCTCACACACACACACACACACACACACACACACACACACACACACACACTCACACACACACACACACACACACACACACACACACACACACACACACACACACACACACACAGATCTAGAAGACATAGAATGTAAAAATATAGATCTAGAACACATAGAATCAATCTAAAAAATATAGAACTAGAACACATAATTTATAGATCTAGAACACATAGAATGTATATACACTTAGAATTCATAGATCTAAAACACATAGAATCAAAAACATAGATCTGGAACTGCTCAAATTCACAGCTCCACTTCGAACCGAGGTTTGATTTTTAAATTATTTTCAAGGGGCACACAGCCAAACAGAGGGGCAACAGAGGTTTGAGAGAGTTAGGAAATCCTTTGTGTCCGGGTAGCTCAGTCGGTAGAGCTCTCGCCTTTGTACCACAAGGTCAAGGGTTTTTGATCCAGGGCACTGCCAACTCAGTGTATGAGTAGCACAAATTTGTTGCGGCAAGTCATGTGGCAAGTACTGGGAGCTGATGGTAGGTGTGGTGCTCACCTCAGTAATACATCTCCCAGGGGTCTAGCACATTGTATCGGGGACAGACTCCCGCGTGTTACCGGCTGATATCAACAATAAGCCACTCCCGACCTACTTTTTCGTGACCAGTGCACTCAATGGTCAGTGTGACACTGCAAGATATTCATGTTGCATTCTTCTTAATATAGCATTTTGACACAGACATGATGAAGCAATAGTAACTGTTAAGAACGTTTTGTTGCCAAGCTCAACGTTGGGCATTTAGACCTATACATGGAGATATGGAGCGAACCTGTTTGGCCTAACATGGAGATGTGGAGAACACTACATATGGAGATAGTCCATTCCATCATGTCATGTGGGACTACCGTCATAGACAGTAGCCAGTTGTTAGGCCGGAGTCAATGGCAACCAGGTATGAACGGCATACGTGTCAGACTGACATCACCAATATGATGTCAGATGAATGTATATAGACCAGCTTCCCACCGAGATTGGGTCAGATTCCAGAGACTCGCCTCCAGTCGACCACAGGGAGAACCACTAAGCTAAGCATTGCAATAACTAACCTAGGCACAGCACTCTCGATAGACCCCAGTAGAGAAATATACCCAAAGGGATAGGAGGGCTAGGTATTGAAAGAGTCCTAACAGACATTCGTCAGAGGTTTTGCCGGAGAGAAACGAACTTACGTCAGAGCCAATGCAGAGCTCTATATTAGTAACTATTAGTAACTACATACATACAGTACCATCACCATACCGATTTTCATGATTTCAACAAATACGCATTAACAAACTAGTTCACATGAACGATATTGATGTAAAATAAGATGGCTTATAGATGGAGTCACTGTGTCGAGGGGTGCGAAGGTCGCATGGGCTGACCAAGCGCCGTCTGAGTTACATACATATGTGTATATGTTACAGTGTTTTTGAGACACCAGTGAGTGGGAATGGAGCACTTGTATTCTCTCCCCACCTATTCCTCCTGTATAGAAAGTCGATGGGACCCCAACTTGATTTGGCCGCTGTGGGGCCGACTGTGGGGCCGACTTGGGCGCCCTAGCTAAATCATTAGAGCATAGCCTAGGCTACATCTGTGCAAAATTTGGCGATTTTAGACTGATTTGCACAAAATTAGCATTTGCTGCCCTTAAGGCCCCACACTATTTGTCATAGGACCCGTTTTGACCATCTGTTTTGCCTGTGTCCATTTATGCCCATATATGGAGATATTGGTATCTGTCTGTCGGCGTCTATTTTATGTCCGTATATGGAGATCTCTGTATCTATCTGTCTGTGTCCCTTTATTCCTGTATATGGAGATCTCTGTATCTGTCTGTGCCTCTGACTGTGTTGCAGACACAGTTCTGGTTCCGGAAAACCCTGATGTCAGATATCAGCTCCACATACGGAGATTCCGAACCTTTCGCCCCGGTTACGGAAAACCGTGTATCGGGTCGAGGCCCGGCACTACACTCCCGGCTGTGTTGGGGAACGCGTTTGCCGAATTTGAGGCTGGTGGGACCAACGGTCCCATTATACCACGTTTTGACCATCTGTTTGCCTGTGTCCATTTATGCCCATATATGGAGATCTCTGTATCTGTTTTTCTGCGTCCATTTTATGCTCATATATGGAGAATTCTGTATCTGTTTGTCTGTGTCCCTTTATGGAGATCTCTGTGTCCCTTTTGTGCCCGTATATGGAGATCTCCGTATCTGTCTGTGTCCCTTTCTGCCCATTATGGAGATCTCTGTATCTGCCTGTCGGGCGGCCGAGCGTCAAGTCAGGAACCGGACAACTAACAATGTAAATAGGGAATGAATGCCCCACCCTTTAATGTAAACCCCATTATACCTGTTGTCATAGGACCCGTTTTTTTGTTGACTCATGTGGCGTACGTGATGTCACAGCCTTTTATGAAGTGATGTTACAATTACACCCTCCAGAAAAACGCGATTATGCGAACGCAGTCTCTCACTCGCTCGCTCGCCCGCTCAGGCGCTCCCCCGCTCTATATGTCTTTCTCTCTCGCTCGTTCATTTCAGTGTCAGTTTGCGACGCACGCACTGCATGTAAAGCCATGGGAGTTAAGGAATGCACGCACGGTCAGCAATCAACCCGTATAAACAAACTTTATACACTTGATTGAAGTTCTGTATGAGGAGATGGAGTGGAGACAGTTGGAAAACAAAGCCTTTTCAACTCTCCCAAAGTTGCATAACATGCGCATGGACGCACTGTCTGTGTCACCACTCGACAGTGAGTATTGGATTCATTGCTGGCCAGATGAATCTATCAACCTTATGAAGCAATTGCTATTTTTCATTATTCTGAAGTCAAGACACGGTATTGTA
This sequence comes from Nannobrachium achirus, assembly GCF_963921795.1. NCBI lineage: Eukaryota > Metazoa > Chordata > Actinopteri > Myctophiformes > Myctophidae > Nannobrachium > Nannobrachium achirus. Next base: position 51,092,658 of record NC_137821.1, on the reverse strand, counting down.
TTGTTGGCATGAAACATGATGCAACAGAAAGACCTTGTTGTGAAAGCAGTGTGCCACATGCAGACAGCCTGCGCGATTAGTCCAATATAATTAATCCCTTATGCAATTTTTTTTTTGCCTACTTTTTCATTCAATTCGTTTTCAGTCCCAACTATGCAGTAGGCCTAATACTTTAACTGTTGCTATTGGCTGTTTGTGCACCTGCTTGTAATTTATGCATTAAAATGAATATGTCCGGTATTTTCTTCAGATGTCCGGTAAACTATAATCATGCCGGTCACGGTGACCGGCAGTTTAAAATCCTAACGTGAAGTCTGATATATATACTGTGTGTGTGTGTGTATATATATATATATATATATATATATATATATACACTGTATAAAATACTATGAAAAACTGTACATAAAAAAAAGTTCCCGCTTATTTCGCATAATTTCGCAACTTTCACAAGTTCCTTCATATGTCGCATAGTTTAGCATTTTCTCTGCATAAATTCACATAAAAAAACAGAATAATTCACCACATAATCAAGGATTTTTGCCCGCAAAATCAAGGATTTTAGCATGCATAATCAAGGATTTTTGCCCACGTTTTTCTGGAGGGTCTATACAATGAGTCAGTGCTTGCGCCGGTTCCTCCGGAACAGCTGATGTCGACAATCACCTCCGCATACGGAGATTCCGAACGTTTCGCGCCCGTTCCGGAAAACTGTGCATCGGGTCGGGTCGAGGCCGGGCACTGCACTCCGCGCCGCAGCGGGGAACGCGTGTGCCAAATCTGAAGCCAGTGGGACAAACGGTTCTCGAGATACGCGGATTACATACATACATACATACATACATACATACATACATACATACATACTCAGAGATTTGTCACATTTATTGTAAGATTATGTCTTTGTGTGTGGGCGCAGTGTGTGTACTAACATGTATGCATGTGGCACTTCTGTCACACTAGTTGTCTTTCAAGCTAAAAGCACCCTCTAGTGACCGACAGTGGACTCTCTGCCCACTGTTAGCCACTAGACTAGAGGGTGATGTCCACCAAGCTATGCAGTCAGAATGAGTCCCTAAACTGTAAAAATGCTGGCAGAGAGAGATAAATAAATAAATAAATACATAAATCTGGCAGTAAATGAGTTAAAGGACAACGTTGTTTTTTTTACAACAAGGTTTCATATTTTAGATTGTAATTAGCAAAAAGAAAAGGTGAGTGTTAAAATGTTTTCATTTGCTTCGTTCTATCGTTTTATCGCGTTTACCGTGCTAACGTGGGGCATGCGTACGCATGGGGGCATAAATATGTCTTTTTAGACACAATAAGCCAGCAGTTTCTTTACTGCTATTTACAGTAACACTTCTAGCCCCCATAAGTCACATCCAACCATGAAAGGTTGTGTTGTATCTTGGGAATTGGCTTATTCTGTGTAAAATGACATATTTAGCCACTTGTACGCATGCCCCCAGCCACTGAAATAAGAATCTCTAAAACAATAGAAAGAAGTAAATGAATTTTTTTTAACACTCATCTTTTATATTCTTTAATTACAATCTAAAATATGAACCCTTTTTGTAAAAAACTAAAGTTGTCTTTTTTTTTTACAGTGCAGAATATTTAAAAGTCAATTGTTTCCGAGCGACCGACCGTCGCTTCTTGCCCTCAGGGCAGGGGTCGGCAATAGCCGGCCCGCGGGCCAAAACTGTCCCCTTGGAAATTATTTGTGGCCCCTCAGATTATTTTGAGAATTGTTTTTCTTTTATTTTTATTAATATTCTTTTCTTTTTTTTACAATACTGGACTGACAGTCCCATATATACGCTATCGTAGCTATAATGACCAAACAGAAAACGCATTCCCACCCAAAGGATCAGATGCTTTTAATATTCAACGTAATCATGCTGAGAGTGAATAGCACAGGCAGAGGGAGCACGCAGTGACGCAGCAGCCGTGGCGGTGCTGCTGCTGCTGCTGCTTGCTGCTGTGAGCTTTTACCTGTGGTCAAAGTGCGTGGAAACTAACTTTGGAGGTGCCATCCATGCTTCATCTTGGTGCTGTCTAAAATGATTTCCTTTCAAGTAGCCCAAAAATGTCACGGCACAGCCGTTGTGCTTCTTAATTTAAGGGGCTTTGCATTGATGATTCCAGGTAGGATAAACGCATACGTTTTCTGTCCATATTCCTCTATAAACGCCCCTTTCCACTGTCTCCTCTTCTTTATGCTTTTGCATTGTGTTCATGTGTCATTTCTTTTGCCTACTTGAAGCAGATATGGCTGATGTTTAGCGTTCTCTAGCAGTCTGTCTGTCTTTCTGCACAAGTAGCCGAGCAGCTGCGATCACTTTAAATAACAACCAATTCTTCAACGTGCAGCGGTGTTGTGCAATTTGCGCACAGCATATTGAATCTACAAACTCACAACGTGCTGCACAGAATTGTGAGATGTGCAAAGTGATTTATTATGAATCATGCTTAATTGTGATGTTGTATTCTACGACTGGCAGCAGAGAAGAAGGAAATAATTATGAACTTAAAGGCTAATCATTAAAAGTAAAGGCTCCTTTAGATCAGTCCATCAATATTTGCAAATAGAAAGGGGGGAAAACCGCTCGTTTTTCCACATATTCTTTTCTTTTTATCACAGATGCTTATGTCTTGTAAGGCAGTCTGTCTTGGAGTTCCAGTAACATTGTTTAACTATGAATTTCTCAAATTAGCCTTTCATTATATGTCTGGCCCGCCATCTAACGGCTTAGAAAAAAATTGGCCCGAGGCCAAATCTAATTGCCGACCCCTGCCTTAGGGTGTCTTACTTACTAGTGTATGACATTGACTGTAGTGGATCTTAACCAATCACTGTGCGGCTACTAATAATTTCTACCGCATCGCACCGACCGGCAATCCATTCCAAAAACCTGACCTGACCATTTGGAAATGAGTACACCACTAATGGACTGCTCATGCAGTAGTCATGTAGAAATCATAGTTGAGCTGAATGAGCTCCTCTTACAGGCTTTTAAAGGTTGTCTTGTTTTGTGTGTTGCCATCACAATGGTATGTTCAAAAACTGTGCTTGATGTGCCTCATGCATTTCATGTTTGTTAATCCTATCTCTTGTACCTCTCTTCTGTGACAGACGCAAGACCAAGATTATGTACATTGGAGGGCTCTTGTGTGCCCTCATTGGTATTGTCCTGCTGTTGGTTGCCAATCATACCAACTACTGGTTGCAGTTCAAAGATCACAATATCCTTCGTTACCAGGGCTATAAGGACGTCAGATGCGAAGGCACAACATGTATCACTACTGAACAAACAACTCCCGAGTATGGTAAAATCCTATTACTACTGCTAATCCTATCTATTAGGCCTGCATGATGTTTAGATTAGAACATTATCTTGTAATACATTAGCATGTGTATGCTATTACAAACACTTAGAAAGATAGCCGTCTTTAACACATGTATTATAATTACTTAACATGTCTGCTAACAACAAAGGTATTTATGATAACTTTTTGGGCTTCAGGTCCCCCTTTTCCTGATTGTTGAATCCAAGTACCCCATTTATCGACAACAACATTTGACTAGAAAATACTAGGCAAAATAGTCCTATGCACACCTGATTAAAGCTTAGCGATGGGTGCGTATGCAAGGGTCAACGCAATTTCAAACATGCACAAGGTGTGCACAGGACCCGCACAACATCTTCCACTTGCCAAAAAACAAATCTAAAATTATAAAGTCATCGCTTCACCCGTTCGGACACAGAACAGAGGCAAAACATACAGTGGTGCTCTCTCTCTCTCTCTCTCTCTCTCTCTCTCTCTCTCTCTCTCTCTCTCTCTGTCTCTCACTCACTCGCTCGCCCGCTCAGGAGCTCCCCCGCTCTCTCTGTCTGTCTCTCTCTCTCGCTCGCTCATTTCAGTGTCAGTTTGCGATGCACGCACTTCATGTAAAGCCATGGGAGTTAAGGAATGCACTCACGGTCAGCAATCAACCCATATAAACAAACTTTATACACTTGATTGAAGTTCTGTTTGAGGAGATGGAGTGGAGACAGTAGGAAGAACAAAGCCTTTTCAACTCTCCCAAAGTTGCATAACATGCGCATGGACGCATTGTCTGTGTCACCACTCGACAGTGAGTATTGGATTCATTGCTGGCCAGATGAATCTATCAACCTTATGAAGCAATTGCTATTTTTCATTATTCTGATTGTTGTGAAAGCAGTGTGCCACATGCAGACAGCCTGCGCGATTAGTCCAATATAATTAATTCCCTTATGCAAGATTGAAGCGTTTTTTCTTTTTAGCCTACTTTTTCATTCAATTCGTTTTCAGTCCCAACTATGCAGTAGGCCTAATACTTTAACTGCTGCTATTGGCTGTTTGTGCACCTGCTTGTAATTTATGCATTAAAATGATTGTCCGGTATTTTCTTCAGATGTCCGGTAAATTTTAATCATGCCGGCGGTGACCGGCAGTTTAAAATCCTATAGCTCGAAGTCTGATATATATACTGTATGTATATGTAACAGAGGTCACCCGAGCGTCCCCACCCTCCCGTGTAAAAGTCCAATATCTTAACCATCCATCCAAAGGGACATCCCTATGGAACGAGAGCAGATACTAGATTTCTGAGGCTTCAGGCTGGGGCTGCAACTCTCTCCGCCACACTCACCCACCTTTGACGTCCTCCTACGGGGAAGCCCGGATCCAGGTCACGGCACCAATGTAACGGAGGTGATCCGGACCTCCCCACCCGGCTTCAAACCCGGGTCTCCCGCGTGAAAGTCCAATATATTAACCATCACTCCAAAGGGACATCTCTATGGAACGATAGCAGATACTAGACTTTTGAGGCTTCAGGCTGGGATTGCGACTCTCTCCGCCATATATATATATATATATATATATACATACAGTATATATATCAGACTTCGCGCTAGGATTTTAAACTGCCGGTATATATATATATATATATATATATTTAAATATATATACACTGTATAACATACTGTAAAAAACTGTGCATAAAAAATCAAGGATTTTTGCCCGCGTTTTTCTGGAGGGTCTAATTTATGATTCAATCATTAACATTTATATAGCCTTATTAACACATAATCTTTCCATTTAGTTACATTAGTACACTCTCAGAGTTAAATTAAAACTGAGGATTTTACTGTGATCAGACATAAAGAATAGATGTCAGGACATCATCAAGACTGACAATTTGTTCCATTTTCCCCCTCCTGTCTGTCTCCATCACCAGCAAATCCACTCTTTGCGATGTACATCATTCTACACCTGTTGGGCGTGTTATGCCTCTCTGGCATCCTCATTATTTTGAAGAATGACCTGTTGAAGCCTGCAGGGATAATGTTCCTTTTTTCCTGTGAGTCTTCACACACATGTAAAGTATAGAGTATACACAGCGAAACTCTGTGTTAATTTGTGAAAAATGAACCTTTATTGTGTCCAAAATGGGATTGTTTCTCCAAGTAAAGGGCTTTGCACACAGACACGTTTTTCAACCATTTTGAGTTTTTACCGCATAACTGGGTTCGATCAAGAAAAAAAACGCAAGGCCGCAGCCACTTGTGGGGAAATCTCGCTTTTGCGAACGCCCGTCATTTCGACCGGAGGGTTAGCGACTCACTCCACGGAGGTTACGGTTAGGGTGAGGGTTAAGTTCCGTACACACCGCTGGCGAATTGGCGAATAGCAAATTATAATTAGCTTTTTTTAAAAACCTTTTAAAGTCAATGGAAGTGTCCACACCAAACGTGAATTTCGAAAAAGCGTCTGTTTTTATTCGCCTTTGTGTTGAATTTAGCGAACATTCGCTGGTGAACTCCTCTCTCTTTCTGTATTAAATCAAGCTCACTCTATCCTACTTAAAGAGAGAGAGAGAGAGCATGGTCGAGGGACCTTCCCTTTGCATTGAGGCCGAGGGGAATGGTGTATCTTTTCCATGTCTCTCGATCGTCTGTGTGGCTGCTTGGAAAAAGTACTCGAATGTCTATTGGTAAAAGCATGGTTATGTATGTTTTATTGTTAATTTATATCTGCAAAAAGACTGATGTTTTAAAATAAATCGCTGGGTATTAAATACAATAGGATTCGAAATGTAGTAGAGTAGAAGGAAAGTACTGGAAATTGGTCTCAAGTACAAATACCTACAGGTACAGACTACTCAAGTAAATCTACTTTTAGTTACTTTACACCACTGCGGCTGCTGTGAGCTGCCTATCTGTGGGGGAACGGGAGAGCGGAGTGGAGGGGGAACGGTGAGCGCGTGTTGTCGTCTCTTCTGTGATGTGATGGGTTGTGTGCGCCGGTGAAGACTCCTATTATTCTTTTTATTTTTATTATTTAATAGGCTAACAACCACGGCCAGGTCATCATCACTTGAGGATATAGTTTCCATTGTTTTATTTGTTTCTCCTCTCGATCCTCTCTCTCCTTTCTTCTCCTTTCTCCTGTGGCTACAGGCAGATATCACCCCCTCGTTTTTAGGCGACTTAAGCGAATATTATACGCATATTTGCGTCGCTTTTTGGTGTGTATGGAAAAAGGCGAATCGCGAATAGTTTGCTTTTTTTGGTTCGCTTATTCACGTCGCTTTCGCTAATTCGCCGGTCTGTACAGACCTTTAGAGTCGGGTGTCGAAAAGATGAGATGTAGTAACAGCGACACGTTCCCCCACTTGTCGCACTGCAAATTCGTTTGAGGTCGTAGAGAATCATTGTTTTCTTTAAAAAAATGCAATTGTCCATTTTGTCCGTGCAAAAAAACGCGTCTGTGTGCAAAGCCCTTAAGAGTCCATTTCCACTCAAATTAAGTTTAATTAACACTGAGGATTTGACTGTGTACTCACACACACTCACACACGCATGCATGCGTGCGTACACACACACACACACACACACACACACACACACACACACACACACACACACACACACACACACACACACACACACACACACACACACACACAGACACAATGATGTATAATGTTAACCGGTTTCCCTGATCTCCCACATTTCCTAGCTGGTGCTGTTGCAGTGATTATGGTCATCTTTTCCATAGTGGCGGCTACCGACTTAAATGTGTGGTTAAATATGATGACCATTGAGTACTGGTGCTTCTCCTGGTCTTACTGGCTATGCTGGATGGCTTCAGTCATGTTCTTGTTGGCAGGTAAGGGCACACAGAACCCTCATGACATGCTGTTCTCCAAAGATGAAGCACATTGTTGTCTAAAATAAATCTGAACCTGAGCACTGAGCAGACAAAAAAAAAACACTGACGCTGTAAAGTTTATCCACATGATGTGGATATTAGTACTGTATGTGCTTTGTTTTTGATCATTAGGGTGGCTGCCCTAACAGGGCTATAGTACTTGTCTGACTTTCTTTCCAGATGAAGCTACCTCCCACAGTTTTGGTGGCACTCACTTGGGTCATATGTCAAATCGACCGGCTTCATCGGGACTTGTCTGCTTGCATTTTGCTTAGAGATTCATTGACTTTAATGGGAAAATGCAAATATGGATATGACTGACATCATAGATGTCTGAAGTCATAAGACCACATGAGACCGACAGTATGTTCATACATGGACTTTCCAAGACATGACATCAGGGATCTCCATATATGGGCATAAAAGGGACACAGACAGAATTCATTTGAAAGTGTCCATATGGAGCCCAGATGTGATGTCGGTCATGCCCAAAGATATTGGTTATTATGTCAGGCTTGGATGTTTCAGTTATCTCCATATATGGAGTTCCAGGAAAGAGTCTATGTTGTCACACTTGGGTGTGTCAGTTATCTCCATTTGTGGGGATTCCGGGTGGAATAGTTCAGTTATCTCTGTATATGGGGTTCCTTCCATGCATCCTGAACGCGGTCTAATTTGTGGTGCTATCCATTTATGACTAATGCTGGCAAATATGCACTGAAAAGTTCTTTGTACTGCCATCATGTCAGTTTGTCAAACATTTTGTCAAACAACCTTACCAATGAGAATCACACAACATTTACCAATGTGAAAGTTTATAGTCTCTTAAGTGGTTTTCTAGCTTGAATTAAAGCTCAAAGTGTATGTTGTTTTTTAACCATTGCACAAACAACGTTCTGAAAGGAAAATAACATTTGAACAGTAATTATTATGATAACTTTAAGAAATTCTTCCAAACATCCTTGACTGAACGACAACACCCTATGTCTGTTGCAGGTATCTTTACCTTTATTGCCCACAGAATAATTGAACAAGAAAAGAAGAATGGACGTCAGGACGGAGATTCCAATGGCCAGGGTGCATCCGGGGCAGAGACTTCCAGACTCCATGGTCAGGGCGAGTCCTCGACCTCTGTTTAATGTTTTACCTTAAAATGCCTCCATGAGGACTTCACAAAATGATGCAGGCTGACCCTTTGGTAGCCCTGAATCATGACAGTTGCAAATCTGTGTCCTGCCCACCACCTAATAATAGTCTCTTCCACATTACTTGTGCTTAAAGGGCCATGAAACACAAAATCACTTTTTCTATAAATATATATTATATCAATGAGTCACTTGTGTTGGGGGGCAATGATATGGTTCATTTTGTCCATATGCTTGTGGATTCAAAGCTTTCTGCTGTCTCAGTAGCTATTTCTGTGTTCTTCCAGTGTCAGGGTAGAAAAGAAATATTTTGCGCCACTCATTAAATATTTGCTCACTGTGTACCATTAGTACAGTGTGACGTGGCTTATCTAATTAATATTAATGTTTGTTTTATATAGATTTGTATCAATGGGGGGCGTGGTTTCACTGTAGGCTGCTTACAGTGCACACTGTTGTCCCTGAGGCTGCTGTCTCGACCGTGGTCCGTGGGGCAGGGCTGTTGCTGTTAGACTCAGTGGTGGAAAGTAACACTTGTTACATGTTGGAAGTATATTAATACTGCGATGTAGAAACACTCTGTTACAAGTAAACGTCCAGGATTCAAAATGTACTCGTAAATGTAAAAAATAGCCGATCTACAAGCTCACAACGCGTCGCGAAAGCGGCGCGGCTATTTTTGTGTGTGTGTGTGTGTGTGTGTGTGTGTGTGTGTGTGTGTGTGTGTGTGTGTGTGTGTGTGTGCGTGCGTGCGCGCACTGTCACCACACACAAACACGTGTCACACACACACACGCGCACGCATACACACACTACACAGTCACAAAATAGCCGAAACCAACGTGTTTACATGAGAAGCTGCTGCTGCTACGGCTATTAGCTGATTTAGCTCGGCTACATAGCCGATCTACAAGCTCACAACGCGTCTCGAAAGCGACGCGTGTGAGCTTGTAGATCTGCTATTTTTCGTGTGTGGATGTTGTGTGTGTGTGCGCGCGCACTGTCACGACACACACACACACACACACACACACACACACACACACACACACACACACACACACACACACAAACACAGGCTACACTACACACATACAGAAAATAGCTATCAGCGCTAGCTAGCGTCCATTCTTCTCCGGTTCCGTGGTAAACAGTCCAGAGCTGGAGAAAGTTTGTCCATGGATAAAAGCTCAGACAGCTTGTTTGTAAAATACTTGCACATTTTATCTGGTTATAGAACATGGAGTTGCCGAATCTTTATACTTTTTACACCTCCAATGGCTGGTTTTAAAAAATGTTTCCGAAATGGAAACAGCTACAAGTGCCCACTGCTGACAGCTTCTCTCTGTCTCTCTCTGATAGAACACGCATTACTCCTCCCCCTCCCCCCACAACGGCAGATAACCACGCCTACATTTTAGAAATCTTTTCATATTCTCAAGTCTGATAAAACAAATAAAGAGGCGGGGTTTCTTATCCCTTTAAGTCTCCAAATATTCATAAACTCTTTTTAGTATTATAGTATTATTATAGCCAGCAAGTATTTTAACATAGGTAGCCTACATAACACACTAGCTGTATTTGACAGAAACGGGATGAGGATACAGCCAGTAGCAATACAGCCAGCCAATCAAGACGGTCAGGGGCGCGGTTTGGATTACTGAGGGAGTATTAGATGGTGGAAAATCTGTGCAGTCGTCCGAGTATCTGAGTTGTAAGGTCAGGTACACTGGCTAGCCCTAGGTCAGCTCTCTGGGAGATGTTTGAGGAGAGTCTGGGGATCATTGAGTCATCTGAGCTAACCCGAAGATCATTATGCCTTTATGTCTTTGGCTGCGCTGCTGGTGTCATCACTGTGATGTCGCTGTGCGCCAGTCATATCCATATATGGAGCCCAGATGTCGGTCATTCCCAAAGATATCGATGATGTCAGGTTATGATGTCAGGCTTGGATTTTTCGGTTATCTCCATATATGGAGTTCCAGGGTGGAATAGGTCATACAGTAGGTTATCTCCGTATATTTCATGCATCGTGAACACAGTCTAATTCGTGGTGGTATCCATTTATGACTAATGCTGGCAAATATGCCATGAAACGTTCTTTGCGCTGCCATCATGTTGTCAGTTTGTCAAACATTTTGTCAAACAACCTTAACAATGACGACTCACACAACCTTTGGCAGTGTGAAAGTTTATAGTCTCTAAGTGGTTTAGTCTCCTGTTCTGTGCTCCTGTTACAACTGTGTAATAGTTTCCCCTACCAGTCTGCGTTGGGGTCCACTATATAATTGTATTCGTTTTGTCCTCTTTTTGTGAACAGAGCCCTAGAACAGTGTATTTGAAGCAGAATTACCCTGCAGTAGAAACTTTAAGAAATTCTTCCACACATCCTTGACTGAACGACGGCACCCTACATCTGTTGCAGGTATCTTTACCATGTGTGCCCACTGCATAAGGAAAAAGAAGAATGGACGTCAGGACAGAGATTCCAATGGCCAGGGTGCATCCGGGGCAGAGACTTCCAGACTCCATGGCCAGGGCGAGTCCTCGACCTCTGTTTAATGTTTAACCTTAAAAAGCCTCCATGAGGACTTCACAAAATGTGGCACGCTGACCCTTTGGTATCCCTGAAACATGAAAGTTGCAAATCTGTGTCCTGCCCACCACCTAATTGCCTCTTCCACATTACTTGTGCTTAAGTCTCCAAATATTCATAAACTCTTTTTAGTATTATAGTATTAATAGCCAGCAAGTATTATAACATGGGTGGCCAGCTGGGGTGCCTGATGGAGGTGAAAGGACCCATTCAATGTCCAACCCGGGAAACTCCCCCCGGTCAGGTGAAATGAAGCAGCTTGGACTCCTCATTCATAGAAAGATGCATGAGGTCAGGCCGTTGCTCTCCCCAGCTTGGCAGAGGGAGTGTAGCGACCAGGATTACATTAGACATTTGACACTGGGTGGAATAAATGTGTTACAAAAATCATGGGGTTAAAAAAAAAGACTGCAGTGCATTTATTTAGGATCATTTAATGTTTTTCAAATATCTACAGAGAGGAAATGTTACCATGCCATTTTATCCTGCAGTACTGGGCTTTCCCAGTCCTTACTGAGTCCTATTCAACATTACAATTATTGTTGTGGCCACGTACTCACAAGAAATAACATTATAAATCATACACTTCTTTGGAATTTTAATTTCAATACACTTAAACCACACTGTAGCCTTAAAGGTACAAATGTGTCAGGCGTTTATTATGATTTTGTAGTTCCAAGTTTAAGTATAGACATAGTGAAATTAAAATACAAAAGTAATATCCGATATTTGTACTTGTATGTCCAAGTTTGCTTGTAGCCAGCTGGCATTTTAGGCAGTTTGTAGTTGTAAGTGTAGAGAATTAAATTCCCAAATTAGTGTTTCATTTTGGTGTAAGCAAAGGGGCGGTCATCATTTTACATTTTAGTTTTAGCCTTTGGCTACATAGATAACATGATACGATGACATGACTAATGCCTCAATGCCTCACTGCCCACCTGTCCTGGTGGGACCTAACCACTTTTCTTTTTCTTTTTTCCCCCTTTCTTTTTTATTACACTTGTCAGGGAATTTCTAGACTGTACTGTGATTCATATTATACATTGTGTGTATGTATTTGAGTAAAGACTCATATTGTTGCTGTCGGGCAGAAACCAGCTACAGTAAATTCATTCAACTTTTTTATTTGTTTAATAAGTGCCATTGAACACCCTTTATATCTGTGTGTGGGTTTCACAAATAGTGAACCAATGAAAAGCATTAAAACACTACTTATAAGCCTCGTAACTCCTTTGGTCAAACTACCTAACCCCAGTGCGTTAGGTGGTGCCCGGCCGGTGCTATGACCTGTTTTGGACTGATGAGGCAGTATTTCATTTGTGTTTTTTATTTTATTTATTAAGTTAATATTTTGGCTGGTTTCTGCCTGACAGCAGAGGTATATTTGTTTCATTGGTCAAACAGATTAGTAAATTGCCTGCCTCTGTCTGCTTGAACTGCTGTATTAAGAGTGATGAAACATGATGACACATGATATCTAGATGGGTCAGACTAAAAAGAATTGCTTAAGAAATCGTGGGATGAAAAATAAAGACTGCGGTGCATTAATTTAGGATCTTAAAAAAAATATCTACAGAGAGGAAATGTTACCATGCCGATTTATCCTGCAGTACTGGGCTTTCCCAGTCCTTACTGAGTCCTATTCAACATTACAATTATTGTTGTGGCCATGTACTCACTAGAAATAACATAAAAACTACTAATGTGGCAGGCGTTTATTATGATTTTGTAGTTCCAAGTTTAAGTGTAGCCTATAGACATAATGAAATTAAAATACAAAAGTAGTATCCGATATTGTACTTCGGTCCAAGTTTGCTTGTAGCCAGCTGGCATTTTAGGCAGTTTGTAGCAGAAGTGTAGCAACATTAAAATACAAAATTAGTGTTTAATTTTGGTGTAAGCCAAGGGGGCAGTAACCATTTTACTCAAACCCGATGAGAACTCAACACTCGCTGTCCAGATTCGGTAGTTCACTGGTCCTGATTTGGTACGACAAAACCATAGACAATGCTTAGTAGTGATCAATTTCAATAAAAAAAAAACATGATACCTATGTGGCATAGAACTATTATTTGTTTTATAATGAGGCCTTGCTATTGGTTAATTTGTCACTCCTCCACTCTGAAGCATATGTATAGCACAGGCTGCTGTTATTGTAGCAATGCATCCAAATTCTTTGGGGCAAGCTGTACCTCCTAATGCATGTTGAGAAAGGAGGTCACAGTTAAAATCATAACTTGAATTGTCACCTTACCTTAAGTGGTATTGTGTGTTACAAATGGCAGACAATGACATATTATGTTATAATGCATGATACTGTACATATATTTTCATTTTCATATTTGTATATTTTTATTACACTTGTAAGGGAATTTCTAGACTATACTGTGAAAAGTATTCATATTATACATTGTGTGTATGTATTGCTGTCAGGCAGAAACCAGCTACAGTAGGTATATGTAAAACGTTCAATGTTTTTGATGTATTTAATACATCAGTGCTATTGAACACGCTGCACTTCTATTAGGCCGGCCCTGACTAACTCTACTCCCAACTTGTGAAGATAGTTGTTTTGTGCTTCATTGATTGAAAGAACAAGTCAGACAGGAAAAATTAAATAAAAAATAAAAACCTATATCCTCATTGCTGGTCAAAAACCTGCTCACTTTACTTGAGCTGCATTTGAGTAATGTGATGATAATATAAGGACATATTCAAGTGTCTGACAATGTATTCAGTCATAACAACTTGAGCCTGATGAGGCAGTATTTGGTTTGAAAAGTTAATATTTTGGACAGCTGGTTTCTGCCCGACAGCAGAGGTATATTTGTTTTATTGGTCAAACAGACAGATTAGTAAATTGCCTGCCACTGTCTGCTTGAACTGCTGTATTAAGAGTGATGAAACATGATGACACATGATATCTAGATGGGTCAAACTGGCCAGTTACTGTAAACCTGTGTGTACTGGTCACTAAAGGTTTCCCGCTAAATATGGGAAGGAGACAGGACATACTGTACTAGGACATCAACATGGATGCTGGATGCTCATATGATTGAAACACCTTGTGATTGGTACTGTAGGTCAATAATAGACTTCACTCTGTCTGCCTTGATACAGAAAGAAAGAGGGTACCGTATATAGGGTGTAACGATACATTTTAACAACAATACGATACGCATCAAGATATATGGTTGATGATACGATACATGGACGATATTGGTTCATTCATGGCACAAAGATTACACAGATTTATTGATAGACCAAGAGTAGCTATATGGAATGGAAAAGTAATTAGACGCCTCTTTTTTATTTTCCTTCTTAAAATTGCAAAACGATTCGATACCGATTATCTGCATTGTAAAACGATACCGATACGATACAAAGCCAAAATTGTACGATATTATGCTTTTGCATAACGATATAGTAGATCATTGCAAATAAAATCAATTTTTTGATTCAGTTACTATATCGTTACATCCCTAGTATATACTTTACAGGACACCAGTCAAGGAAAAGTAGAAGGTGCTCGCTTGTTAGCTTAGCTTCAGATAGAAAATGTTACTTTGTACTAAATAAATAGTGAACTTGCAGATTGGTCTGTCGTCTTTGCTTCAAAGTTCTCATTTCCTCAGGAGTTCCACAACACTCTTATTAGGCCTGGGGCCAATTCTGATATCTTCACAAATTGGTACCACCCAAGGTGACTGTACATTTTTTACATTTTTGACTTCCTACATGTCTCCCTCACAGACCCCTCACATCCTACTTAAATACCCAGAAAAAAAATGTTTTCTGGGTATTTTCCTCTTGTATAGAAAGTCGATGGGAGACCGACTCTAGCGGCTGATAACATCAATTAAGCTGGGTCTCAGAAAGGGTTATCATACCAAAATGTAAACTAGAGACATGTAGGAAGTCAAAAATGTAAAAAATGTACGGTCACCTTGGGTGGTACCAATTTGTGAAGATATCAGAATTGGCCCCAGGCCTATATACTCTCTCACACATTTCACACATCCACACATTGCAGAGAATACTGACTAATGACTTATTCACACCTCATACCCATTTGTGGTGTTGTTTTTTAAGTGCCTTTTAACTTTAATTATAGTTAAATAAATACTAGTCCATACATGTGCAGACTATTTGTTCTTATATTTTGCAGCCTAGGACATATACAGATTGGTTCTTATAGTTCCAACGACTTGGGAGGCCCAAAAAGGATGCCAAAAGGGCTGTAAAAGTAGCCTATTGTGCCCAATGCTGGCACAACTGCTATAATTGACAGTCGTCAAATGACCCAGTGGTGTCATGCCAACCACCATGGATGGTGGGCAGGAAGCCGGGCAGGAGGGTTATATTGTGTAAACTATACACAGGGCAAAGTTACTGTACATAGAGTGCCTGTAATAATAAGCATTGAGTAGAGTCAACCACCCCACCCCACTTACATGGCTGCAAGTTTCAGGTTGATGTTCATTACAAAAGTTTACTTTCATTTTCATTCTGACTACTGTGTTTTTAGTAGTGCTGTCCAACGATTAAATATTTTAATCGCGATTAATCGCATGATTTATCTAGTTAATCGTGCGATTAATCGCACATAAGTCATACGTTTTTATCTGTTCACAATGTACCTTAGAGGGATATTTCTCAAGTCTTGTATACCCCTATTAACATGGGAGTGGAAAAATATGCTGGCTTTATGCAAAATTATGTTAATCCTTTATTGGAAATCAATTAAAACCCCAAATAAATCATAGTGGTACTGCATTAAACTGGTGGCAGCAGATGGGTATAAGGATCTGCTTAATTTACTTAATCTAAATGTACTTAGTAATATGAGTACTATAGTAGTTTGTTGATTAGTTTTGTCACAATGAAAAAACATTTTAGAGATATTAATAAAATAATTAAAATTCAATAAATTGTCACTTTAGAAATGTGCAGATCATTTGGGGACCTCCCAAAAATAATTGTTGTAATGTTGAAAACCACAGTCCTAAACCACGGTTAGGCCAAATGGCTAAAATAAATAAATATGCGATTAATTGCGATTAAAATAATTAATCGCAATTAACATAGCGGTGAGTTAACTTGGACAGCCCTAGTTTTTAGTAAGCTTGGCATGTCCAAAGATTTTTCATCTTGATACTCATTTCTTTTAAAGCCCCTCCCAGTTTCTCTTCCCTTTCAGTTTCTCTTCTCACTCAAATGAGTAAAAATAGCAGACCAACAGGCTTATAATGCGGCTTCGCGCCACACTTATAGGCCTGCTATTTTCACTCATTTGGGTGAAAATAACCAAACCAAACTCTCACGCTATGGACCATAGCTAGATCTTGAATATTAAATCACGAAAACTAGGAGGTGCTCTTATTGGCCCCTCATTTATTACGGAATCCTCGCTTGGTATCGCAATATATATTATATATATTATGAGTGTTCTTCAGTACTGTAGTACCACCTGGTATGGATGCTTGTCTGCAGCCCTAAAGTCACAACTGCTGCAACAACTGAACATTTGTTCAAAGATAGTTGGACAACCACTTCAGAGGCTATATACGACTACGTATGATAACAGCATTCTAAGGTTGGCAAGAAATATTACCTCTAATAGTAGCCATGTGTTGCATAGAGAATATAGGTTGCTGCCTTCAGGAAGGAGATATGGTGTTCCAGAATACAATAAGGTCAGACTAAAAAGGTCCTTTGTCCATCAGTCGACTTTAAGGCTTAATCAGGAGCTTGGCCATAGGTAGGCTGGGCGGTGGACACTGCTCTTGTCTATATTATCCTTATGTATGTAAACCTGTCTTGTCTTTTTTGGTACATGTGTTAAAATGTTTGTATATATGTTATGTGTCGCATACATGACTTGCTGTGTCGCAAGACAAATTTCAGTGTGAACTGACAATAAAGTACTATATCATATCATATCAATGCCCCAGTTGCCTTAAAGTTAAAGCTCAGCCCAGAACAAATTGATTAGGGTCGTGCTTGGTCTTCCTCCTTGGGCTCACCTTACAGCAGCTTGCAATGGCCTGGTGGTGTTCAAGATACACTACACCTCAAAGATAAACATGTACCTGACAAACTACTTCCTAAAGGATGTCAAAGATGTCCCCGATCACAACACCAGATGAGCAGCTTCACTAATCATGTTCAACCAAGATTTAACACTATAAAAGGCTATAATTCGTTCTCCAGCTATACCACCAACATGTGGAACGCCCTTCCGCAAGCCTTATCCATAGCCACCTTCAAAATTGGTCTGAAAAGTCACCTTCAGGTGGCTGCTACTCGAGACTTGCAAATAGACGAAGCCCCCATGTTTCCACCCCCCCCCCCATTTTTTTTCTCCCACGTTTTCTGCTTTTGTAATTGATGTTATCCTATATGTAAAGTACTCTGTTCTATCCATCTGTCTTTCAATGTTATATGAGATGCATGAAGTGGTTCCTGGGTAAATAAGCCATAAAGCTTTCTATGATCTCATTTTAGTTGACCTTGTACCAGTGATTTGTGCTGAAACTGTACTTTTTCCTATTGCAAACTTCAAGACTTCAATCAATCAATCAATCAAACAATACTTAAAATAGTATTTTGGGTTAGGGTTAGGGTTTCATCTTTCAATATAGCTCGTTTTCAATTAATAAAATTTCACTCATTTCCTATAATGAAGACAATGGATAATGATGACACCCCCCCCCCCCCCCCCCCCCTCTCTACTCTCTCTACTCTCACGTCAGAGAAAGAAGGAACTGAAATCTCTGCATATGTGCATGATGCTGGATCAAGTGTCAGCAATATTTTAACTGTATTTGTCCCTTTGGCAGAAACTGCACATTTCTGGCAAAGACCAGATGTAACCAGCAAAAGTGAACAGAGAATAGGATTACTGAAATGTTTACCGTAGGCCTACATGACAAAAGTTCTGTGAATCATTGTTGCATAATTGTTTGCTGGAAAACACTGTTTTCTTAATGTATGCAATATTGATATTAACAATAATAAAGGCCTGACACATTTTGTTAGATGTCTTTTAACTAAATTGTGGACGTATCCTATGTATGATTTAGCAATACGCTTGCATTGTGTTAAAAACCTTACAACACATTTGCTGTTAGCAACACCCCTTTCCTCCCCCACCTCACAGCTGACTTGTTATGCCATATCCAAATAAACACTATTTTAAATAATATTGTGGGTTAGGGTTTCACCTTTTAATTTAGCTCATTTTCAATTAATAACATGTTAAAATTCACTCATTACATTTCCTATAATGAAGAAAATGGATAATTATGTTATCTGGCTTTAATACACTTCCAAAAATAAATTACTTCGTTTTTAACTGAATGGTTAATATTAAGACTATTGACATCTGTGGTGTTACGGATCACAACTGACATATACAGTAAAGAAGGTAAAGTAATTTATTTTTCATGAACGCAAACTTTATTTTAGTCCTAATAGCAAATGGAAATTGAAGTGTCTCTCTCTCTCTCTCTCTCTCTCTCTCTCTCAAACATGTAAAAAGTTGAATTGATTGATTGATTGAAGACTTTATTAGAAGTTTGCATAGGAAAAGGTACAGTTTCATGACGGTACAGTTCACTGGTACAAGGTCTACTAAAAGGAGATCCATGAAAAGACTAAGCTTATTTCCACTGGAAACCATTGAAGTATCTCATATAAATATTCATCATTTGGGGGGAATTGAGCCACACCTCTAGCCTGGGTGACAGCCTGCTCGCTCCGTTCCGAGATTTGTTTTGAGTGACAAAACAAATCGCGGAATGGAACGAGCAGGCTGGCACCCAGGCTACCACACTTCTCTGTCGGGTCATATTTGACCCGTAACACCACAGATGTCACTTATTTTTATAGAGACCATCAGAATGAACTAAAATGGTAATAATTAATGTTATTGCGTTAAAATAGCAGCGTCTGAGGAGGATTTCATGAAGCTTTCCAATAAATAAATGTAAAGGGTACTTTTTACCTTTTTAAAATTGAAAACACAATGAAAGGGTTAAAACAATATTTGATGTTCAAATTTAAATCCTCTCTCTTACACTTCTGCCAGTGTGCCAGTGATCACCCTCCCCTGTGCCAATGTTGGCAACCGTGTCTAATATAAGGTTGCCTACCCCTGGTCTACAGTCTGAGAGGTTCTGATGACACCTGGTGGCTTTATGGGGCAACAGCAGCCTACAAGTTGTTAGACTGGCGCAGCTTTCTGGTTTGATTGATTGAAGGCTTTATTAGAAGTTTGCATAGGAAAATGTACAGATTCATGACGGTACAACTCACTGGTACAAGGTCTACTAAAAGGAGATCCATGAAAAGACTAAGCTTATTTCAACAGGAAACCATTTAAGTATCTCATATAACATTGAATGACAGACAAATTGAACACAGTACTATGCAGTAGATATGAAAAGAAAAAGGGGGAAAAAAAGAAAAGAAAACAGTAAATCTAAACAAACAGTAAGTATATACAAGGAATATACAGTCAATCTAAACAAACAGTAAGTATATACAAGGAATATACAAGTATACAAGTATATACAAGGAAGGGGCAGGGAGGGTAGGGTTGGGCTAGGTTTTTTACCATTTGCGAACGGCTGCTGCCTGTAAGTGGTTTTTCAGGGCAATTTTAAAGGATGCTAGTGATCCACACTCCTTTATGGCCTTCGGTAAGGCATTCCACATTTTTGTGGTATAGCAGAAGAACGAGTTCGACCCTTTCTTTGAGTTGACTCTGGGTTGAACGTGATCTGTGGCACTGCCTCTGGTGTTGTAATTATGGACATCCTTAACGTTTATAAAGTATTTTGACAGGTACTTGGGTATCATAGTGGTGTAGTGTATCTTGTACACCAGGCCCATTGCAAGTTGCTGTACTCTGTCATCTACTCTGAGCCACCCCACTCTTAACTGGTGAGTAGCGGTGAGGTGAGTCTGATAGGGAAGGTTAAGCAGGGTTATAATAGTTTTGGAATTTTCCATTAGTTTTTATTTTTATTAGTTTTGAGGTTTTGTTTTCAATTACAGTTTAGTTTTAATTCGTTTTTAAAGTGAGGTTGCTAGTTTCGTTTCGTTTTTATTTTTTGAAAATGCTTAGTTTTAGTTTAGTTTTTATTAGTTTTAGTGTTAGTATTAGTCTTTTACGTAATATGGGGTATTTGTCAGGGGTGAGATTAAAAAAGCTCCGGAAAAAGTATTGTTTAATAAAGAAAATCAACAAAACATCATATTGTTGAGAGTGGCAGGAATGTTGAGACATACAACTTCTCTCTTTGACCTCACCAACTGGTGTTTTTTTATTTTTTATTTCCACAAAAGACAAAAGACGAAAACTAAGGAGATTTTCTCTATAATTTTAGTTCATTTTAGTTAGTTTTGGGAACACACAATACCGTTTCAGTTAGTTTTCGTTTTTTTTAAAAGCTTAGTTTTTATTTTTATTTCAGTTAACTAAAATGTTTTTTCCATTCTAGTTTTCGTTTTTTAGTTAGTTTTCGTTTACTATAATAACCTTGAGCAGGACCCTAATTAGTTTCTTTTGGGCTGTTTGGAGTTTAGTTTTAAGGGCCTGTGGGGCGTCACGATACCATACGTGGACTCCGTAGTCAAAGAGGGGCTGGATTATTGCACCAGCTATGGTCTTCAGTGTGTTGAAGTTGACCATTGGGGCGATCCTCTGTAGGAAACGAGTTCGTTGGTTGATTTTTTGTATTACTTTAGAAGTCATCTTTTCGCTGGAAAGATTAGTTTCAAGGATACATCCTAAGTAAGAGATTTCGTTTTTTCGTGTTATGACCTTGTCACCCACTTTGATTGTGAAGTCATCTACCTTTTTGAGGTTATGATTTGATCCAAAGAGGATGGACTCGGTTTTTCCCAGGTGAACTGATAATTTGTTGTCGTTAAGCCATGTGCAGATCACACTGCTTGAATTGACCCCGATTCTACAAACACTGATTAGAAAAAAAGGTTAATCTGTAGTTAATGTATATCTGTAGACCTGTAAAAAAGTGTTGTTTTGTTAATGCTATAGTTTGACCTGATATGATCTGACATTATACTGTAAAAGTACTCATTCTTGGTTTGGACTCATGTATTTATCAAAACACAACAGTACAGTACTGCAACATTCAGGGTAGTTATATATATATATATATATATATATATATATATATATATATATATATATATATATATATATATATATATATATATATATCCACGAGTTTCCAACGCCCCATAGTGCATTGCGCAAACGTCTGCATCGAGGTTCCGCGGCCGATTTACAAGCTCACAACGGGTTGCATCTGCGACGCGACGTGAGCTTGTATGTCTGCTGTTAAACCCGGAAGTTTGGTCCTGATAGTCTCCAGTAAACCCCCGGGGAAACTTGTGGATATATATATATATATATATATAAAAACACAGGCACGAGGGTAAGATTATTTGGTTGGGGTCCGCTCATAATTCCGACATCCCGTTACCGTTACAACCATTAGGTTAGTGCAGGGGCAATCTGGCTAGCCATCGTCAAAGAAAAGGGGAAAAATATGTTTTGTTCCATTATCTGTTCTTGGGAGATTGGTGCAGGCAGGGGTAGACAGGTAGGCAACTTATATTATCAAAAAATCTGGTTGGAGCCACAAAAAGATGTTTGCTTTATTTATTAATTTGTGCTTTTTCTGGTCAGTCAATAGGCCTATAACCTTTGCATTATTATTTATTCTTGATTGTTTGCGAATTTCTCAAAGCAGATCAATACACCAGTTAGTCAACATGCATTGATGGTGGTGAAAGCAAACAACATATCCAAGCATCACTACATCACTATAATAATGATTATTTATAATTATGATTTAAAATGAGCTGGCTGCCGACAGTCAGTTATTGGGTGCGTTCGGAAATGCGCACCTGGAGCGGACTCACATATTAGTTTGTATTGGCCAGCTTAATGAGTGCTGGATATCAAAACCCTTATTTCACTTCATGCAGAGATGTCAAGTGCCCTCCAACCTCTAGAGTTCTCAACAGGCCTCAAAATTAAGGCCCGGCCCAGCTTGACTATTTAGTATAGGCTACATTTTAGGCTCTACCTGCCCCGAAAACGTCGTGTCGGGTCAGATAGGGTTAGGGTCAGGGGACCCCCCTGGCCCTTTCCTGGTTGAAAATTATGGAGGCTGAATTGGAAATTTCAGGAACATGTTTTCCTCTTCAACCATAATTACCTTTTTCTCTCTGGTTATAATTTCTCCTTTCTGAAACATTTGATGTTGACAAATGAAAGTATTAGAATATTCACTAGGAAAGACCAAGCATCAGACAAATGGCCAAAATGCTGAGTGTGAAATGGTCATCTAAGGTCATCACTACACGCAAGCATGGAATGTGTGCCTTAGATGGCCAAGGGCACAAACAGCATGGGGACGTGCTGGGCATGGTCATCGGGGCAATAATGACATTTGGGGTGCCGCCTTAGTCATCTAAGGTCATCACTACACGCAAGCGTGGGGTGTGTGGCTTAGATGGTCACGAGCACTACATCGGATGGCAGGTGTGATTAGGAGGGGTAGGAGAGAGGTTCCGGGGGGGTCATGGAGCCAGATACTTTGGCTTAGGGCAGGGCTGGGCAACTTTAGTAATGGAGAGGGCCACTATATTTCCACACTCACTCCAGAGGGCCACATTGCATATTGCTACGTCCTACTTTGTCATTCTAGTATGTCATACAAAAGAAGTAAAAGAGCTTGTAGATCTGCTCTTTTTGCTTCTTTTGAATTGGAATGTCTTTTTTGTTATTTTGGTCCTTTTTTGTTATTTTTAAATCCTGAAATGTAACGTTTGATTTAATTTCAAATGCATTTAGTTATACTCATGTTAACTTTATGAACTTAAATACAAATATGTTGGACATAAAAAAGACTAATAGTCTTTACATACAAGTCATTAAGCAACTAAGTAATTAAAGGGATATTTCACAAATTTCACAAATCTTTATTATTTAATCAGGCTTTTGGGAACACCCAGGACAGTTTTTGAATTTCTTCATTCAGTATTTAGATATTTGATTTTCATTTCCCCCATTTTGCCCCCTTCCAGGACCTTCCTATACAAACCCATTATAACTTCCATTTTAACACCAACATTTTAAACCTAACCCTTAACTAATATATCGCCAGTTGCCCACGCATGGCTTAGGGTCAAAAGCACACGTCACTCTGTAGGTATGTTGAGGGACCCCGTCTGGAACCTGTAGCAAAGGATAGAGGTCAAAAAGAAGAGGGAGGTAGGGAGGGAGGGTTACTGGAAACTATGCACACCGCCATTTTTGGAAGTTGGGTATATATGAACTAGTAAGACACCCGAGGGTGGAATGCGACCTCAGGGTGACATGCAACCTCGCCCTAAAGGGCGAGGTCGCATCAATCTTGACAATCTGGCCAACCACAGCGTTTCCCTGACGATTCTAGTTGTTGTCATTCTGGGGGGAGTTTGTTCATGTTTTTGTGAGGGTATCAACCCTAGGAGACACGGGGAGAACACGCAAACTCCACACAGAAAGGCCCTATCGCTCACACCCTAGGTTCGGTTGGCGATAGGGCCTTTCTGTGTGGAGTTTGCCTAAACATGGAGATGTGGTACAGAAGGACTCATATATGGGCATAAAAAGTATGTCATGTGACATCACTTCCTGTACAGACAGTCAGACAGACAGACAGACAGCCATTGACTCCGACCTAACAATGGCTACTGTCTATGACGGTAGTCCCATATGACATGATGTACTAGACTATCTCCATATATAGTGTTATCCACATCTCCATGTTTAGGCCAAACAGATTCGCTCCATTTGTATAGGTCCAAATGCCCAACGTTGAGCTTGACAACGAAACGTTCTTAACACAGCAGCCCCCATATTTACTTTAGAAAATATGTTAAATTCTAAGTACGTTTCGAGTACCGGTTTGATACAAGAGCGAATAAGCACTACACTTCTGGAATCATGTGCGTCGACTTAAAGTTGGATCCAGGCCTAATAACTTTATTTTGCCGGCCTGTTGCCACCTCCTTGTTACATTTTCTTTTCTCCAGGTGGATGGACATTCTTTCATGGACATCCTTTCATAGGTGATCTAAGTCCAGCCGCCCGTATCAGATCAGAGGATCAGATCTCCATGTTTAGGCAAACTCCACACAGAAAGGCCCCATCGCTCACACCCTAGGTTGGGTTGGCGATAGGGCCTTTCTGTGTGGAGTTTGCCTAAACATGGAGATGTGGTACAGAAGGACTCATACCGGTATATGGGCATAAAAAGTATGTCATGTGACATCACTTCCTGTACAGACAGTCAGACAGACAGACAGACAGCCATTGACTCCGACCTAACAATAGCTACTGTCTATGACGGTAGTTCCATATGACATATTGGACTAGACTATCTCCATATATAGTGTTATCCACATCTCCATGTTAGGACTCATATATGGGCATAAAAAGTATGTCATGTGACATCACTTCCTGTACAGACAGTCAGCCATTGACTCCGGATTAACAATGGCTACTGTCTATGACGGTAGTCCCATATGACATATTGGACTAGACTATCTCCATATATAGTGTTATCCACATCTCCATGTTTAGACAGCCAATGACTCCGGCCTAACAATGGCTACTTTCTATGACGGTAGTCCCATATGACATGATGGACTGGACTATCTCCATATATAGTGTTATCCACATTTCGTGTAGCCGCCCTGTACAGGAAGTGATGTCACAACTCGCTGACATCACACTGACATCACAGAGGATACGGACGGTCACGAGGATACGGAAGGAAGGAAGGACACTCAAGCGACACGGTTCTTCAGAGTATATGCGACCTTCGGTCGCAATAAATATACCCCTGTGATTTGCATGGGAGGAGTTGTCAGCTTGATAGGAGATGGGGTGAGTGGTTGGCACAGGATGGCACTGGGTGGAGTTGCCGGTGGCTGGTTAGAGGTGTTTGGTTGTCTTCACGAACCCTAGTTGTACCAACTCCATATACCAGGGCCATAATGTGGTCAATCAACAATAACGGCACAATTAAATTATGTATGTGTGTAAAACAGTGAGTGGTATACTTTCACAAAATACATTTTCCCTTGTTAACTCTTGTTAAAATCCCCCTAAGAGCTCATTGGCGGATTATGAGAAAATGGGCCCCTGGCACAGACACTTCTACTGTATTTATTGGAAAATTACAAGAAAAAAGTGTGTGTGTGTGTGTGTGTGTGTGTGTGTGTGTGTGTGTGTGTGTGTGTGTGTGTGTGTGTGTTCGCGCGTGCGCACACGTGTGTGTGTGTGTGTGTGTGTGTGTGTGTGTGTGTGTGTGTGTGTGTGTGTGTGTGTGTGTGTGTGTGTGTGTGCGCGTGCGTGCGTGTGTGTGTGAATGTATTTCTCCCTCTCATCCATGTGTTCTCTCACATTTCTCCCTGTCCACTACCTCTCTCTTTCTTCCAGTGTCTCTCAGAGTCACTCCTGATAGACATCAGTTCTTTGATTATGAGACCATCTCACTGAGCTGTGAGGAAGAACCGCCACCTTTGCAGGAGTGGACTGTGAAACGTCGACAGAGCAGGTGGAGCAATGGAGACTGCAACAAATGGGGAAAAATCAACGGTAGATAGGCCTACACAGCAGGCAGATAGTTTTTAACTGAAATCCTTCTTTCTTTTCATTGCACCTAGCTATGGCATACTATAAACACTGTTGAACAAGGCATGACCACTGTCTTCATGAGGTTTTTAACCTTGTGAGATATATGTTGTTGTTTTCTGTTTTCTTTCCATGCTGCACGAACGATATGTAATGTAATAATATAGACCTACCTGTAAGTCTTCTCACAGAATACTACAAAATACAATTGTAGAGGTGGATGGCAAGGAATGAGACACTGGAGAGCATGGATTCACTTCACATTGACAATTCTTTGTTAGTTCAGCTTCTCAGCACAACAGCATGGCATACACTACCTGTCACTTCCTGTTACACCCTTCTTCATAACACCTAATAGGCAGGTAAGGTACAGTGACACCAAGTGGTGCAAATAAGTAACTGCATGCATTAGTTGTAGAGAACTGTAGGACACAACATTTCCTCTCTTTGTAGAAAAGGAAAATTCCTCTAAGGCCAAATAGAAAATCAGAACCTGCACTCAGGTATAAACATAAACATTTTTTTCTGTACTCAGTACTGTGAATAGTAAACCAGAAAATAAAACATGGTAAACATGAAACACAAAATACACTTGTTTCAACTTTCACAGATCTGGAATAAGATACAACTGTAGGACTCTTTTTTTCCCCCAAACACTACATTGCATCACCTTCAAAATAACACAAAACAAAGAGATATGTTGACATGCTATGTTAGGAAGACAAATAGCTAATCAGTCACATATTCTTGCATCCAGTTAGGCTTCTTTCTGACACGTGATTGTTTAGGAGAGGATGGAGAGGCACTGTCAGGTGAAGCAGGAATGTCCTGTGGATGTGCGGCTGCACAGCGATCAGGAGCTAGGTGAGAGGCGTTCCATCTTCGGCCATCCTCCAGCAAGTATGTGCTTTGGGCCACCTTCTTTGTGACTCTCAGTGGAGATCCAAACTTTGGGTGAGCTTTGGGCACATGAAGAGGTGTTTTCACCCGCACACTATCCCCCTCTTGAAAAGGCGGAGTGCGTGCGCCTCTTTTTCCATCCGTATAAGCCTTCATCTTGAGTTGACGGCTTGTGACTTTCTCTCGTACCTGTTCATCTGAGACAGGGTCAGCAGGAGAGGGCGGCAGGACAGTCAACTTCGTGCGCATCCTCCGGCCATGCAGTAGTTGAAAGGGAGACACACCTGTAGCTGCATGTGGTGTGGCCCGGTAAGCCATCAGGAAGGCAGTAATGGCAGGTTTCCATGGTACAGATTGTGTAATAGCCATCTGCACACTCTCTTTCAGAACACGATTAAAACGCTCTATGGCGCCATTAGCAGCTGGGTAATAAACAGATACTCTGTGATGTACGATGTCCCGTTCGGCCAGGAAAGCAGCAAAGTCAGCAGAAGTAAACTGTTTTCCATTGTCAGTGACAATGGATTCTGGGTTTCCTTGTTTGCTGAAGACTGAGGAGAGGAAGGATGTAACATCCTTTGTAGTGATATTGGCAGTGAAAGCAACCTCTGGCCACTTGCTGTAGTAGTCGGTCAGAGTGATGGCATATCGGCAGTCCCATGTAGCAGTTTCAAAAGGACCAACAATGTCCATTGCAAGCTTTTACCATGGCCTGTCTGGGAATCGAACTGGTTGTAGTGGAGCAGGGTGTGGCATTGCAGTCTTGTCGTTGGACTGGCATGGCTGACATGACTGAATAGTAGAATGAACAAGGTCGTCCATCTTAGGCCACCAGTAGTACTCTCTCAGGCGTTGCTTGGTACGCACCACTCCTTGGTGTGTCTCATGTGCAAGAGCCACCAGAGTAGCACGCAGTGAAATTGGCACAACCAGACGTGTTCCTCGAAGCACCAGTGAGTTTCCCACTGACAGTTCATGACGTACACGGAAGTATGGGGCAACGACTGGACCCAGTGGTTTTATCTTTTGTGGCCAGCCACGAGCAATCTGGTCACGGAGTGCAGAAACCTCTGGGCAAGAGTCAGCAGCAGCCTCAAAGTCAGTAATGGGCAAAGCAGCAAGAGCATCAGTGATGTAGGCAACCATTTCTGGCTCAGCATCCAAGGCAGGGTCAGCATTTCCAGGAAGTGGTAGACGGGAAAGGCAGTCAGCAGTGTAGTTATCTGACCCTGGGCGGTAAATCACATCATAGTCATAGGTCAAGAGCCTGGCAGACCAGCGTGCAACGCGCATTCCAGCACGACCTATGCCTTTAGTAGTAAGCAGCGTAGTGAGGGCCTGATGGTCAGTACGTAAGGTGAATTTTCGCCCCCACAAGTATGTGCGCCACTTCTCAACTGCCCAAACACATCCCAGAGCTTCCTTCTCTACAGTCGAATATTTGCGTTCCACTGTGGTGAGAGCCCGGGAGGCAAAAGCCACTGTACGTTCCACGCCATCAGTATGATGCTGGGTGAACACGGCTCCCAAACCGTAATCAGAGGCATCAGTGGACACCACTGTAGGCAGGGAAGGGTCGAAAAGAGCAAGGGCAGAACTGTTCACCAGTAGTAGTTTGATTTTCTCAAAACTTTTCTGTGCCTCACTCGTCCAGTGAAAGTCAGTGTCTTTTCTAATGCATGCCCGCATCGGCTCGGATTCAGTTGCATAGTTAGGAATGAACTTTGAATACCATGACACGAGGCCTAGAAAAGAGCGGAGGGTAGCAGCATCTGTCGGAGCTGGGGCATTCAGAACAGCTTCGATGTGCTCTTCATCAGGAGCGATACCTTCAGCTGACACCACGTGACCCAGGAAGCGTAGACTTGACTGATTAAAGCAGCACTTTTCCTCATTCAGGAGCAGACCTGCCTCTTGCAGGCGGTGAAGGACTTGCTTCAGACGAGCATCATGCACTGTGCTGTTGGCTCCATAGATGATAATATCATCCAGATAATTCTGCACACCTGGCAGGCCTTTGAGGATGGTAGCCATCATCTTCTGGAATGCAGATGGTGCAGAGGAGAGGCCATAGGGCACACGGCAGTAGCGGAAGAGTCCTTCATGGGTAATGAAAGCAGTCAGGTCCCTACTTTCCTCATGTAGAGGCACCTGGTGGTAGGCACTTGCGAGATCAATAGTTGAAAACACTGCGGCTCCACGCAGAGTGGACAGCAGCTCATCAATGTGTGGGATTGGATAGCAGTCTGTAATGACAGCCTTGTTTGGCTCTCGGAGATCCACACACATCCGAATGCCTCCTTTCTTCTTTCGTGTGACAACGATAGGAGACACCCAGGGAGAAGCATCAATTCTCTCTATCACACCAGCAGCCAGTTGTCTGTTTATCTCTTCTGTGACTGCATCTCTCACAGACAGGGGTAAACGACGCAGTTTTTGTCGAACCGGGGTCACAGAGGCAGAGACTTTGACCCGGTGAACAAAATGTTTAGCACAGCCAATTAGTGGGAGAGAGGTAGATAGTTGCATCACAGGAGCAGTTTGAACAGGGGCAGGAGGAGGAGGAACAACAGCACCCCCTACGATGTGAATGTTCAGTGCAATCATCAAATCCAGACCCAGTAATGGGGTCCCCTTCTCCACAACAAAGAAGGTTGCTGCAGCAGTGACATCATCCCTGGTCACCAGTGCTGAAAGGCATCCCAGCACAGGAATGGGTGACTTGGTGTAGGTAATTAAACGAATAGCAGGTGGTGTAAGGGGTGACTCACCAAAATGTTCCTCAAACACACTGCTAGGCAGTATGGACACTGGGGATGCAGAGTCCACAACCAGGTCCATGGCATAGGCTGGTGAGTCTGAAGGCTGGATCTTGACATTGCATTTTATTTTATCAGATTTACAGGCAGTCTCTTGAATGCACAGGACAGTCATTTCAGGCACCTCCACTTCTCTCACTTGATGAGCAGGAGCAGAGCGACACACTTTGGCAAAATGTCCTTTCTTGTGGCAGGAATTGCAAGTCGCCTTAGCAGCAGGACATGAGGGAGCATTGGCAAGGTGACTGTCAGATCCACATCTGAAACATGTACGGGAGGACTTCCCAGTGGCAGCAGTAGTAGGTGCAGGTGTGGATGGTTTATGCTGAGGCCGTGGTCTATGTGATTTCTTCTGCACTGCTTGTACTTTAAAGCTAGGTTTCTCTCCAACCATGCATTTAGCTTGTTCAGCTGCAGACTCAATCTGTGTAGCAAGCGTGATAGCATTGTGTAGAGTGAGGGTAGGCTCCAGCAGTAGTCTTTCCCTAATATGGGCATTTGTGACATATTGAATAAGCTGATCACGCAGCATCTCATCAGTCTTATCACCAAAGTCACATGTAGATGCAAGCTCTCTGAGAGCAGCCACATATTGGGTAACAGTCTCATGTGGGCCTTGTGCTCTTTTTCTGAATGTATGACGTTCCACCACCACATTAGTCATTGGTGTGAAATGTGCTCTTAATGCAGTAACAGCAGTATCATATGTATCACCTGTATCTGGCAGTGAGTGGAAAATCTTCTGTCCCTCTGTTCCAAGGCAATGAAGCAGGACAGCTCTCTTTCTTGCAGCAGGCCATGCATTCCCAGTTGCATTTATGACCAGTAGGTAGTTGTCAAATATTTGCATCCATGTCTTGAATGGTATTGTAGGCTTCCCAGGGCATGGCAAAAATGGAGCAGGACAAGGCACATTTACAGCCATCTTTGCAAAAAAAAATGTCAAAAAATAGTCCTCTGTAGTTGTAGTATAGCAGGTGGGTTACCTCGTCGCCAATTTGTAGAGGTGGATGGCAAGGAATGAGACACTGGAGAGCATGGATTCACTTCACATTGACAATTCTTTGTTAGTTCAGCTTCTCAGCACAACAGCATGGCATACACTACCTGTCACTTCCTGTTACACCCTTCTTCATAACACCTAATAGGCAGGTAAGGTACAGTGACACCAAGTGGTGCAAATAAGTAACTGCATGCATTAGTTGTAGAGAACTGTAGGACACAACAACAATGAAGCACACAAGAAAGAAAATCTCACACACTGTTTTACGCCTGTAAACTGTGATGTGACAAATAAAACTGAGTGTGATTTTCATTCTGTAGGAGCATCCTGTACCATCAACATTTTGAAGCGTTGGGACAGTGGAATCTACTGGTGTCAGTCCACATCAGGAGAAGACAGCCCTTCCATCAACATTATGATATCTGGTACAATCAACAAAATTACATCAATGTAATCTATATATTGTAGTGGGTAGGGGTCCTATTAGGCACATATTATTTAACAGATAATTAATCCTCCACTGCCAGGATTTTTCAGTGTTTTACCTTATTTCGCCAACCCGCTGAACGAACCATGCAATCAGGGAAAATAATCAGAGATAAATCTGATAACATTGATCCGGATGGAGAACAACATTTTGGGATTCTTCTCGCTCGTGGTTTGTGGGAGAGCGCCCTCTATCGGAATCACTGAAAACACAGACATGGCATAGATCTATTCCAATGGCGATAGTTGTGGTGAAATAGCGAAAGAATTATGAATAAATATCTGATCTTAAAGGGAATGGCAGGCAATGCTCTGATTGTTTTGAATAAAGTAACACCCAAACACACCCTAAACATAACTAATTCAGGGCCATTTTACCGTATAGTGTCTTGGCACAGTGTGCAGTGCAGGTTACCACATCTATAGAAAAATCCGGATCTGGAATCAATGGGGGTAAATTTACTATAATACAGTTTTTGTCTTAGGGAATGCAAAAACAATACAAAACAATATTATTTAACTCAAGTCTCCATGGCATGAGTTTTGGGGGTGAACTACTCCTTTAAGTTAAGTAGGCCTAATAAGATCTGGCGTTAATAAGATGTGCATATAATACGCCTCTACATGTTCATAACTAACATGCTGTTGTTTCTAGATGGACCAGTGATCCTGCAAAGCCCTGTACATCCTGTGACAGAGGGAGAGAGTGTCTCCTTCCACTGCCTGTCCAGAGACAAGGAAACATCCTCTGACCTCCCAGCTGGTTTCTATAAAAACGGATCCTTCATCCACACAGAGTCTACAGGACAGATGACCATCCAGCACGTCTCCAAGTCTGATGAAGGATTCTACAAGTGTAACATCTCTGGCCTTGGAGAGACACCAGACAGCTGGATGGAAGTGAGAGGTGAGTCTTGAACCTTTGTCAGATTATTTGACCACTATCACCATGAGAAGATAAAACGTGTTTGGAAACTGAAAGTCGTTGTTCTCTTCACAGCCGCTCCTACAACCTCTCCCACCCCGGATCCAACAACACCTGCCATGTCTCTGACCAGAGTACTGATCATTAAGCTACTGGTGTTCACTCTCTATCTGGTTTCCACCCTCCTCTACTTCTCCATTCTGAGGGACAGAGCTAGAGCTAGAGGTGAGTTGTATAAACACTTTAACCTGACTCAGACATATGCGGTGGTACTGTGGGTGCAGGCTCGTTGAAGCACCTGGCCGTAATTCCCAGCCCCCAGCCGCTGCACGGTCGAAATATACATTATCATACAGTAGCTTGGTCATTGGCTGGGACAACCAGTTGAACCAGTCCGCTCATTTGGGGGGTGCGCTTCCGTAATAGTACCCCGTAGTGCTCGATTTGGATTCTGCACCCGGTGGCGTGCACAAAATCCGGTGTCTATCGAATGTCTCTGGTGATAAACCCTATATTTGCATATTTGCATACTGGGCCCTGCCCCTGATTGGTGCACACTTAACCTGTGTCCATCATGATACTCATACAGACACATCTTAACCTGTGTCCTTCACACTTGTACTCATGTACAGAGACAGAGTTAAAGGTTAGAGTTAGATAAACACAAACACATATAATCACACCTCAACATGTGTTCTCTATTGTATCGGTACTCATTTACACATACACAGTGGTGAGAGAAACATGTTTTAAACACTCCTCAACCTGTGGCCATCATATACTGGTCCTGCATTCCATATCTAACACCCAGTGCTAAATGGCCCTAAAAGCAGTGCAAGTATCATTGCTAGTTTGCAACCAACTCAACTAGTTAGTGCTTGATTCATCTGTGTGCTGAATGATGGCTGTTGTAGGTCTTAAAAAGGTGAGGTTTGAAACAAATTATCACCAATGATTATCTGCCAGGTTATCCACCCTCAGGCATCATGGCTGATATAACAGGCAGTACTGTATTTAATCAACACTTTAATCTTGTAAATACATTTAAGTCCTTTTTCCTTATCGATAGATACCGGTACCAATCCTTCTGTAATTCTGTTATCCAGATTTTCTTTATTCTAATATTTAAGTATTAAAAGTGTCCTGTGTTCACAAACAACAGCTCATTAAAAGCAATAGAGCATTAATGTTGATTTCTTGTTGAGGTGAGGTCTGGGTACATTGCTATCTTTGGTAAAGTGACTCCCTGTCTCTCCCCCATTTCCTGTCAGTCTACTGTCCTATCCAATAAAGGCAAAAAGCCCAAAAACAAATCTTTAAAAAGGGATTATATCTTAGACATAAACTGGTCTCAAACCTGTCACAGAAATAGTGTAAGTATTTCCCTTTAACAAAATAATGTATTGTAAGATACATGTAGACGCACATTGCCTACAATCAAAATCCAACCATGCTAATTCCAATGCAACACTCACGTTCAATAGATTAGATCAGCTGTGGTTCCCAAAAGAGAAATCACACGTTCGCCTCGGAACCCAAACTAGTGAAAATAGCAGATCGGCTATTTTTATATTTGAATTATGGAATTTCTTAGATCTGTTTGTTTCAAAATGTTCTTCTTTTTTTTTCTTTTTTTTTATAAT
The DNA here is from genome assembly GCF_963921795.1 of Nannobrachium achirus. NCBI lineage: Eukaryota > Metazoa > Chordata > Actinopteri > Myctophiformes > Myctophidae > Nannobrachium > Nannobrachium achirus. The sequence goes on along the minus strand of NC_137821.1, from coordinate 51,059,159 downwards.
TCAAACTAGCCTACAGCCCCCTGCGGGGGCCTGGCCCCTTTGTGTGTGTGCCTGTTAGTCCCCCTTGGTGTGAAGCAGACAGACTGTGATTTTGCTCTCTCTGGAAGTGCCCCCGGACTGGGAGAGTGCTGCTTGGTGACGCCCATTTGTGATGTAATTCGCATCACAGGACAAAGCCGCCTACAGGCCAAAATCTGGGAAAATATTTTAAACATTTGGGGATTATGAGAAGTAGAGACACATCTGAAGGTGATAAAGTTGATGTTGGGCAAGGTACATGCGTTATTGATTTTTGTATTATGTTTTTTAGACAATTGAGCAACTGCTGAACGTGGAGTTACAGATGGACCAACCAGCACACTATTTTTTGGGGTGATTCTAATTAGGTTGTGGGATGTTTTTTATTTTTTCTTCTTAATACAAAAAAAAATCAAAAAAAGGTTTTGGGGACGGGAACATTTGTGAAATGTATATTTAATTTTTTGTAGGAATTGAAAGGGGATTTTTACTTGTGTTGTCACCCATAAATTGGTCTTTGACCCACAAATGGGTCACAACCCAGTGTTTGGGAAACAGTGGGTTAGATGACATAAAAGACAGTCCAGACCAGCCAAGGGAGGTAGCCTGCCAACATTGTTTTTATGCTCAGAAACAGCAGATAAACCATTTTCATCCACTTGATTTTTCATTGTTCTATTAATAACAATCTCTCTCTCTCTCTCTCTCTCTCTCTCTCTCTCTCTCTCTCTCTCTCTCTCTCTCTCTCTCTCTCTCTCTCTCTCTTGCAGCTGCAGCTGCAGCAGCCAATGCTAGGAGGAGGAGGGCCAACACTGAGGTCATCATGGAGGTAGCTGACTAGCTGTGTTGCCAATCAGAAGTACACACACACACACACACACACACACACACACACACACACACACACACACACACAGTTCCGGGTATGAGACCAAAATGTACAGTCAGTTTTTAACCATGTGAACCCTAGTGTCTCTATTTTGGGCATGTCACAATAGGTGAACATTCTGCAAAAATTGGCAAACATTCAATTGAAATAATCTACAAGCTAACAATGTATCGGTAACATCTCAGAGCTTGTAGATCAGCTATTTTCATAGAAGATATTGGGTATAGAGGGGAAAAGGATGGGAGCAAGTAGAGAGCCCTGGCAGTATATAGAGTTTAAGTGGTTAAAGTTTTCATTTCACTTTTTATTTCCTTTAAATGTCATGTCTGTAAATAAGGAAACATTCATCAGTATTAATCATTATCACTATATTCTTATTCTTCTACGTATTGCATTATGTAAATTGAATTCTAATAAATATTTCTGAATTTAAAAGCTGTCTGCTTCCGTCTATGAAATACATGTGATACTTTGGCTATTATAATTATATCTATTCTTCAATCTATATATTTTTCGTCAACGTTTTAGTAGAAAGAGGAACTAAAAGCAGATGTAAAGTACCGTAAAAAAAAAAAAAGTCAACAGTTGGTTACTGTGTAGCCTACGTGTTCTATCCTTTATGTTTTTCTAATAACTCAGCTGACCACAATGTCAGGGTACCTTCGTATGGCCCCTTTATCTCTTCTAAGAAGAGAAAGATGTTAAAACCACACGGTTCCAGTTAAGCACATGCCTTTCACACACCATGTTTAGAGCAGATAGACAACTTTCCAACCACAAATGAAACTGGCATGAATTTAGAGAGAGAGTCACAATGGTATGATTAAGTTGTTTAATGTACTGTAGGACAATAATATCTCTGCTGTCGAGCAGAAAATGAAAAAGAAAAACGTTTTAGAACAACATAATAAAAGGCCTACTACCTAATCAAAGTTGGTATGGTGAATACTTCAGAATGTATCCTTACATTATCATCACTTTACCCAAATCCAGCTCACGTAGAGAGATATTTGATTTATTGAACAGTTTAATTGAACAACACATCATAGTGCTCAGGTGAAGAAGAACTATGGCTATGGCAGTGATGATTATTATTATTATTTTAAAACTTTTATTTGTAGCAAATCAAAGTGCTTATTCATTTTTGTCAATAACGGACACCCAAAAGTCCTACTGAGAAACTGGAGGAAAAGCCTAAACATTCACATGAAGATGTCACAAGAAATAAAACATCATGATAACATTGAAGTTAGCGTTTTTCCCTTTAGTTCATCTATAGGACTGGCAGGTGTGGGAAACTTTGATGATGAGGGGCCCATGTATGGTAGACACTCTGAGTACTCTACAGTATAATGCCAGTGTTGGGTAGCGTTACTTTTTTTGGTAATATATACTGATTACTTATTACCTTCATTTTAAAGTAATGTTTTTCGTTACATATTACTGTCCGCACTAGAGTAATATGTAATACCTTACTTATTACTTTAACGTTACTTTTACCAAAATGGTTAAATTGAACAATTATATATATTTTCTTTTAAATGTTTTAAATAAATAATGTAATTATATTGCAGCCTATAGGCCTACTGTAGTGTACAGTAATACTAATAGGCCAACTGTTTCAATTATTACATTTAGTGTGTTTATTTTATCTGAGTTAAAAGATTAAACAAATTCCATCTTGTAGAAAATGTACTATTTAACATTTTGGACAAAAGAGCACATTTTACATCAAGCTGCCCAGATGTCCAGTATCCCTATACACCTTGCTAGTTGCTACACAACGAAATTGATTGGATTTATCAGATTAGAACAATAATTCCATATATCCGGAGATGCTTTGTGTGACACTGCTGCGTGCTGCTGGGGTGTTCAGTGTTTCTGACTTTACATTATGGGAGTGATAGCTCTTGTTTTGGGCATGTTTTCTGACAGCCCGTGCGTCGGAGAAACCATCCACCAAAGCAGCGCTACAGTCAACCTGCTGAATGCTGTCAAACCAGGCATTTGATAGTTCTCAGTAATGCATTCATTTTAGCTTTTCTCTTCAGTTGTTGACATGTGGAATTTAGTAGCTTACTAGGCTAATAATCATTCTAAACACCTGGGCGCGCTGACTCGATGTGCGCAATGGTTTCCAGGCACTCCACCCGACAGTGCGTGGCTCAGGCATGTGCACACATAGACATCAAAGGGGGCTTGAGCCCTGCCCTTTTATCCGTCTGTAAAAAGTGCCATCTTCAGACCATAACTGAAAGCCTCTATCAGAGTCCAGGGTGAAGAGCTATTCACTTCACAGCTTTGTAGTTTCCTAGCTATCACCTAGGCTTTGTTATGTATATTTAGGTGATAGCTAGAAAACTACACCGAGGTGAAGTGAATAGCTCTTCAACCTGGACTCTGTTAGAGCCTTTAGAGGCTGAAGGCTGCATTCATTGTCCACCAAAGGGCCCTTTTAGAAATGTCAGCCCCTGCCTCTCTAACATTCTATGCACGTTCCTGGCTGTGCCGTTCTGTGCGCAGTGTGCTATATGGGGCCTCTAGCTCTGTGGGCAGAAAATGCAAGTTCAAAACAACAAGCATTAGAAGCTGTCTATTTGCCCTTTATATTATTATTAGGAACATAATCATGATGTAATCATTTGTACTTGTAATGTTTTAATGGTTCAATATATTATATTATCATTCCCCCAAACTTGACTAAAAACCAAAGGTGACCGGACCCAAACTTTGTAATAATTCTCCCATCTCACATGAAGTCCTGCTTCACTGTAGACATTTTTTAAAACAAATCTAAAGACCCACCTCTTCTCCCTTCCTTTTAGTTCTGTGTAAGAATCCCCTCTAAGGTTTACGTATTGTCCTTCCTCTACATACCTTTTTAATGGGTTTAATAATATTTGAGTATTTTAGTTTTTGATTTTGTTGTTCTTGCTGCTCATGTTTGATTGGAAATCACTTTGAGTCAACGGTTATTGTTTTTAAATGTGCTATAGGCCTATGAATATAAATTACTTGACTATTATAATGATTAATTATCAAATTGAGTGATTTTGTTTTTGTTTTGTAACATTTTGTGTTGGAGATTTTTGAGTGAAGAAGAGGAAGAGTTTAAGTGCGAGGTCAGTCAGTACCTTGCATGTACGGTACATACACAAACAAATACCATGCACTCAAATACCATGCATTTCAGAGTAGCCTTGTGCAAAAGGCCTTTTCTTTGGTATGAAAACATCTGTTAACCACAGCCGTTTCTGTAGAAACAAAGTCTCCAACCACTAAGCTCACTGCTCTAGGAGTTGCATCCTGCAGAGATGTGTGAAAACCTCCCTCTATGTAGGTAGTACACAGGGAACAATAAAAGACTTTATGAAAACACTTGGTCTGAGTTCAGAAACATTTTTAGAACGTTGTATAGTGTATTGTATAACCTACTTGTAGTGGGATTGGATTTGTGAGCTGAATAAGCATATCATTCCTGTTCCTAGCCTTTTGCTTGATGGATAAGATGTTTGCACTCGGGCCTTGTGGCGTGCTGCCTTGTTGCATAATTCTCTCTCTCTCTCTCTCTCTCTCTCTCTCTCTCTCTCTCTCTCTCTCTCTCTCTCTCTCTCTCTCTCTCTCTGCGCGCACGCACGCACGCACGCACGCACGCACGCACGCACGCACGCACACACACACACACACACACACACACACACACACACACACACACACACACACACACACACAGAATGCAGGGAGGTAGCTATAGGAACCAAGAGTTAGTGTTGATAGGTTTAGGCTGGTGTGTGAATATAGGTCAGAGTGTTTCCTCATAGCAGTGTTTCCTCTTTAGGTTTCATTGTCATCATGTCAGTGTTGTGGTGAGAGCAGTCTCAGGGGAACATGCCTGGTGTTGGTGGGGTCGCTTTCTTGGGGGCTCTTGTTGCACCCTGATTTAACTACAATGTACACCTCGGTTCTGTGCGTTATTAGAGTAATCATGTTTCTGTTGAGTGATAGTTTTGAAGCGTTCATTAGTTTTTGCTCAGAATAGATTAAAAATTTAGTTTTTCAGGTATGGTAGTAGCCTGGTTCCAGCCCATATCCTGCCCACTCTCAGAGTCTGAAATCAGGCTAGTATGGTAGGCCTACGGTATGTTGAGGAAAGCCTTGAATTATCAGTCCCCCAAACTTGACTAAAAACCAAAGGTGACCGGACCCAAACTTTGGAATCGTCTCCCATCTCACATTAAGTCCTAACGTGACCCAACTCTCCTCCCTTGTTTTTAGTTCTCTCTAGAATCCCCTCTTGGTTCTCTACATACCTTTTTAATGTGTTTAATAACCTTTTAGTATTCAAGTTTTTGATTTTCTTGTTCTTGCTGCTCGATTGGAAAGCAGTTTGAGTCAATGGTTGTTTTTAAATGTGCTATATTGATTTAGATGACTATATTAAAATATTATAATTATTAATGATCAAATTGTGTGAATTTTATCCAATCCCAACGTGTAACATTGTGTGGTGTGTGTAGATGGAGATGTTTGAGTGAAGAAGAGAGGAAGAGTTTAAGTGCAAGGTCCGTCCTACCTTGCATGCACACACACACAAATACCATGCATTTCAAATACCATGCATTTCAGAGTAGCCCTGTGCAAGAGGCCATTATTTTTGTATGAAAACATTATGTTAACCACAGTCGTTTCTATAGAAAAAAAAGTCTCCAACCACTAAGCTCACTGGTCTACTAGTAGACCATCTCTGCATCGTGTAACAGGCCTAGGAAGCTGCAAAACTCAGCCTAGAGAGCGTGTCTGCCTCAGACTCTCACACACTATTATGCACAAATGCAACTTCCTTTCAGCAAAACAATGAAGAGCCTGATATAAATATAATTATAATAATGTAATATATCGGTATCGGACTTGACCATGCATTTTATCAGATATCTGCCATATATTGCATATATTGCAAGTGTTAAGGGACACTTTCAATGTGAAGATGTGAGCAGGCAAACATTCTGATTACAAGAGGCCTCTCTGCTAAGTTACTGCTGCTGCCCCATTTGTAGCAACAGTTGATTGTTGAAACCAGACACATTGTCCTGACTACTTGACATAATTTTCACAAAACTCCATTTACAACAGTTGTTACAGAAAGCTGCATTCGAGCCGTGTTAGCCATGTTGCGCAATCTTTCCACACACACACACACACACACACACACACACACACACACACACACACACACACACACACACACACACACACACACACACACACACACACACACACACACACACACACACACCTAGCTGGATGAACAATGTGTATGCTTTCACTGTGCTAGAACATGCTGCATCGCCTAAGCACAGCTTTCGATAGTCTGTATCAAGTGTAACAATATATTTTTTGCCATTTTATTTAAACAAGGCAATTATTATATTTATATTATATTAGGCAAAATCATGTGAGTTTAAAATCTGTAGCCTACTCTTACCCCAATTTGTTATGAATATTATAATGTTAATTCTCTAAATTGTAGTAAGCATTTGATTTGACAATTTAAGGGCATTGTTGTTTGGTTTGTCTAATCATTGAGTTGTTTACATTTTGTTCAATATCCTTATTTCTGTCCCAGGTTTTGTTTTAGTGCTTAATTGACTATTGGAGACGTACACAGATAGCAAAGAATATTTCATTATTTAGTGTATTTTTTAAAATTGTTATTAGCTCAGTGCCCATTTTTATGTGGACCCTAGTCACCTGTTTTTCATGGCTTGTGTTGCTAATTAGTGGGCTAATTAAAAAAAAATTGTGCTGGAGATTTGCTTTGTCTCCAGCGCTGCCAATGCAGGGAGGTAGCTATAGGAACCAAGGGTTAGTGTAGATAGGTTTAGGCTGGTGTGTAAATATAGGCCAGAGTGTTTCCTCATAGCAGTGTTTCCTATTTAGGTTTCATTGGTCGTGCGTCATGCCAGTGTTGTGGTGAGCGTGGGTGGAGCACTGAGCAGTCTATGGGGAACATGCTGGTGCTGGTGGGGTGGGCCGGGTGGCTTTCTCCACATCATGGTCTTCAGTGCATACCACCCTCCACAAGTATAGCTGCATGAAAACACGGTGGAGTTTACAGTATTCAGTTATATCTTGGTTAGAAAGCTAATAGTGAATTGCTCCAATTATACAATATAATGTAACATATTTATACAATTGGGGTGGGGGAGTTTTGTCCACCTGCTATTCTATTGACACATATATTGTGTCAAAGGTCATGTCTCACAATGCATCACAACACAACACACTAGCTGCGTTTACATGACAGCTTCATTCCAATCTGATCTAAATAAACCCGATTGAAGGTATTGGATCAAGTGTTTACATGGGGTGAGATCAATCTGATCTGGTGTTTACATGTGCCCACTTTCAAATCGTGTTGTCGTGACGCAAACTATTAAATAGATTGCATTTCATTTCCCTGTATCCATTATAGTAGGCTAATAATAATGGAGCCTAATGCAAAATGCACAGCCCCACCAAAGACATTGCAAAATAAGCTGCAATGCTCTTTTAATTAGATTATTGGGGATGTTCTGCGTTGTTCTGTAGGCCTATACATGTATTAGGCCTATATTATCATCATTATAATCATCACGTCACAATCCATATTTGCGCCGACGGCCCATAGAACATAATAGGCTTCATGGACATTGACATGTGCATTCACGATAATAACAAAAAGTCTGTATAGTTAAATACTTTTAAAATGGACTCTTTCTTATATCCCCTTACCCCAGTCCCCTTTAAATATTATTTATCTAATGAAGGATATAGGATATTTTGCTGGTGGTTTCTTAGGCTATTTATGATCGCAAGAAGACAATTAGTTAGTGGCCAGGTCAATCTGACCTGCAAAGACGCACAGGACTCGACAGGAGGATAGATGAACAAGGACAGGGTAACGTCCAGTCATGCTAGAATCTCTTTCTCTTTCTCTTTCTCTCTCTCTTTCTCTCTCTCACACACACATACACGCTCGCGCGCGCACACCACACGTACGGGTCCATTTGGTGCATTGGCGCTCGTGACGTTTTTGGGTCGGTGTGTTAACCTCTCTCTCGGGGAGAGAAGAGCTGGGGACAGAAGAGCACAGGTCAATATATGACAGTTCGCCCAAATAAATTACTTATATTTTAATTCATGGTGGGGAAAGAAATCTGGAATGTGAAAAAATAAATAAAAAAAAGAAACTCCATGAATTCAAGGCTTCATGTTCATGTACAAAATGTGCATGATTAGATGAAATGTGAACACATTACTGAGGTTCATTTATCTTGGTAAACTTGGCAGGTACATGGAAACACCATGTTTTCCTCTCTGTTTTGATCCCAAGATGAACAAAATGTATCCGGATTTGTTTAATTATTTCCCTTAACATCGACAGACAGACAGACAGACAGACAGACAGACAGACAGACAGGGGTTGACTGATGAGAGCGTTAAAAACGTTTAGACTAACTTTTGGAATGACAGGTAGTTAGGTGTAATTAGGAAACAGGGGAATAACCAGCCTGTCCATGAAGCTGTTTGATTGATTGAGTGTTGTTTATTGTTAGATTATATGTTTAGATTTACAATATATTAATAATAATATGAATTTATCATCAAGGGGGAGAAAATGAAGCTCAACAGTTGGTTACTTTGTACATGTTCTATTCGGTATGTTTTTCTAGAACTCAGCTGACCACAATTTCAGGGTACCTACGTATGGCCCCTTTGTCTCTTCTAAGAAGAAGTGTTAACACCACACGGTTCCAGTAAAGCACATGCCTTTCACACATCAAGTTTAGAGCTGGGGATTAGTCTGTTTTACTTGTGTGTCGGGGCGCTGGAGACAGAAGAGCACAGGTCAACATTTAGTAAGACATGACATTATGTATGACATTTTCTAATTCATGGTGGAATGTGACTAAAACAAACAAACAAACATACAATCTCCATGAATTCAAGGCTTCATGTTCATGCACAAAATGTTCATGATTAGATGAAATTCTCTCTGAGGTTCATTTATCTTGTTATGGGAAACATCAGGTTTTCTGACCATGTAGCCATTACCTAGTAGCTGGTCCAGTTCTAATTACTTATGCCTGTGAGTGTTACTGCACTGTGATCTGTCCCCGGCTTCACTGCCATTTCCGGAATTCCCCTCTATTCCTAATGTACCCAATACTGCACAGGCCTGATGTTCATTACAAAAATGTACTTTCATTTTCATTCTAACCACTATATTTTTAATGTTTGGCAAGTCCAAAGACTTTCATTTTGATGTTCAATAAAACATAAACCCTTTCAGTTTCTCTTCTTGTGTCTAGAATGAATCATTTTATTGTGAAATGTTATATTGCATCAGGCTTGAAAGGATTAGGTTCAGGCGCTAGGATGACCCAGTGGTGTCATGCACACCACGAGGATGTCGTGGGTTCAAATCCACTCATTTGGCCCGTGCTCGGGGCGGGGGGGTTATATTTCGTAAACTAAAACACAGGGCAAAGTTACTGTACATAGTGTGCCTCAGAGCCTGTAATAATAAGCATTGAGTAGAGTCAATCACGCTACCCTGCATTAATTCCCCTTCCTCAAGTTACTGCCTTTTCTTCTCCTACTATTTTCTCTTGTTTGGGTCCCGGGCAAACTCTTGGGTCTTGAGTAGCTCTGGTCCATAGCGCTAGGAGTAGTTCTCCTTACAAATACATTTTAGTTAGGGGGTCTTTGACTTGAACATATTTTGAGAACCACTGTTTTAAACAACATTAGGAAACAAGCCCAACTAAGTAAATTCACAGAAAAATAAGTGGACATGCACTGAGTGACTACAACACCATGTACTGTCTGTCCTTATGTGACTCATATTTGATGTGCCAACAGCATGATGTCATTGACGTCAGCGCTTACCTTCCTTCTCTGTGCACAAAGCACTCTGGTGTCACTAACTCCCCCCTGGTGGCAAGAGCCACAGATCAGATTATACTGAATTTCACTGTTTAAAATGTGATCATGTATACAGTAGGACAACTGAATCTATTGATAACAATGAGTTTATTCTCCCTGCTGCTCAGAAGTTTCTTTTTGTCTTCTTTTTTAATCTAGATGAGTCAGGAAAAAAAATCTGAAAACTAATGTAACCTAAACCTAAACCTAAAAAAGGGCACGGTCATACCGAACTGTAATTCTACTTAATTATCGCCCGTCTCTCATTGAAAATTAATTACTAAAGGCGCTACAGTTCTGAGTGCCCTGAATCAGTCATTCGCAACTGTTTTGTTTTGGTTTCAAGGGCCTCCAGTTTGATATTAGGCCTCTGGGACCCAAAGGGACAATTTAACTATCAGAGTGCAGACATAAAAGGCTCAATTTGACTTTTATATTATCAACAATTTAGCTGGGGGTCCCTGGAACCCCCTCAAGGACCCCTGGCTTCCTGGGTCCCCATTTAGTAGCCTACCACTGACCTAAATCATCTACACAGTGATACCAGATGACATGACATTTGATCTACAAAATCCTTAAAGTGACAAACACATTATCACATTATAATTATTAGGCTCCAATCCAAACAATTGACTTTGAAATGGTCCAGTCTGCATAATTCCTACTTTTATGTTTGGTATTGTAAGTGTATTTTGATGCAAATATTACTTTTGTACTTTGACTGAAGTACTGCTACATTGTGGTATTGTTAATAATAATAGCCTACTATTAACTGTGGTTTTATTTCATTTGTTTAAATGTGTGTGCTGGGACATATTCCTAACACACAATATTAATGTTATTATGGTTAAATGGCAGCTGTGATTACCAGCTGTCTAAATGGTAAATAAGTGGTGTTCTGATGTCACCTGGTGGCTTTATCGGGCAACAACAGCCTACAAGTTGTTACAACCTCCTTTTTTTTCAGAATAACTTTATGATCTGACCTGGTATGGTTGTTGTCACATTTATATATATATTTATATATATATATATATATATATATATATATATATATATATATATATATATATATATATAAAATAAGGCAGTCCTCAACACCATAGAACACATTTCTTCTTCACACATGTGAGGCACACCACATAAAATGAGTAACAACTCAAGTAGGTTAGTTTCACGGCAACAAAGCACACACAATTAGTAAATACTACTCTTAATGCTTAGACATGGTACAAAGTGGAGGAACTCGGGCCTAATTCGTTAATACATTGGGTTAAAACATTTCAAAACAAAACAGAAACTCAAGATTTTTTTTAACAATATAAATCACATTATGTGCACGTAAAAGACTTTACCACATGACAAGCGGCTCCAGCGCAGAACATTTTTTTACAATATAAATCACATTATGTGCACATAAGACTTTACCACATGGCAAGCAGGGTGGAGTGTGACTTGGCAGATAGTGTGGGGCGTTAAGGGGAGCAAATGCCATTTGTAGCCCAACAAATGCTTGCAATGGATTCAGCATCATGACAAACCCCTAGTTAGACCCCTCACATGCTACTTACATTTTGTTCTGGGTATTTTCCTCCTGTATAGAAAGTCGATGGGAGCCCAACTTGACTTGGCCGCTGTGGCGACCCCGAAGGTCACAAACTCGGGCGCCCTAGCTAAATCATTAGAGCATGCCCTGGGCTACATCTGTGCAAAATTTGTCGCTTTAAGACAAATTTGCACAAAATTTGCATTTGCTCCCATTAACGCCCCGCACTAAGAAAGCTGCCTCACAGTTACCCCCAGGGCTAAAATGTTAACCCACCCATACACCAACACGGAGCTAGAAAGGAACGCCCATAAACGTCACATCCGCTTTGAGCGTGGGGGAAAACAAACCGCCTTTCCCCATTGAGTTAATACAGCGTAAACAGTACACTATCGTTTTAATCACGTTCAGAGCGATTTTTTTGGACGCTAAAACACTCGACAGCCAAGAAAAATCCATCAGAAGGACTTCTGGAACGCAATCGTTCACTCGCCGTCGTAAAGTTCACTTATTATTAAGATAACAAGCCTATTATGGATGACTGACTGATTGATTGATTGAACGCACCGCTGTGCAGCACGGAGCTACTGTACCTCGCCACCTCGTCTAAACTACTACTACTCCTGCCTCATCAAAACCTCTGGAATAAAACGGGACCCAATTTTACTCTTTATACGTTGACCACATATTCAGTCTACTACACCAAATCTATTTTTGCCAATCTATGCCGTGCCAAAAATCAACAAGCTCGCACATAGGTTGGACCCCCGGTTATCTTCTCCCTCCCTGGCATATAGGGTATAGAAGTCGGAGTTCAAGTGGTTTGTAATCAGAGTCAGATTAATATATTCCCCGCAAATTACACAAGCACTGACTGAGATGGAGATCTGTCGTTTCTGTAGGCTATCCAAGTTACACAACCATGAGATGAGATCGGAGATCTGTTTTTCTCTCCATCTACTCTACTCCCTGTGTTACAAAAAAAACATGTTTGCACATGCAGTGTTCATTTCAATCCTGGTAGAGACACTAATATTAATATGAGATATGATCAATTAAACGTGCCACAATATAAATCCAACAGCCAGGCCCATTAGTCGTCAATAGATTTGAAACGTGAATATGGTCTAAAACCATTCCCATTGCCTAATACACTTACAATGGCATCCTCCTCCTGTGTCCTTCCCGTACGTGTTCCATGAACATCATTGCTGAATTAATGGCCTTTGTTTTTTGATATTGTGATTAGTGTAATTGATCATGTTCATGAAAATGTGAAAGTGTGTCTCTTACCAGGTGATTAAATCAGTCAGATAACCATGGCATTGATCCGACCAGTCCTATAAGGACAACAATTAATCCCGATGCTATTGCAGATAGTTTTTTGTCCAGGCATTTGCAGTAAGGAATCAATGTAATTAAGTGGTTTATAATCAGACTCAGATTATCCCCCGTGCATGTGTCAGAGTTGCACAATATAAGCACCCGTGGTCCCCCTCTTCCCTCTATGCTACAAAACCTGTTTACATTATGTCTTTAATCACCTGGTAGAGACACAATTACAATATATGATCAATTAAACTTACTCTAATATCAAAAAACAACAGTCGTTAAGTCGTCAATGTTGTTTATAGAACACATCGTAGTGAGTTCTGATCTTTGAATATATGGCAGGATCGACGCCAGTTTAAAAGTATTTTCTGCAGGTTTGAAACTATTTAGGATAGGATTGTGTTGTGTTGCGTTGTGTCAGTGTGTAAATCCTTGCATGATAACAAGCTGTTAATGGCTGTAGACAACTGGAATTCATTTAATGTGCTCTATAACCATCATTGATTAATTAATGCTTTTCGTTTTTTGATACGATAAGTTTAATTTATCATAAAAAAAAATGTAACAGTGTCTAATACCAGACGGATAGTCTAGATAACCCATGGTCTTTTATGATGCGACCTGTCCTTAATAATATCAGACAATATTTAATCCCAAAGCTGTTTAATTTTAAATGCATCCTTTTTTGTCCATTGGCAACCAAGGAATCAATGTAAGACATTGCAATTAATTAAAACATCGCTATACTATTAAAAAATCGGATTTGAAAACATGGAAAACCCCATTCTACTAATGGGGGTTGTTAAATATTTCCCCCACGCTTGACTCCGCCCCCAGCTATGACGCGCTGATGACAAAGCTCCGTGTTGGTGTATTGGAATAAACTTCATCAACTAAAACACATTAAAACCATGGTATATGCTGGGACACACTGCTTGCCTGTGGAGCATCTGTCAGATCTGCTGTTGCACTAGGACTTCCTGCTTTTCAAAATGAGTATGGCTGGTCCATAATTGGCTCACATACACCTGCACTCAATGACACAATCATTGGCATCAGTGATAAAAACCATAGGGGGAATGAGAAACTACATGTAAGTCCACCTGGTTACATATCTATATTGTCCCTTTATTCATGATTTGTGGTGTTTTTGGCAACGTTATCGCTGCTTGCAGCTATATTTATTATTATATATTTTTATTTTGTTTGCACTTCATAGGCATGTTAGATAAAGATCCTTAGATTGTGTGTTGAATGTTTCATGCAAATTGCTCAAAAATCCCAGGATAAAAACGGGTTTATAGGTTTTACAAACTGCTCAAAATATATTTTGAGCCGAATTTTGGACTAACCTTATACAGTATTTCATCATGAAAATGTGACTTTGCATGTATGTTTTAGAGGCAGAAGAATAATTTGCATAAAACTGCAATATTCATTGAATTATTACAAAATAATGTTTCAATTTAAAAAAATCTGATCTGACAGATCTTTATTGGATATTGGTCCAAAGTTCATGTAAAAATAAGTTATGTGCACGTGACGCGAAAATGGATAGAAACGGGTTTAAGCCTTTTACAAACTGCTCAAAATGGCAGAAAATCTAAGGGCGGAGCTTAGATTCCGCCGCCCACGGAGGACAAAACGTACGCGACCCCCCCGTCTCCTACGTTGCTGCAAGTTGGCTGATGTTTAGAATGGAAGACAGTGATAAACTAAACAATGATTGTGCTTCTGATAAGCTTGTATATCACACACACAAATGAAACTTTCTTTAGGGAAAATAATGACGAGCTCAATGTAAATATAATTATAATGATGTAATATATCGATGTTGGATGATTTGACCATGCAAATGTCACCTCTCTGCTAAGCTACTGCTGCCCCATTTACTAGATAAGCATGCTAGCTAAAAGGCCTGGCCAAAATGTAAACAACAGGCCCAAACAAAAAAAAACATGGACGTCTTCTTCCTTCTTCTGTTAGTTGATCAGATAGTAGGAGACCACCCTCTGGTGGTTTTCAAATGGTATTGCACTCCAGATTGCATACAGGGCCCATCACAGCACACACATATGATGATGATCAAGACATCTTACACATCCTTAGCATGCGTTTTTTGAGTACTTATAGTTCGTCAGGGATGCACGGGAAAGTGTATAAACGAACGTTTTAGATAACATTTAAACGGCCGGAACCAATCTTCGGCTATACCGATTTTCCGCCGGACTGTGTTACACTGGTGCTACAGTCAAATCGGCCGTATCGCTCAGGTCACGGAGGCATATGGCCAACTTCTAGAGCGATTTTTTTGAAATTACAATTATGAAAAAATGATAAAACTTTTGATTAATTAAAAAGACGTAAAAGACGTTTATGGCACCGAGGTCCAAAGACGTATAAGACGTTTATGGCGTTCAGTGAGTTAAGGGCGCGGCCCTAACAGGGCCATAACTGGGCCGTCTCAGTTATAAGTAATTAGCATACATTTAAAGGCCTTACCCGGCCCAAAAACATTGGGTCGGTCGGGTAGGGTTGAGTGGGGTTGAGTTCATGAAGAATTTAAAGTAATAAAATAATTAAAACAATATTTTCTTTTTTCATTGAGCCCGAGGCCCGGCCCGGCCCGACTAGTTACAGTAGCAAAGATTTTAGGCCATACCAGCCCGAAAATGTCGGGTAGGGTTGGGTTTGGGCAGAATCTGAGAACTCTAGTACACGTTGAGCCGTTATGTTAAAGTTACAGTGAAATTTGAATTTCCATCATTCTAATATGTCACATATTTTGTATGTTTTATTGTGTTACAGATAGAAATGTGTGAGTGAAGAAGGGACGAATAATTTACTGTGACAGGAGCAAGGTCACACACACACACACACACACACACACACACACACACACACACACACACACACACACACACACACACACACACACACACACACACACACACTGTGCTAGAACACGCTACAAGCACAGATATACTTTTAGACAGCTTTCAATAGTTATTGTATCTCCAGTCAAGTGTAACTAAATCAGACTTTTTTCCCCATTTTATTTAAAGGCAGCAATTATATTTATAATAAATTGTGAAGTTTATACGGGTATCCTTTTTTTCTTTTCTTTTATGCTGGTCTGTAGCCTACTTTGAGCAAGGTTACCCCAATTTCTTATGAATGCATATTCATAATTCCCATTCTCTAAATTGCAGTAAGCATTTGATTTGACAATGTATGGGCATTGTTGTTTGGTTTGTCTAATCATTGAGACAACTCAATGATTACATTTTGTTCAATATCCTTGTTTTTGTGCCAGGTTTTGTTTTAGTGCTTAATTGACTGTTGGAGACGTACACAGATAGCAAAGCATATTGCATTATTTAGTGTATTTTTGGAAATTGTTAGGCTAGTGTAGCTAAGTAGTTGGCTAATTTTATTTTTTTGTGGTGGAGATTTGCTTTGTCTCCAGTTCTGCCAATGCAGGGAGGTAGCTATAGGAACCAAGGGTTAGTGTAGATAAGTTTAGGATGGTGTGTAGGTCAGGAGTGTTTCCTCATAGCAGTGTTTCCTCTTTAGGTTTCATTGGGCACCATGCCAGTGTTGTGGTGAGCGTGTGTGGAGCTCTGAGCACAGCAGTCTCAGGCAGTAATGACGAGTCCCTCCCTCGTCTCAGGGAACATGCCTGTTGTTGGTGGGGTGGATGATAAACAGTTGCTTTCTCCACATCATGTTCTTCAGTGCATACCGTACATACCCACCACAAGTAGCTGCATGAAAACACGGTGGAGTTATAGTAATCAGTCATATCTTGGTTAGATAGCTGGTAGAGTATGTTAATACAATATTATGTAACATATACAACTGGGGTGGTTTTGTTTTGTCCACATGCTCTTCTATTGAGAAATAGATTGTGTCAAAGGTCATGTCTCACAATGCATCACAACAGAGTAGACAGAGGTTGTAGATCGGCTAACTAAGTATGTAGGGTTGACATGGTAAAGGTGAAGGACGGCTATAAATTAACTAAACTGTCAGTCTACTTATGATGTTCAAATCCACTTGGTGGAGATACCGTAGGTACTGGTAGGATTGAACCACTGAAAATCTGCATCTAGTAATCTTGAACATTCTGGCAGAAGAGCAGAGCTCAATATTTAGTATGACATGAGAGTTCACCCAAAGAAATTACTTATTTTCTAGCAGGGTGGAGCGTGACTTGGCAGATAGTGTGGGGCGTTAAGGGGAGCAAATGCCATTTGTAGCCCAAGGAATGTTTTTTGTGCAAAACAAATGCTTGCAATGGATTCAGCATCATGACAAACCCCTCACATCCTACTTACATTTTCTTTCTTTGTATTTTCCTCCTGTATAGAAAGTCGATGGGAGCCCAACTCTCCAACTTGAATTGGCCGCTGTGGCGACCCCGAAGGTCGCAAACTTGGGCGCCCTAGCTAAATCATTAGAGCATGCCCTGGGCTACATATGTGCAAAATTTGGCGCTTTAAGACAAATTTGCACGAAATTAGCATTTGCTCCCCTTAAAGGAGTAGTTCACCTCCAAAATGAATTTTTTTCTATTGATTAGTCATGCCATGGAGACTAGAGTTCAATATTTGTTTTTGTTTTTTGTCGCATTCCTAAGACAAAAATGTGATATAATATTTACAATAAATTACAATAAATTTACCCCCATTCATTCCGGATGGTGACCCGTTTCGAAACGGGTCACCATCCGGAATCAATGGGGGTAAATTTACTTGAATAAAATTTTTGTCTTAGGAATGTGACAAAAAACAAAAAATATTATTGAACTCTACTCTCCATGGCATGACTAATCAATAGAAAAAAAGTCATTTTGGGGGTGAACTACTCCTTTAAGGCCCCTTAATTTTTACTGAGGTTAGGGTTAGGGTTAGGTTTAGGCATAGTATTTTTCACCAGGTTAACATCACTAGATTCTGACAAATGAGCTTTCTGACCAATGCCATGGCACACTGTATGTGTGTTAATAACACAGTGTGGATTCCAGCTTTGCTGCACGCTGATGCTATTGGAAATGATATCCACTCACTCATAAAAGTCAGAACGCAAAACATTGTATTAACTAGCCTAAATCCTTTGGAAAAGTGAAAAAGTAGCTTTGTGGCTGTCTGCATATGCTAATGGTCAATGCCCCTGTGTGCAAGTTCAGATCAATTACTCAACCCACTGAGGCAGACTGACTGACAAAATGTACATTAATTGGATAAGACATATTCCCTATCCTACAGCAGGTTAATAGGCCTACAGGTCGAATTATGACATCAAGGCATCTAATAACAAAAAAATAAAAGCCCCCCCCCCTCTCTCACACACACACTCGCACGCACGCACACCCACACACACACACACACACACACACACACACACACACACACACACACACACACACACACACACACACACACACACACACACAGACACACACACACACACACACACACACACACACACACACACTTGGTTTAAATAGGTTGTGGGGACATTACATAGACTTCCATTCATTTCCTGTGGCCTTACCCTAACCTCTATCCCTAACCCTAACCCTAACCCTAACCCTAACCCTAAACCTAACCCTAACCGTTGTGGGGACCTACTATTTGGTCCCCACAATGTCTATTTCTCCAATTCTTCATTACTTGTGAGGACATTTGGTCCCCACAAAGTAATAAAAACCTGTCCACACACACACACACACACACACACACACACACACACACACACACACACACACACACACACACACACACACACACACACTGCTTGTGGTTGTCCATCGTGTCCGATGATGACCATCTTCTCCTATTTGTGAGTCCTCTGGTGGCTGTGTAATCCGATCCTGGATCCACAGCTGCGGTTGCAGACCGGGCACATGAAAGCAGTACTGGGGGGAGCAGGGGTGGCTTTGCGGGCATGTCTCTTTTCACGCTTTGCTGCACGGTGTTGTGTGCGCTTACTTTCTATGCGCTCGATCCACTGCCAGTGCGGAGTGAGAGCGCCAGAGGTTGCGGCAAGAAGCAAGTTCCTCCAGTGAAGAGGGGTTGATCTGGCCTCTCTTCAGCGTGGTCTTCAGTTGGTCTTTGAACCGTTTCTTCTGCCCATGCCCACCAGCACTGCGTTGGCCAAGGTGTTGGCTAATTGGCCATATAGGACTTTGCGTGACACACACACACACACACACACACACACACACACACACACACACACACACACACACACACACACACACACACACACTTCTTCAACATACAGTAGGTGAAACAATAGGAGTTTCATGTCGAGGAGAATGAGTGCCGATGTTACAACCACTGTTAGTTGGGAAACGGCGGGTGCCTGCCTGTGAGGATCATGTACAACATGCACAGCAGCGGAAACCGCATGTTTATGTGTTTTCTTAACAGATGCCATGTCGTAAATTTCCAGAACGTTGGATTAACTCTGAGAATGTACAAATAAGGGTCATACAGTCATACTGTACTGTAGTGCAGGGGTTTTCAAAGTGGGTGACAGGGCACCTTGGGGTGCCGTGACAGCAGTCCCAGGGGTGCCTCGAGCTATTATTTGGAATTTATTTGGACACTTAAAAAAACATTTAGTAAAATTCTAAACTTGCACAAAGTCATTTTCAGTTAGTTCTAACCAAAGTGGCTATTATCTCAACGTTTTCCTTGCAACATAATAACTAAAATATGCCATAAATATAAGGTGCTGGTGGTGAAAACTATGAATATAATGTACAGTAGGGGTGTCTCGGATGAAACAATTATTCATAGGGTTGCCCTGAGCCAAAAAAAGTTTGGGAACCCCTGCTGTAGTGTATGTCAGTGGTTCTCAAAGAGGGGTTTGCATGGGGACCCCCCAGGGGTCCTTGAGGGGGGGGGGTCCCCAGCTAAATCGAGGATGCGGGCATGACTCCAACTCGTTTCAACAATGCGGAACTTATTAAAGGGTGCACAGTTGGGAAACGTAACTTTACAAAACCATTCTCAAAGAGAACACCAGCAGCAGAACAGCCACTTTAAACCTATTTATTATACAGTTGGCTATTCTAACATTGCAATTTTCACACATTTTGTTTATATAACTAGACCAGGTCAACCTGGTTGTGCCAGACCCCCTGTCTGTCATCATCATTTATGACATCATGCCTTTTGTAGGCATGTCATCATCATGTCATCATCATATATACCCTTTATATAGAAAAGGGACAGACCGACATTTGCTTATGTAGGCCTACCCATTTCATGGGTCTGGCAATTATATACATGGAACTCCATATACAAGGATCTCCATATATGGGTAACTGGTCCGATATATATATATATATATATATATATATATATATATATATATATATAGGATCAAATACAATAAAAGTCCATATCGTCGCTGTCGGGTGAAAACCTTTAGTTTTGCATTTATCATTTTAAAAATGATTTAAACTAGTGAAAACAGCCGATCTACAAGCACACAACGCCTCGCGGTGCGAGGCGTTGTGTGCTTGTAGATCTGCTGTTTTCACTACTTTTGTGCGACGGCCTTGTATGATGAAGCGGGGCTTTACTTTGCGAAAGAACGTACACATTTGAAACTTGGAGATACGAGGTTTCCACCCGACAACGACGATATATGGGTATTCCCAGATGATGCCCTGTTAGGCGAACCACACTAACAGAATCCATATAGGCCTAGCGTACAGTATGGCCAAGACAGATGGCCAAGACAGATAAAGGGCGAGGTCGCTTTTCACCCTTAGGTGTCTCACTGGTATATATACTGTATGTAATTGCAATTTTCGAATAATCTAGAAATAATATTCTCGTATGGCAGTGCCACAATATTTTCAGAAGGGACCGTCCATGGCCAAACACATATCAATTTGGCGGCCCTTCCTTCCACATGAAAAGGGTTTGAGAAAAGAACCACTGCTGTATCTAATACAGTATCCACACACACACACTGTTCAGTCTGTCATAATGTCTGTGTTTGATTATGGTGATGTGGTGTACATGCACGCCTCACTTTCCACACTGAAGCCTCTTGACGCTGTCTACCACAGTGCCCTGCGGTTTATCACTGGAGATGGTTATCTTACCCATCATTGTTTGTTATATGAAAAAGTGGGTTGGTCATCTCTCACAGTTCGAAGAGAGAAACACTGTATTTTATATATTTACAAGGCCTTGTGCGGTAAGCTACCTGTGTACCTATCCTCGCTCTTAGAGCCAAAAGTCACAGGTCAATCAACTCGTTCACAGGCACATATTCGATTTACCTGCCCCCCTATGAACAGTGAGAAAGGAAAGACTGCCTTCATGTTTTATGCTCCACATAAATGGGACAAACTTCAGGATTCGCTGAAACTGGTTCGGCTGGCCTCAATAGAGACATTCAAAGTGCTTTTGGAAGGCACACTACACAGTGTCTGTTCTTGCTTCACTTAATATATATATTTTGTTTTTTGCATTTGTAACAATGTACCATGATTTGATTGCCTATTGTATTATCATTGCTTGTACTGTGTCATATGCTGTGATCAGGGTGTCCTCGAAAAAGAGAGCTTGCTCTCAATGGGCTCCCCTGAATAAATAAAGTATAAAGAAAGAAGAAAGACACTCTCTGATCAAAGATGTTTTATCACACGTGTGAGAGTCCAGGGCTGATCTGTGGTAGTAGGTAGGCGCGGCATCATGCACAATAACGGGTGTTGTTTGTTATGATAGCTGTGTCAGGGACGCCTGGTTTAAAAGGCCTGCCTTGTTTTCGTTGCTATGTTGGCATGATTCCTGCAAAAAAAAAAAAAAACTTCTGCCTTTTGCCAGATGTGAGAAGGCTCCCGCATATCAAATGCCACTAGGGGGGCGAGAAGAACTTCTGGGCCAAAACTATGATATTCCTGGCCAGAAAGTTGTCCCAGGCTCAGAATCTGAGCTGGGACAATACCGGATGTAGAGCCCTGTGCAAACCATCAACACATTCAGAATAGAAACCAAACAACAACACTAGAACAATCTGCAGCCCGTGTTTCGAGGTGAATCCTACCAGACTACGTATGTGTTAATACGCGTACAGTATATTTGTGCATGTGGGGGTTGTATGTGAATAGGCCTATATATATATATACAGTATTTTCTGGACTATAAGGCGCACCTGACTATAAGGCGCACTGTCAATGAATGGTCTATTTTCAAACTGTTTTCATATATAAGGCGCACCTGACTATAAGAAAATTAAAGGCTTTTAAGTGCGCCTTATAGTCCGGAAAATACGGTATATATATATATATATATATATATATATATATATATATGGGACTGTCTGGATCATGTTGGCAATGAGCATTCCTCAGGCACTGTGTGTGTGTGTGTGTGCGCGGCGCGCGCGCGCGTGTGTGTGTGTGTGTGTGTGTGTGTGTGTGTGTGTGTGTGTGTGTGTGTGTGTGTGTGCGTGCAAATACGCATGGCGCATGGCTAGCCAATATGCATCTGCGCAGCAAGTAAACATATGTCTGTAACAACACACTTTATCCATTTGCATGTGTTTGAAATGTTAATGAAAGACGATATTTTAGTAAAGAATAGTAAAGAATGTAGTATTAGTCGAATTGGAACACTGGGCACAATTTCCACACTTGTAAAAACCAAGCCCCCAGAACGGCTTGTAAACGTTGAAGCGGCAGCCCTACTGGCCAATGTTGGAATTTCAGGTGGGGTGAAACATACATGCACAAGCATAAGAGCGCGCCGCTGGGGTCTACAATAGGGTTCAATGGACGTCGACGTCGTTCGTGACGTCATTACGTCTCGGCGTCAAACATTTTGGTCTCTAGGTAGAGACCAATTTCCCCCAGAATGCACCTGGATTCACCCACAATGCACTGGAATTCAGCTACTTCTGCATGCTTCAAAACGCCACTGAGCACTTGCATTGAAATGATAGCTGGGGGTGGGGCTGGTCCGCTCTCTATATTATATATAGGCTACTCTATGGTAAAAACCTAGGGGAGGTTTAGGGAGCCAGGACGGGGGAGAGGGTGCATTCATGTCCGTGTGGACTAGACGGTCCCTGAGGCTTCTGGAGCGTCTGAAAGAGAAAGATGTTTTATTAACCCTGCCGCTGGTGTGTACTGTGTTGAGAAACAGAGTCTAGTGGGGGCCTGCTTGAGCTTTTTGATGAGTAAAGACGTTCTATTTTACTTTGGCAGGGAGCAGGCACTGTGTGTGTGTGCTCGCGGCCGCGCACGCGTGTGTGTGTGCAAATACGCATGGCTAGCCAATGTGCACGTGTGTAGCAAGTAAACTGTAACAACACGCTTTACCCATTTGCATGTGTTTGAATATGTGTCTAAAGACACATTCTGTTTGTGTACTGTTGTGCGTGCATGTGTGTGTTTCTGTGCACGCGTGTGTGGATGCAAAAGTGTGACTCTAGGCCAGACTGTACAGATGCAGCCAATGACACACACACACACGCACGCACGCACGCACGCACGCACGCACACACACACACACACACACACACACACACACACACACACACACACACACACACACACACACACACACACACACACACACACACACACACACACACACACACACACACACACTCCTCCATGGACGCACACAAGAAAATCCCCAAAACAACAGCCAGTTCCATTCCAGAGATGATAGATGGGTGAGACATCGTTCCTTTTATCACATCTGCGTATGACAGAGCAAGAATTCTTCAGCCGTGGAAGGTGATTCTTTTCTTAAGTAGAAGAAGCCACAATGTAGAAATAAGCTTGTATTTTAGGCATTTAGCAGACACCCTTATCCAGAGGGACTTACAATGTAAGCAAGGTAAACACCTATAATCAAAAAGTCATATACCGGTACATTGAAAGGTGTAGAGACAGGTAACCAAATTAACCAGCTGTCTAAATGATATTGTATCTAAATTATATTTTAACCTTTTTTAACCTACATTTTTTATGCCACGATTTTGTTACCCATTTTTTTTACCCTGTGTCAGTTATCTAATGTAATCCTGGGCAAAAGATAAATGGCGCATTTGTATAGCGCTTTTATCCAAGGCGCTTTTAATAGATTGTGCATTACATTCACCCATTCATTCATACACCGATGGCGGAAGAAACCATGAAAGGCACTAACCTGCTCACTGACTCTCAAGGACTCTTCGACATTAACTCAGGGGGAGCCCAGATTCGAACTCTGAACCCTTCGGGAACCTTTTGTGCTCTAATTACGGTTTTCTACCCCTGAGCTGCCCCCTGGGCGCTATACTCTCCCTCTACCAACCTGGGGAGAGCAACGGACTGACCTCATGCTTCCTTCTATGCATGAGGAGTCCAAGTTGCTTCTTTTTTTTTCTGACTATGGTTTCATTAAGTGTTCTGTGGAGAATTAAAACCACACCACACTCAGAGTTGATGCAAGTTCAGCCAAAACAAGGGCTTTTGTTTTATTTCGAAAAGAAGAGACAACAGCAGAGCAAACTTAAGAGTCAATTCAACGTTAAGTACTTGGGAAAGGGCTTGGGGGGAAAGCACGGAGCCGGCCAGACGTCAGGTGGGTACTCAGCAGGGACTTGGATAAGTACTTAGAGTAGGACTCCTGGTAAGTATTAGAGTAGGGCTTAGCATAGGACCAGAGGTAAGTAGAGTAGGATTACAGGTGTTTAGTCGTAGGGCCCCAGGTAAGTGCTTTAGAATAGGGGTTACTTCATTAACGTAAATTCTTCCATTACAGGGCATGCTCGCTGTCCGTTTTCCTGTGGGTTTTTAGTGGTTAGTTTCCAGACCTTTCAGGTGAGTATCAAGGTAAGTATCAAGGGGGGTATCCAGTCCATATCGCTGCCTGTAAACGAGAGCTGAATTACTATTGAGCATGTCACATTTATATTCAGAAATAGAGAATGCGTGGAGAGTTTTCACCTACCGCGTGAGCCACAACCAGAGGCACAGAGAGCCAGGGAGACAATGGGAGACAGAGGTGAAATGTTTCGGCGTTAAAGACACATAAAACACTGACTGGAACCTGTAAAATAACCCCTCTAAAATATCTTGTGCAAATTACATTTACAGGAGGAAAAATACTTTAATAGTGAGAGTACCACCTTTTTTATGTAAACCTGACAGTGCTTAGCACGTATCACCAATTCGTTTTGTTCTTATTGCTTTGATAATACAATAAACTTAGGTAGATCAAGCTACGGGCAAAGGGTAACAGGGGTGTGTGTGTGTGTGTGTGTGTGCGTGTGTGTGTGTGTGTGTGTGTGTGTGTGTGTGTGTGTGTGTGTGTGTGTGTGTGTGTGTGTGTGTGTGTGTGTGTTTGTTTGTGTTCGCTCTAATGGTTTCCACAGTTCCAATTTTAGGAGTGCCAGGTAGACTCTGTCTACCAGAGAAATATTGAGCGGTGGTCACACAGTCTCCTTAGCGTGACCGTGTGTTGTAGCTATGCATGTGTCTATGCGTGTATGCATGTCTGTAGCCTGGCCTGCAATACCGCTGGGTGAATGTTGAGCAGCCTTGAAATGTACAGTACATGCATGCACGCATACACACACACAACCTTGAAATGCATGGACACCACCACTCAGTTCACACTGGTGTTTATTTAACACTTCTCCGTTTTCAGATATTTACGAAATGGAAACAAAATTCAAGTCAAATCAAAGTACCCAAGTTATGTTTGTAACCAATAAGTTTCAATGCAACCACAAACAATCAATTGATTTCAACCCACAACAGTTCAATGAATGAACACAAAATAAATAAATGTGCCATCTCAAGTTCCCACAGATTTTAGTTCCAACGAACTCAAGGTTTTAACTCTCAATATCTCTATTTTCCAACTTTTTCATTTGTTGGCTTCTTTGTTAAATGCCCCATTTTCATAGAGCATAACTTCTGGAAGTTTTTTCAAAAATGACGGCAATTTTGAAATTCACACCACATGAAAACGGCCACTTATTTTGCTTGCCGGAAGTTTTGGTGTCCAAATGTCACATCAAACTAGCTAGTAATTTTTGCTGAAAGTACCGGGATAATACAAATTTCCCTGCAGTGAAAACGAAAAAATACAGTGATTTTTGACTTTTTTTTTTTTTTTTGACAAGCAAGTGCATGAAAGGAGACAATAATAACAGAGCGCTTAGAGCGCTGTATTTGGGATTGAAAACGATCTGAATGTAAAGGAATATAGAGAAATAAAATCCAGCTTCACCAATGTTTCAATTTAAAAAAGAAAAAAATCTGATCAGACAGATCTTTAGATATTGGTCCAAAGTTCATGTAAAAAAAATGTTCTGTGAGCGTAACGCGAAAATCCCAGGAGGAGATAGATTTTTTACAGTTTTTCATAGCTGTTTTCTTGTTTTGTGGAAAAGTTTATAGAAATTGTATACTTTATTATGTGTTACTTTACTTATAATTCAAATAGAAAGAAAAAGAAAGAAACACAGCCTGGCAAGCCAGGCCAGTTGGCTTGCCAGCTATAAAACAATTACATCATTACAAAATATTTGAATATCAGTTGAGATTTCAGTTTCTTTTTGTCAGCTGGAAACCACAAAAAAAACATTTCTTCCTTTTTTCTGTTTGCTGGAAAATACAAATATAGAAAAACAGCTTCTTCAGAATTGTAATTAAAGTGTAACGAGACCATGTTGAAGAAGAGAGCTGACACATCAAAAACAGAGGCTGGCTGGCTGGCTGGGAGGCTGTGAGGAAAAAGTATTCACGTTTCTTACAAATCTAGAAATACTAGTCAAAGTATGTTTTTGTTTAACCAAGCAGTCCATAGCCCCTTCCCAATTCAGAGTGCGCACCCTTCAAAGTGTAAGGTGTTGCCCTGTGGAGAGCACGTAGGCCACACGTTTTGCCTGTGAATTCAAGACAGCACTGCCGAGTTCCGAATGGAAGCCCATTGCTATTTCACTGCTGTATTTTTAAACACTCTCAAATTTGTTTTTGTGGCACGGAATTTACTCTTATATTTTAGGGTAGTATTTAGTTGTTTGAATGTCATATGTGTGGTCAGGTCAATTCACCATCACAGAGCCTATTTTAAAGTATCACCAGTTCACCACCATATTCACCTACACGACAATATCGCAGAGACCACAATGCTTATATGAGTCGATTTTAAGATGACCCAATGTTATTCTCCATAGAGAAAAACTTTCTGTACTCTATATCTCAGTGGTGAATATACGTGTATTATTGCTTTTATAGTTATTTTATGTCTACTCTTTCCTTCCCAGAATGCATTTCAACTGGGATAGACGTGATCAAAGATAAAAGAAAAGATATTATGTTCTCTAATGATACAATCATCACACCTGCTGCATGGTGTTGTCCTCACTTAAAATGCACCAGAATGAAAATGATATCTACTGTGAAAAGGTTCCTGGGCGAGGACACATTTTTGGCGTCACATTTTTGGGCCCCTGCTGATACCCTCTGCAACATGGGTACATCTGTTACACATTTAATAGTTTTTCCATTATTGCGCAATTTTTAAATATCAGTTTCTTTTACTCAAACAATGGTTCAGGTTCAGGTTCAGGTTTATTTAGTCAAATGTTTATCCATACACGTACAGACATACAATGAAATGCTTGTGCCAGGAGCACTCTCAGCCTTATTACACCCAAAAAACATCAACCCACAACAACAAGACAAAAACAAGTCACCCAAGACAACCCAAAGACAACAAAAAACCATACAGTGTAACAGTGTACAGTTTAAAAACTGCGTACAGTGCACCTGACTACCTAGGTCTCGATTTCATCTCTTCGTTAAGCAACCTGATTGCTTGAGCATAAAAACTATTACTGAGACGGGTGGTGTGCGATGAGATGCTCTGGTAACGTTTATTGGATGGGAGGAGATAGAACAGGGAATGGGCGGGATGACTGCTGTCCTTTAAGATGTTCTCTGTCTTTTTCTTACAGCGTGTGTTATAGATTGTGTGTAGCTGTGGTAATTCTGTGCCAATGATTTTGGCAGCTCTCTTCACAATTCTCTGTAACTGTTTACTGTCTTGAACAGTCACGTTACCAAACCACACTGTGATGCATCCTGTCAAAACACTTTCTATGGTACAGCGATAGAAATTTACAAGAGCCTTGGTGCTCAGGCCAAATCTCCTGAGGCGCCTTAGAAAGTACAATCGCTGCTGCGCTTTCTTAAAGATACCTTTGCTGTTTAGAGACCATGTGAGTGAGTTTGTTATGTGAACACCCAGGAATTTGAAACTGTCCACTATGTCTACAGGTGAACCATTTATGGTTAAGGGACTGTGATTGACTTTAGACTTCCTAAAGTCAACGATGATCTCTTTTGTTTTACTAACATTTAGAGAGAGATTGTTATTCTGGCACCATAGGGTTAGCTCTTCAATTTCCCTCCTATAGGCCCTCTCATCATCGTTGGATATTAGTCCTATAACCGTGGTGTCATCTGCAAACTGCAAATCTGCAATGACTGGCACTCTGGCAGGTTACCCCTATAACGTGATATTGTTGTGACCAGCCTGTTCCCACCCCCTCTGCTTCACCCTCCCGACACGTTCCCAACTCACCTTCTGCTTCACCCGTGCGACGCTTTGGAACGTCTACTGTGTCTACGGTCTGACGAGAACGGAGAGTCTTAATACGCATGCATCGACATGTGTTTACTGGAATATTTTACACTCACGGCCGTCACAGGGAATCGAACCCGGGTCTCTGGTTTAGCTGTCATCATGCTCTACCGACTGGGAAATCCCTTTTTTTTGTGCTTTTATCTTTGACAACGTGGATGATAACGTAGTCCCTTCTTTAAGCCGTATTCGGACGCGGAAGCAGTCCCCTGGTCAAAATGTACTATTCTGTCCATAACGGCACATAATTCGGTAACGCCGCTGAGTCGGCTCATGCGCCGTACACACCGTTCGCCGCGGCGACTCGGTCGCTACCGCTCCCTCGGCGGCGGCTCTCGGCGTTCAACGGCGCCTGAGACGGTGCGGCTCCGTCGTTTATAGTGGCGTGAGCGGTAGCGACGGGTGGCTGGTAAACCGGTAAGCCCTTCAGAGCGGTATCGAATCCCGCTTCGGGAATTACTTTTTTTTTCTTTCTTCTTAGACCACCCAATGCGTCCAACCCTTGAAACAGTAGGCAATCCCAAAGCGTCTATCGTCCGACGCAGTACAGTACTTCACAACGCGTCGGTTGTATGACGCTTTAGGGGTGAGAATGTGTTGCAGCAGCGACGTGCCAAAAGCCAATAGAGTCCGACTGCAGTACGCAGAAGCCTTGGAGGGGGGGGGGGCCTTGGAGGAGGCGGGCCTTGGAGGAGGCGGGCCTTGGAGGGGGCGGGCCTTGGAGGTGTCCATTTCTTAACTCATACAGTGCCTCTCCCGAACTAGTTCGGGATATTCGGGATCAAAAACAATTTTTTATTTGCTATTTTACTTACCCCGAGCTGCTTGGAGCAACGTGGGTGGTCCCGGCTCGCTAGCCGCTAGCCAGCAAGCCATTCTACTCTGTCCGACGATATATTCCATTGAAAATGGTTTAAAATAAAGTTTAGACCCCCCCAATGTTCACCCAATGTTCATTGTAGGCGGCGCGACGTATTCCAGGGTGCGTATCCCGAACTAGTCCGGGATATTTAATGAAATGAATAAAAATGATAAGAGGCCTTCTGAAGCCTGGCCTGATTTTTGTAGCTACTAGCCGAAAGCTAGCAACATCCCGGTTGGACGTTATTTGCGAACGCAATCGCCAATCTCCGCCTAATCCAATGAATTCTTTGGCCCCTAGAGGGCGCTGGCACTCAATGAGTTAAAGGTATATGACGCTCTGAGTTTGAACAAACTTACTGCCCCCTGCACTGAGTCAAACTAATAAATGACAAGCATTTAACTTACTCCTTTTTCTCGATTATTATTGCGACCGTCAGGTCGCACTTACTATCAAAACCTCCACCAGCTGTCCGTCCGTCGGTCACACTTTTGCCCTGCTCATATCTCCGCAACCGTTGCCCCGATCCATGCCACATTTTGCACACATACTCCTTGCCTGCCAAATCACAACCTCCACCCAGCAATTCACACATGACCCTCTTCTAGCGCCACCATGAGGCCGATTCTTCCGTCACACACGTCACACTTTTGCCCTGCTCATATCTCCACAACCGTTGCCCCGATCCATGCCAAATTTTGCACACATACTCCTTGCCTGCCAAATCACAACCTCCACCCATCAATTCACACATGACCCTCTTCTAGCGCCACCATGAGGCCGATTCTTGCAAAACACATTTTTG
This sequence comes from Nannobrachium achirus, assembly GCF_963921795.1. Lineage (NCBI taxonomy): Eukaryota > Metazoa > Chordata > Actinopteri > Myctophiformes > Myctophidae > Nannobrachium > Nannobrachium achirus. The sequence goes on along the minus strand of NC_137821.1, from coordinate 51,029,051 downwards.
GACACAGCTCCTACAATTTTTGCCCTAGAATCACGCAAATCGGTACACAGTATGTCTACACTCATCTCATCAACATGGATCTGTCCCATATAGCGCCACCTTCAGGCCGATTTTTAAAAACACATTTTTGGACACTGCTCCTACAGATTTTGCCCTAAAATCACGCAAATCGGTACACAGTATGTCTACACTCATCTCATCAATATGGATCTGTCCCATATAGCGCCACCTTCAGGCCGATTTTTAAAAACACATTTTTGGCCACTGCTCCTACAGATTTTGCCCTAAAATCACGCAAATCGGTACACAGTATGTCTACACTCATCTCATCAATATGGATCTGTCCCATATAGCGCCACCTTCAGGCCGATTTTTTAAAACACATTTTTGGCCACTGCTCCTACAGATTTTGCCCTAAAATCACGCAAATCGGTACACAGTATGTATACACTCATCTCATCAATATGGATCTGTCCCATATAGCGCCACCTTCAGGCCGATTTTTTAAAACACATTTTTGGCCACTGCTCCTACAGATTTTGCCCTAAAATCACGCAAATCGGTACACAGTATGTCTACACTCATCTCATCAAAATGGATCTGTATACTGTGACCTGACGGTCGCTTATCTCCCGATTAGGGAGTCTTACTGGTATTATAAAATGAATGACAAGCATTAATAATCATAATCATTTTATAATATAATCATTGAGAAAAAGGTGTAAGTTATAACTTAGGAGTAAGTTAGTCTATAACTTACTCCTTTTTCTCAATGATTATATTATAAAATGATTATGATTATTAATGCTCGTCATTCTAATATTTGTTTTAAATAATCATTATTTAAAACAAATATTAGAATGACAAGCATTTAACTTTTTCTCATTGATTATAAATTATTATGATTATTAATAATCTCTCGCCGCCGACCACGGAGTGACGGCAGCGGAGGTCCGTGAGAGGTGCTGTGGGACCCCCGCATGGTGGCCGTGAGTCGGCCGTCCTGCGGGGGTCCCTCGCCGCCCGCTGCGGTCGCTCAGTTGTCGGCGGCGAGGGACCCCCGCAGGGCGGCCAACACAGACCTCCGCGGTCGCCCCATTGTCGGCGGCGAGGATCCCACGACACTCTCACGGACCTCCGCTGCGGTCACCCCGTGGTCAGCGGCGTGACACCCCCGCACTCCCGCAGGGTGGCCGACTCATGTCAACCCTCCACCGGGGTGTCTCTCGCGGACCGCCGGTCCTCAGGGGGGATCCCTCACCGCTAATATTTATTATTAAAAGTTATTTTTCATTAGGAAACGTTTTCTTTTTTTGTAATATTATTTTCTAGTGTTGAATTATGGTTTGAAGAGTCATTTTCGGCAATAAGAATGAATGCAATACAGTTATTTATTATTAAAAGTTACTTTTCATTATTAAAAAACGTTTTATTTTTTGGGAATGTTAGTTTCTGTGTTCAATAAAGGTTTGAAGAGGAATTCAAAGCCCACCTGGGACAGAGCAGCGTGCACGTGACATTATTGCCATGATTCTATTGGATACTATGAACCTTTCTAATCCGCCTCCCGCTTTTGAATACAGCTCCTCCATGGCCCGCATCCTCCAAGGCCCGCCCCCAAAAGCTGAGAGATAAAAAGACAGGATGTCGTACAGATGAGTTCAGTGTGACTGAATGGTTGGATACGGACATGGAGAAGATACTGATGATACTGATGTTGTTGGGGGGCTCAGGTAGGACTCTGTTCACTGACTGACTGACTGACTGACTGACTGTCTGTCTGTCTGTCTGTCTGTCTGTCTGTCTGTCTGTCTGTCTGTCTGTCTGTCTGTCTGTCTGTCTGTCTGTCTGTCAGGCCACAGTGGTGTAAAGTAACTAAGTACTTTTACTAAGTAACTAAGTACTGTACTTAAAGGGATATTTCACTTTCCGAAAAACCTTTGGTAATGTTATCGTCTAATCAGGCTTTTATGAACACCCTGAACAATAATGTGTGTTTTTAATGAGTCTATCATGGTTAAAATGGAGTTTGAAGTTACAATGGGTGTGTGTGTGGAGAAAAGCCCATAAGTACATTTTTGAGGTATTTGTACTTTACTTGAATATGTCCAATTTCCAGTACTTTTATTTCTACTTCACTATTAATAAATTAATATTAATTTTAAATAAATATGGATTATGGATAAAATCCATAACCAAAATAAGAGAGACGAGCCAAAGGACAGTCCATAGATTGCTGTATTTTAAGAGAGCAGACAAGGAAGACAGACAGTGAGCGTACCATCCTAGTGGCAGCTTGGTAAATCTCTCCCCACCACTAGCTGGCAGGTCGAGAATTCTCTCTCTCCTCCAAAATGGAAGTTACATTCAGTATATAAAGACATACAGTTATGACAGTAAGATCTTCGTGGAACTCATTGATTCGTTCCCATATCATAACAAGGAAGTAACAGGAAGAAGGTGCCACGTAGTGCTTGTAATATTCCACCACTAGTGACTTATATCATAGTATCACAGTATGATTACATTCAGGGCATTCAAAGTTATTATGACCTTTAATCAGTTTGCCTGAACCTACAGTATGCGACCAAAATGTGGTCTCTTATATACTGTACGTTCAGTTCATATTATGCCCTTATATGGTCATATGGGCTTCATACACAAACATAGAATTATGTATAATAATTCTTATCTTATCAATCTATCCTTTTCATATTTGTATGAGGTTCATATGACCTCCATATTAAACATTTTATCAGGGTAATAATAATAATAATATTATGAAGACTTTAATAATATTTATAAATTCAAATTTTCAAAAAGGACTGTAATAATATTTTTTTAAAGGGAACTGTAATAAATCCTTAAAGTTAAAGAAACTTGACACCAAATAAAAATATTTCATAGTTTTTTACAGATGAATGGAGACAGAATTAAAATTGAATAAACAGATACAAATAAAGAATGAAAACAAATAAAAGATGAATTAAAAAGTCCATAATGACGGTGATGACGTTGATGATGGCGTTGGGGCAGTGGAGAGACGGCGTGGAGGAGGACGCAGGAGCTGTGGGTTCTTCTGGGTCTGGGTCGTCTTCTTTCTTCTCATTTAGTTTCCTACGGGGGACGAAACCTTGGCCAGTCATTTGTTCATAACAATTTAGTTCTTCAGGTATAGCGTTTGTAGTGCTACATGGCATCACTTCAACAGTGCAACAGAACTCACCGACCAGGCACGATTTTTACATCGTGCCGATTGCGGTGGATTGGCTCGTGCACTGGTCTGGCCTCTCAGATGGTGGTTCGTCTGCAGCCCGCCTCAGTCAGGTTGTTTTCGATGATGATGACCCGATTCCTTCCTCTCCACACTCTGCATTCCTCTCTCCGTCCAGTCTCAAGCCCATGTAAACAGAAATATTTCAAATTAAGTTTCAAATAAATCTTAAATCAATGAAAAACCAAATTAAATAAATAAAAATTAAAATATATTAAACCTTAAACTCCCCCCTTTTTTACAACAAGTTGTAAAAGTGGAATAAAATAATTTAAATTATTTAAATCAATGAAAAGGGCTCTAATTCATGCACTACAGTACAGTACAGTACAGTAGCAGTGGGGACTAGACACTGTGTCTAGTACCAGTAAGACGCCCAAAGAGGACCTTGGCTTAATCAGCCGTCCTGCTCAGGAATGGGATGACATGACATTGAAGGTTGTTATGGCAACTAAGGAGATAGAGGACTCTGGGTATTGGAGTTCTTAACAGTAAGAGAACAGGACAATTAAACAAAATATTTTAGACAGTAAACAATCAGAATGTTTACGAAAACGAAGAGAATGTTCCCATAACAGATAGTAGACACACAAAAACAGTGCGGCCTTGGCTGGCAGGTGGTTACACAGACAGGCACACAAGCAGACATACGCACACACCTCAACAGGCATGAATCACAGTCAACACGCACGCTCACGCACGCACTCAGGGAGTGAAAGAGATAAGGGTCAGAGCGACATTTACGCACACACAGGCGCATGCCCGCACTCACACATACAGAACGGCACGCACACACACAAGTGCACGCACGCACGCACTCATGCTCACAGAGATGGGAGTCAGACATCATCATCAACATTTGAAGGTGAGTTCACGCACGAACGCACACATGCACGCACACACACACACACACACACACACACACACACACACACACACACACACACACACACACACACACACACACACACACACACACACACTCACACACACACACACACACACACACACACACACACACACACACCTTTTATGCATGAATCTAGTCTAATATGTCACCATCATATTATTAGTGTGGTTGCTATTCAACACACTTAACGCCGTTTTCGGTCAAAAGGTCCTTTTCTACCATGAAATTATATCCCTCGGGACTTCTGAAAAGCATTGGACCGAACGAGAGTTCGGAAATTTGCACGTCGGAAAACACAACTCACCGAACATTTCGGTCGAAGTATGGAGAGGCCATAATTGTGCTCGGTCCAAGGATTTTTTTTTTCTTTTTTTTTGCCAGCAAAGTGAACCTGCTTTTTCTTAAAGGGATATTTCACTTTCAAAAAAAACTTTTTGTAATTTTATCGTCTGATCAGGCTTTTGGGAACACCCAGGACAGTTTTTGAATTTCTTTGTTCACTGTTTAGATATTTGATATTCCTTTTCCGCCTTCCAGAACCTTCCTATACAAACCCGTTATAATTTCAAACTCCATTTTAACTATGATAGATTCAATTAAAACACCTGTCTTTTTTTTCTGGTGACTCCTGACACCCTCCGAGTACGTGAGCAGGCCATGTTTTTTCAATAACATTTCTCATTGATTTCTATTTTTTTTTTTATAGAAATTAAATGTATTAAATACAACAAAAGATTATAAAAAATAAATGAAAACAATTATCGGAAAAACACGGCCTGCTCACATATTTGGAGGGTGTTAGGAGTCACCAGAAAAAAGGAGAGTTGTTTTCATTTAATCTATCATGGTTAAAATGGAGTTTGAAGTTATAATGGGTTAGTATAGGTCCTGGAAGGGGGCAAAATGGGGGAAGTGAAAATCAAATATCTAAATACTGAATGAAGAAATTCAAAAGCTGTCCTGGGTGTTCCCAAAAGCCCGATAAAATTACAAAAAGTTTTTTTGAAAGTGAAATATCCCTTTAACCTTTGCACAAAGGAAAAGTGAAACTTTTGGTCATGCTTCACTAAACAGACAGACACAGAGTAGACACAGAGTAGACTACATGTTAACCTTTTGACTGAAGTTATCTGGGTTGTAAGGCCAGTGGTGTAAAGTAACTATACTTTTACTTAAAGGAGTAGTTCACCACTTTTCAACCTGTCTTCATAATAATAGGTCCTCACTAATGTTCATGAGAAAATCAGGGTTGTCAACATTGGACTGTCAGAATCCAGGAGATTTATTTTTGGGGGGTGCACGGAACTCCCCAACCGGGGTCTGGGGGGTCCTCTCTCCAAAACTTATTAATAGATATATTTTCCTGTGTTCTGTTGAATTTTGTGCATGTTTGATACTTTTATCAGGCTTGCTTTACTAGCATGGGTACAATTTCAGCCTTAAAATGCCAAATGTTGGTGTACAGATTTGATGACAAAGGACATCTTTAATAATGATTTCCAGGAGATTTGCCAATCCAGGAGACTCCCAGGAGAGGGGTTCAAAATCCAGGAGACTCCTGGGAAATCCAGGAGAGTTGACAAGCCTGGATAAAATATCACAATTTTTTTCTACTCAGTCCAAGTCTCCTAGGAGAGCTGTGGGAAGTTCAGAATCCATCGTCTTGTGACATCATCATTTTCCCAACAACATTTTTAATCAATATTTTTGAAAAAAATATTTAGATTTTTATTATCGCGAGAACAATGGCTTCCACTTTAAAATTGCAACTTTTCAGGAATAGAAAGCCTGCAGTTTCTATATGCTGGATTGGCAATCGATGATGTCACAAGACAATGGGTTTCTGACCTGCCCACAGCCCTCCTCTGAGAAAAAAAATAATAATAAGCTATTTTTGAGTGAGGACCAATTATATGAACATAGGTTGAAAAGTGGTGGAGTGCCCCTTTAAGTACTGTACTTAAGTACATTTTTGAGGTATCTGTACTTTACTTGAATATGTCCTGTTTCCAGTACTTTTATTTCTACTTCACTACATCTCAAACATACATGAAACTCTTCAACCCTATACATTTCGGTCATTTGAAAATAGCCGATCTACAAGCTCACCATGCGTCGCTTTGTGACAGGAAATAGCCCTATTCACGGCCCGCCCACTCAGCATTTCTCAGCAACTTCCTGGTGCTGACGTCAGTTTAGAAGGGGAAACTATAACAGAAATAGCTGGACTTAAAGCCAACAAATCATTATTTCAAACGGAAAGTAAATTACAATGCTTTGTGCCTTTTACTATCTTGTGTTCTTGATCATGCTAGCCGTATTTTATACTTTACTATTCGGAAATTGCATTAAATTTGCGATTTCTGTGTTAACTCTATGGGCTTTTAGCTGGGTTTTACCCTTCAAAACGTGACTTCAGCACCAGGGGGATGCTGAGTGGGCGGGCCGTGAATAGGGCTAATACTCTGTTACTAGTAAAAGTCCGGAGTTCAAAATATACTTGAGTAAAAGTACAAAAGTATTGGCATCAAAATGTACTTAAACTACCAAAAGTAAAAGTACTCATTGCGCAGAATATCCCATTTCACAAGTTCAAAGTGTATAAAAATCTTTTGAAAATAGCCGATCTACAAGCTCACCATGCGTCACATCGCGACGCATGGTGAGCTTGTAGAAATAAACTGGGATACTTTTACTTAAGTAACAAATGTGAGTACTTTTTCCACCACTGTAAGGCCAGATATCTTGGACAATATAATGTCCAAACAGACAGGATCGCGTGGTCACTTTTCACATGACATCACAATATAAATAGTAAGACGGAATTAATTTCCCAGTGGATTCCATCACGACTCACGTCAGTGCGATCACACTTGCAATTTCCCAGAATTGCACCTTTCTAGTATAAATACCGAGGATCATATTATCCTGGATATCCATACATGGAGACAATTAGATCATCACCTAGATCTCCATATATGGAGCTGACCTCTACATCTGATCCCCAGATGATGCCCTGTTAGGGCAACCCCACTAATTGAATCCCTTGTATGCCCATCAGTATTAAGCCAGTCATGTTTGTTGCATAAAAAACGTGATATATTCCTTGTAGCCGGGGACCCAGTCCCTCAAAATGGGAGAGGACCTGTGATGTTCTGCCGTACTTTTTATTTCTGTTTTATCCATTAGTTTGGTCCACAGAATGAGAGATCTGCTCTGCCGGAAACATCACGAAAAAAAGTTATGGCCATTTGTATATATTCCAACACATTAAAAAAAAAAAAAAAATCTGCTTTAAGTAGCATGTGAGGGGTCAAACTGTTTTTTTTTTCAAGATTCTGAATCCATTGCAAGCATTTGTTTAGCATGAAAAACATTCCTTGGGCTAGAAAACGGACCAACAAAACTGTCATCACAGTGATGAGTCATCACTTTTCATAGTTTTGTTGATCCGTTTTCTAGCCCAAGGAATGACCCCTTTGACCCCTCACCCCTCACATGCTACTTAAAGCAGTTTTTTTCTCCTTTTTTAATATTTTTCTTTTCCTGTGTAGTGGAGTCAATGTGACAGTGACCTCTCATTATGTGGACCTTAATGACCAAACTAATAGATAAAACAGAAATAAAAAGTACGGCAGAACTCCACAGGTTCAACCTTATTCCTTGAGCTTTTGGGCTTGTGGGTCCCCGACTTGTCAACTTTAGACCAAGAGTATAATGTTGTGTAACACACATATCTCTCCTGTACAGAAACAATCACATTGAGACCAACATCATCTGATGTTACACAAGGTGGGTTCATAAAACCAGCCATTTTGTCAGGTCGTTGATGATATTGAGTATTTTGTCAGGTCGTTGATGATATTGAGTATTTTGTCAGGTCATTCAAAATAAATGCTGGGTGCTGTCATACGTACCTTTGTATAGGTACAACGAAGGACATCTGCGCTCATACTTTGTTGTGTCTCTGCCCATCCCTAACTACTAGGCAGTCGACGGTTCCATGCGCCGCACAAGGTGCCCTTTTTTCACTCGAGCACCCCCCCCCCCCCCTCAAAATGTCTGTGCACGCCCCTGAATTATTATATTATAAAACCGCCAACCTTTCTTTAGCCCTATAGCCAGGCTATTTGAAAATAGACGATCTACAAGCTCACAGCGTGTCGCGCTGCGACGCATCTATGATCACAGCAGCTGCAGCCCATGATCAAGCCTAATTCATTCTCCGTTCCGCGGCGGTTTTGCGTGCATAGAATAGCAGACCTCCCAGGCTCTCATAACGGGCACATCCGCGATGCAATGTGAGTGACTTGTATGAGTGAAGAAGCAGTGAAGCTTGCAGCCTTCAGTCAGCTGTTCTCACTTCTCAATGCCGTCCGTCGCGGCGGCCGGGTGAATACCACACGTCTCTCCAGCCAACAAAGAAGAGGTACAAATTAACTGAAACATGCGCTGAGACTGAGCGGTCCTCAAAATAACACATTTGGGGAATTGATTACATGAAACAGGCACCTAGGCATGCAGTCTCAAATGTCTCTTTTTCTTCTTTTTTTTCCTTCAACTTTCGACTTTCCCTGATAGGAGTCGACTTATGTAAAGTCGATTGAGTCGAATTGTCAATTATTTGGTTAATGCCCTATCTCTTGCACAATTTCTGTTACTGTTTCTTTTATACTTGAAGTGATTTGTAACTCTACTTACTACCTGATCTACAAGCTCAAAACACGTCACAGTGCAAGAGAGGTCTCTCTCTCTCTCTTACGCAACCACAGAGTAGCAGCACCGAATTGTTTGTGGTAGTGGCCATGATGAATAGTGAAAGAACTACAGTGCAACAGGTGCTTCTTGATCGCGTCACACCCGGTATCACCATGATGCCGCCCGTAGCTGCCGCTGATTGGTTTCGAACCGGGCGTGGGTCAGTGTCAGCTCCAATCTCAGCGCGATTCCAGATGGAGGCTGTATTGTGAACTTGTGAACTCAATACCGCCACCATCTGGCGGAGTCAGTTTGTTTTCTCCTGGTCAGCACAGGGGAGAAGAATTAGAAAAATGAGAACAAATCTAATAAATCAACATAGTGAAACGATGCCTTGTGATAGTTTCTGTGATGGTTTCTGAAGAGCAATCGTTGTTTCCTTGCACGTATTAAAGATTCTTCGCTGAACAGTCAGTGGCCCTTCAAGAAAGGAGCTCTAATCAAATACCATGTTCTTGTCCCTGCTCTGCAGTGTGCACTACAGTCACCAAGGCTGACATCGTCTTCTTAGTGGACGGCTCCGGGAGCGTTGGCGACAGTAACTTCCAGAAGATCCGGCAGTTTCTCCACAGCTTCATTGAAGGCCTGGATATTGGTTCAGATAAAGTACGCGTTGGTTTGGCACAATACAGTGATTCACAATTTCAGGAGTTCCTACTGAAGGATCACACAGACAACACATCTCTACTGCAGCAAGTGGACAGCCTACCCTACAGAAACGGAGGCACCCGTACAGGCGACGGCCTCAAGTTCCTCCAGACTCAGTACTTCACAAAGGAGGCCGGAAGCCGCGCTGATGAGCAGGTTCCCCAGATCGCTGTGGTGATCACAGACGGGGAATCATCAGATGACGTTGTGGCACCGTCGGAGCTCCTGAGGAACTGGGGAGTCGAGTTGTTTGCCATTGGAGTGGGGTCCTATAATGAGAATCAACTCAAGTCCATGGTCAAACAGCCCTATGAACAGTTCCTTTTTCAAATCGATAACTTCCAGGTGCTGCAGAGAGTGACAGAAGGTCTGCTGCAGAATGTGTGTGAGTCGGTTTCTGCGTTAGGGTTAGTCTCTGCGGCTTGTAAAAAACAGGCCGACCTGGTCTTGTTGATGGATCGGTCCAGCGGTATCGACCCAAACGATTACACACTCATGAAGACATTTGTGACAGATCTGCTGGCCAGCTTCAACGTCAGCAAGCAGTCCGTCCGGGTCGGAGTTGCCCAGTTCAGCAGCTCTCTTCAGAAAGAGTTTGATCTCAATGAGTTCTACAATGAAACGGAGGTGAAGAACCAGATCCTAGCCATGAGCCAGCTCGGAGGAGGAGATAGAAACATCGGACATGCTCTAAAGTTCATTCAGGACTACTTCCAAGCATCACGAGGCAGTCGCAAGTCACAAAGCATTTCCCAGAACCTGGTGCTGATCACGGACGGCCGTTCACAGGACGCTGTGGAGGAGGCGGCCGCATATCTCCATGCTCAGGGAATCGAGGTGTTCGCCATTGGCGCCCGTCATCGGCACCCAGATGACCTGGAACTCCTGCAGATCACTGACAGCTCCGTTCACGTCTTCACTGTGCAGAACTTTAGCACTTTGGCCAGCATCAAGGAGAAGGTGGTTAAAACCATCTGTGATTCTATCCCAGACCGTCCAGGCAAGTTATTATTATTATTATTATTACCCTTACCCCTATTGTTTTTGGTGTCTCTGAAGTCAATCAGCTATTGCCGGTGTACACAGCCAAATTTCCGGGCCCCACTGTGCGGACTGTGGGGGTGTGAAAATTCACCGGGTGGACTCAAAATGTCCTCTGGGGCCCCCTCTGCGTGTGGACACCACTTGTTCGCCCATCAGTCCCACGGATGATTTTTGTTTCTTTTTTTTAAATTTAGGGTCCTTTTCTGCAGTTCAAGCATAATTCCACAGGGCGGCAGGCTATTTTCCAAAACTATTGGAAGTGGACATGTGTACACAGCCAGCATTACTGAATGGAAAAAATGACTGTCTAATTTGATAGACTATCCCATCTCCGTGATTTGTAGATCTAACTTTACAGACAGTTCATTTCTATGATTTGTATATCTAATTCCAAAACCAGTCCCATCCCCATGATTTGTAGATCTAATTCCATCAGCAGTTCCATACCATGATTTGTAGCTCTAAATCCATCACCTGTCACATCCACATGATTTGTAGATCTAATTCTAAAACCAGTCACATCCACATGATTTGTAGATCTAATTCTAAAACCATTCACATCCACATGATTTGTAGATCTAATTCTAAAACCATTCACATCCACATGATTTGTAGATCTAATCCATACCATAACGTGTAGCTCTAAATCTATCACCTGTCACATCCACATGATTTGTAGATCTAATTCTAAAACTAGTCGCATCCCCATGATTTGTAGATCTAATTCCATCGGCAGTTCCATACCATAATTTGTAGCTCTAAATCTATCACCTGTCATATCCACATGATTTGTAGATCTAATTCTAAAACCAGTCGCATCCACATGATTTGTAGATCTAATTCTAAAACCATTCACATCCCCATGATTTGTAGATCTAATTCCTGGTAGGCTATACAGGGCAGTACTGTAGTATAGCCTAGGCATGTTCATGTAAAACTATCGGCCGTGTACACTAGGGCATGTAGAAACTATGGCCCGTGAACACAGTGGATAATCCCATCAACGAGGAGCTACAGGCATGTAGAAACTATGGCCCGTGTACACAGTGGATAATCACATCAATGAGGAGCTACAGGACTGGCAGGAGCCTTGAGCAGCCCGGTGGAGACTGCTGGAGTCTGGTGCAGTCCTGTGCACCCTGGTCTGGCCTATAACAGCCGGATCCAGCCTACTGTAGGCTAGTGAAGCCATCTAACCTCTCCACTTCCCTAATCTATTCTCCCACTGTGCTGGACTTGGATGTGCTGGGCTGTGCTGGACTCTATCAGGCTCTGGTGGGCTGTTTTGGGCTCTGGTGGGCTGTGCTGGGTTCTGGTAGGCTATACAGGGCAGTACTGTAGTATAGCCTAGGCATGTTCATGTAAAACTATCGGCCGTGTACACTAAGGCATGTAGAAACTATGGCCAGTGTACACAGTGGATAATCCCATCAACGAGGAGCTACAGGACTGGCGGGAGCCTTGAGCAGCCCGGTGGAGACTGCTGGAGTCTGGTGCAGTCCGGTGCACCCTGGTCTGGCCTATAACAGCAGGATCCAGCCTACTGTAGGCTAGTGAAGCCATCTAACCTCTCCACTTCCCTAATCTATTCTCCCACTGTGCTGGACTTGGATGTGCTGGGCTGTGCTGGACTCTATCAGGCTCTGGTGGGCTGTTTTGGGCTCTGGTGGGCTGGGCTGGGCTCTGGTAGGCTATACAGGGCAGTACTGTAGTATAGCCTAGGCATGTTCATGTAAAACTATTGGCCGTGTACACTAAGGCATGTAGAAACTAGGGCCCGTGTACACAGTGGATAATCCCATCAATGAGGAGCTACAGGACTGGCGGGAGCCTTAAGCAGCCTGGTGGAGACTGCTGGAGTCCGGTGCACCCTGGTCTGGCCTATTCCAGCCGGATCCAGCCTACTGTAGGCTAGTGAAGCCATTTAACCTTTCCACTTCCCTAATCTATTCTCCCACTGTGCTGGACTTGGATGTGCTGGGCTGTGCTGGACTCTATCAGGCTCTGGTGGGCTATTTTGGGCTCTGGTGGGCTGGGCTGGGCTCTGGTAGGCTATATAGGGCAGTATACTGTTGGATAGCCTAGGCATGTTCATGTAAAACTATTGGCCGTGTACACTAAGGCATGTAGAAACTAGGGCCCGTGTACACAGTGGATAATCCCATCAACGAGGAGCTACAGGACTGGCGGGAGCCTTGAGCAGCCTGGTGGAGACTGCTGGAGTCCGGTGCACCCTGGTCTGGCCTATTCCAGCCGGATCCAGCCTACTGTAGGCTAGTGAAGCCATCTAACCTCTCCACTTCCCTAATCTATTCTCCCACTGTGCTGGACTTGGATGTGCTGGGCTGTGCTGGACTCTATCAGGCTCTGGTGGGCTGTTTTGGGCTCTGGTGGGCTGGGCTGGGCTCTGGTAAGCTATACAGGGCAGTACTGTAGTATGGCCTAGGCATGTTCATGTAAAACTATTGGCCGTGTACACTAAGGCATGTAGAAACTAGGGCCCATGTACACAGTGGATAATCCCATCAACGAGGAGCTACAGGACTGGCGGGAGCCTTGAGCAGCCTGGTGGAGACTGCTGGAGTCCGGTGCACCCTGGTCTGGCCTATTCCAGCCGGATCCAGCCTACTGTAGGCTAGTGAAGCCATCTAACCTCTCCACTTCCCTAATCTATTCTCCCACTGTGCTGGACTTGGATTTGCTGGGCTGTGCTGGACTCTATCAGGCTCTGGTGGGCTGTTTTGGGCTCTGGTGGGCTGGGCTGGGCTCTGGTAGGCTATACAGGGCAGTACTGTAGTATAGCCTAGGCATGTTCATGTAAAACTATTGGCTGTGTACACTAAGGCATGTAGAAACTAGGGCCTGTGTACACAGTGGATAATCCCATCAACGAGGAGCTACAGGACTGGCGGGAGCCTTGAGCAGCCTGGTGGAGACTGCTGGAGTCCGGTGCACCCTGGTCTGGCCTATTCCAGCCGGATCCAGCCTACTGTAGGCTAGTGAAGCCATTTAACCTTTCCACTTCCCTAATCTATTCTCCCACTGTGCTGGACTTGGATGTGCTGGGCTGTGCTGGACTCTATCAGGCTCTGGTGGGCTATTTTGGGCTCTGGTGGGCTGGGCTGGGCTCTGGTAGGCTATATAGGGCAGTATACTGTTGGATAGCCTAGGCATGTTCATGTAAAACTATTGGCCGTGTACACTAAGGCATGTAGAAACTAGGGCCCGTGTACACAGTGGATAATCCCATCAACGAGGAGCTACAGGACTGGCGGGAGCCTTGAGCAGCCTGGTGGAGACTGCTGGAGTCCGGTGCACCCTGGTCTGGCCTATTCCAGCCGGATCCAGCCTACTGTAGGCTAGTGAAGCCATCTAACCTCTCCACTTCCCTAATCTATTCTCCCACTGTGCTGGACTTGGATGTGCTGGGCTGTGCTGGACTCTATCAGGCTCTGGTGGGCTGTTTTGGGCTCTGGTGGGCTGGGCTGGGCTCTGGTAAGCTATACAGGGCAGTACTGTAGTATGGCCTAGGCATGTTCATGTAAAACTATTGGCCGTGTACACTAAGGCATGTAGAAACTAGGGCCCATGTACACAGTGGATAATCCCATCAACGAGGAGCTACAGGACTGGCGGGAGCCTTGAGCAGCCTGGTGGAGACTGCTGGAGTCCGGTGCACCCTGGTCTGGCCTATTCCAGCCGGATCCAGCCTACTGTAGGCTAGTGAAGCCATCTAACCTCTCCACTTCCCTAATCTATTCTCCCACTGTGCTGGACTTGGATTTGCTGGGCTGTGCTGGACTCTATCAGGCTCTGGTGGGCTGTTTTGGGCTCTGGTGGGCTGGGCTGGGCTCTGGTAGGCTATACAGGGCAGTACTGTAGTATAGCCTAGGCATATTCATGTAAAACTATTGGCCGTGTACACTAAGGCATGTAGAAACTATTGCCCGTGTACACAGTGGATAATCCCATCAACGAGGAGCTACAGGACTGGCGGGAGCCTTGAGCAGCCCGGTGGAGACTGCTGGAGTCTGGTGCAGTCCTGTGCACCCTGGTCTGTAGGGTGCACTCAATATGGTTATTGTGAGGCTGAAGATGCTTTCCATCATAGTGACATGCAGAAAAAACTGTCCATATAGTATGGTCAGGCAGTTGTCCTTCACGTATTCATATATATTTAATGTATTTATTCCATAAATATTTTTTGGGTGAGGGGGCTCAACCCAATACAGCAGATCTACAAGCACCTCGCATATCTACAAGCACCTGCCAGGGACACAGTTTGGTTGGCCTGCATAAGCCTTGCTGTCAACACACTACTACACCAACCATCACCTGCCTACCAATCAGGTCACCAAGCCAGGAGTGGTCAATTAGTGCCTGTCTTTTGATCAGTGCCTCCTGCCAAGTGGCCTCAGTCTTTCTTTGGAGTTCACTAGGAGAGAAGCATGTTTGAGCTCAGTGCAAAGTGTGTTTGTTTTCCATTTGGACTTACTGTGTTTTGTTGGTGTGTTTGCAACCAAGACCAAAGGAATAGCATATGCACATCGCCTAACTTGTGAGAAAGTCCTGCTGGGCAAAACCTTCTCACTTAATATTTGACAGTTTTTCCTGTTTGGTAGCACAAAAAGAGTTGAGGCGTTTGTAAAACACGGTCTTGTGAAAATAGCAGATATACATGCTCACAATGCCTCACAACGCAAGGCGGCGTGAGCTTGTAGATCTGCTATTTTCAACATTTTAATATTTAATTTGTCATTTTAAAGGTATTAAAAAGGTCCTTAAATTGTATCATAAAAAATGTGCAGATAGCCTCTGTACACTGTTGAGTGGGAAAAAAAAAACAATGTTCACATTAAGCTAATCATTTGGGACCACCCAAGATCATTTGGAGACCCCTCTGGGGCTACTGACCCACAGTTTAACCAGTGACTTATAAGGTATACAAGGCTGGATCTGGCTGGAACACTGTGCCAGGATCTCACCAGCACTGTAGCTCCCCACACTTGAGATTAACAACTTGTACACAGGGAATAGATATACATGAGTTTGTGTACATGGCCAATAGTTTTACATGAACATGTCAAGGCTTGAATAGAGTACTGACTTATATAGCCCTACAGAGCCCAGCACAGCACAACACAGCCCACTAGAGCCCAATAGAGTCCAGCACACCTAAGTCTAGGCCAGTCCTGCCCAGTGGTATTGTAGACCAGGGAAGGGGGGTATTCTTATGGCTGCACCAGGCCATTACAGGCCGGATCCAGCTTGAATAGGCCAAACCAGGGTAGACAGGACTGCACCAGACTCCACCAGGCTGCTCCATACTCCAGCCAGCTCTGTAGATCCTGTGTACACGGCACTCCTAACTCGAACGGTCAAGGGAAAGGGTCGTTTTAGGTGTCAAAACGGGCCCTTTGTCCTTAAAATGAATCAAAAAATCAAAAAAATATGTTTTGTTTTAGGCCGGACACACTTTTCATATTTGAAGCATGCCCGATCCGATGGAATGGGTTTCGTATCTCTCCGACACTTTGAACCCTTTACGATTGCGAAAAAGACACCGAAACCTGGATTTTTGTCCTTAAAATCAATAAAAAATTCAAAAAAAATCTGTTTGTTTTACGCAGGAAACACTTTTCATATTTGAAGGATGCCTGATCCGATGGAATGGGTTTCGTGTCTCTCCGACAATTTGAACCCTTTACGATTGCGAAAAAGACACGAAATGTGCACGCCACCAACACGATTACACATTCTTTCGGATAAAAGACACTTATTCTGATTTACTTTTTGACGCTGAATCCAACAAACCCGGTCTCGTGTCTCTACGACACGTCTAACTCGAAAGGTCAAGGAAAAAGCCACTGTGTACACAGGCAATAGTTTTACATGACTTTGTGTACACGGCCAATAGTTTTACATGAACTTGTCTGGGCTTTAGTACTGTTCTGCCTCGTATAGCCCAACAGAGCCCAGCACAGCACAGCACAGCCCACCAGAGCCCAATACAGCCCACCAGAGCCCAATAGAGTCCAGCAAACCTAAGTCAAGCCCAGTCCTGCCCAGTAGGAGTATAGGCGAGGGAAGGGGGGTAGTTAGATGGCTACACCAGGCCATTAGAGGCCAGATCCGGCTTGAATAGGCCAGACCAGGATAGACAGGACTGCACCAGACTCCAGCAGTCTTCACCGGGCTGCTCAAGGCTCCCGCCAGTCCTGTAGCTCCTCGTTGATGGGATTATCCACTGTGTACACGGGCCCTAGTTTCTACATGCCTTAGTGTACACGGCCAATAGTTTTACATGAACATGCCTAGGCTATACTACAGTACTGCCCTGTATAGCCTACCAGAGCCCAGCCCAGCCCACCAGAGCCCAAAACAGCCCACCAGAGCCTGATAGAGTCCAGCACAGCCCAGCACATCCAAGTCCAGCACAGTGGGAGAATAGATTAGGGAAGTGGAGAGGTTAGATGGCTTCACTAGCCTACAGTAGGCTGGATCCGGCTGTTATAGGCCAGACCAGGGTGCACAGGACTGCACCAGACTCCAGCAGTGTCCACCGGGCTGCTCAAGGCTCCCGCCAGTCCTGTAGCTCCTCGTTGATGGGATTATCCACTGTGTACACGGGCCATAGTTTCTACATGCCTTAGTGTACACGGCCAATAGTTTTACATGAACATGCCTAGGCTATACTACAGTACTGCCCTGTATAGCCTACCAGAGCCCAGCCCAGCCCACCAGAGCCCAAAACAGCCCACCAGAGCCTGATAGAGTCCAGTCCAGCACAGCCCAGCACATCCAAGTCCAGCACAGTGGGAGAATAGATTAGGGAAGTGGAGAGGTTGGATGGCTTCACTAGCCTACAGTAGGCTGGATCCGGCTTGAATAGGCCAGACCAGGGTGCACAGGACTGCACCAGACTCCACCAGGCTGCTCCATACTCCAGCCAGCTCTGTAGATCCTGTGTACACAGCACTCCTAACTCGAACGGTCAAGGGAAAGGGTCGTTTTAGGCGTCAAAACGGGCCCTTTGTCCTTAAAATGAATAAAAAAATCAAAAAAATATTTTTTGTTTTAGGCCGGACACACTTTTCATATTTGAAGCATGCCCGATCCGATGGAATGGGTTTTGTGTCTCTCCGACACTTTGAACCCTTTACGATTGCGAAAAAGACACCGAAACCCGGATCTTTGTCCTTAAAATCAATAAAAAAAATTAAAAAAATCTGTTTGTTTCACGCAGGAAACACTTTTCATATTTGAAGGATGCCTGATCCGATGGAATGGGTTTCGTGTCTCTCCGACAATTTGAACCCTTTACGATTGCGAAAAAGACACGAAATTTGCACGCCACCAACACGATTACACATTGTTTCGGATAAAAGACACTTATTCTGACTTACTTTTTGACGCTGAATCCAACAAACCCGGTCTCGTGTCTCTACGACACTCCTAACTCGAAAGGTCAAGGAAAAAGCCACTGTGTACACGGGCCATAGTTTTACATGACTTTGTGTACACGGCCAATAGTTTTACATGAACATATCTGGGCTTTAGTACTGTTCTGCCTCGTATAGCCCAACAGAGCCCAGCACAGCACAGCACAGCCCACCAGAGCCCAATACAGCCCACCAGAGCCCAATAGAGTCCAGCAAACCTAAGTCAAGCCCAGTCGTGCCCAGTAGGAGTATAGGCGAGGGAAGGGGGGTAGTTAGATGGCTACACCAGGCCATTACAGGCCAGATCTGGCTTGAATAGGCCAGACCAGGGTGCACAGGACTGCACCAGACTCCACCAGGCTGCTCCATACTCCAGCCAGCTCTGTAGATCCTGTGTACACGGCACTCCTAACTCGAACGGTCAAGGAAAAAGCCACTGTGTACACAGGCCATAGTTTCTACATGCCTTTGTGTACACGGCCAATAGTTTTACATGAACATGTCTGGGCTTTAGTACTGTTCTGCCTCGTATAGCCCAACAGAGCCCAATACAGCCCAATAGAGCCCAATAGAGTCCAGCACACCTAAGTCCAGTCCAGTCCTGCCCAATGGGAGTATAGAGCCAGAGCCCAATACAGCCCACTAGAGCCCAATAGAGTCCAGCACACCTAAGACCAGCCCAGTCCTGCCCAGTGGGAGTATAGACCAGGGAAGGGGGGTAGTTAGATGGCTGCACCAGGCCATTACAGGCCATATCCGGCTGGTTAGATGGCTGCACCAGGCCATTACAGGCCATATCCGGCTGGAATAGGCCAGACTAGGGTGCACCAGTCTCCACCAGACTCCACCAGGCTGTTCCAGGCTCCAGCCAGCCTTTAGCTCCTTGCACATGTGATTAACCCCTGTGTACACAGGCAATAGTTTTACATGAGTTTGTGTACACGGCCAATAGTTTGACATGAACATGACATTGTAATGGCCTGCACCAGGCCATTACATTGTATTGGGCTCTGGTGGGCTATGCTGTGCTGGGCTCTGTTGGGCTATACAAGGCAGTACTCTACTAAAGCCTAGACATGTTCATGTAAAACTATTGGCCATGTACACAAACTCATGTACAACTATTGCCTGTGTTCACAGTGTTTAATCCCATGTGCAAGGAGCTACAGGGCGGGTGGGAGCAGTGTGGTGGAGACTGTTGGAGTTTGGTACAATTATGTGCACCCTGGTCTGGCCTATTCCAGCCAGGTACGGCCTTTAATGGCCTGGTGCATCCATCTAACTATCCCCCTTCCCTGGTCTATACTCCCACTGGGCAGGACTGGCCTAGAATTAGGTGTGCTGGAGTCCATTGGGCTCTGGTGGGCTGTATTGGGCTCTGGTGGGCTGTGTTGTGCTGGGCTGGGCTCTGTTGGGCTATACAAGGCAGTACTGTAATAAACCCTACACATGTTCACGTAAAACTATTGGTCGTGTACACAAAGTCATATAAAACTGTTGCCCGTGTACACAGCGGTTAATCACATGTGCCAGGAGCTACAAGCCT
The DNA here is from genome assembly GCF_963921795.1 of Nannobrachium achirus. Lineage (NCBI taxonomy): Eukaryota > Metazoa > Chordata > Actinopteri > Myctophiformes > Myctophidae > Nannobrachium > Nannobrachium achirus. The sequence goes on along the minus strand of NC_137821.1, from coordinate 51,009,429 downwards.
GGCGGGAGCCTGGAGCAGCCTGGTGGAGACTGTTGGAGTCTGATTCAGTCATGTGCACCCTGGTCTGGCCTATTCCAGCTGGATCCGGCCTGTAATGGCCTGGTGCATACATAACTGCACCCCCTTCCCTTGTCTATACTCCCACTGTGCAGGACTGGGCTGGACTTAAGTGTGCTGGACTCTATTGGGCTGCATTGGGCTCTGGTGGCCTCTGCTGTTACACTATTAAACCTATTACACTATTACACTATTACATGTAATGCACTATTACACTATTAGACTTATTACACTATTACACTATTACACCTATTACACTATTAAACCTGTTACATTATTACACTATTTACACATATTGTGCTATTACACTATTACACTTATAGTGTAATATATACGTTTTACCCCCGGGAGACCCTCCTGAGAAGCGGAGGTCCCCTCCCCGCCCGGGCCTCGGTCCTTGAAGTGGAGCAATAGCTTGTAGATCGGCTAATTGAGTATTTTCCATATTTCTTTTCCCGGTGGCGCTGGGGTCCCTGGGGGTCCCTGGAGCTCCAGGGGTCCCTCGGGGCCCAGGCGGTGGCCCTGCCGCCGGGGACCCCCTGGGTGCCGTCCCCGTCTCTCCCGGTCGCTCCGGGGCCGAGTTAAAGCATTTTTAGCGGACTGCAGTTGCAGGGGTCTGCCACTAGGTGGCGCTCTATGAACGGCCGTCTCCGGGCCGCCGAGGCGGACGCGTGGGTACCGGCCTCCTAGATCGAGTTACAGCATTTTACTTGCGCTGCAGTGGCGGGGGGTCCTCCACTAGGGGCGCGACCTGGTGCGTCGTTCCGGAGCACCAGGAGTCGTGGTCCCCGGTAATTCCCTGTGAGCAGCCCCTTTGGGGGGATCATTTGGTCATTTTTTAGCTTTTTGGCGGTGGTCCCCGGGGGTCCCCGGAGCTCCAGGGGGTCCCTGGCTACTCTGCAGTCCCAGGCCGAGGCCCCAAAGTCGGACAGGAGCGGAGCAGCGGCCCGTCTGGTTCCCCAAAGCCATATCCCAGGTCCACAGTCATATCGCCAGGGGTCCCTGGAGGTGGTCCCTGATCGGTAGCCAAGGCCCCAGAAACCCCTCAGGGACCCAGAGAGGTCCCCGAACCACACTTTGGGAACCAGCCAAGGACCCCTTTGAAACCCTGTAGGGCCCCCCCAGAGGTCCCCGAACCACACTTTGGGAACCAGCCATGAATGTACTAGGCTGTTGTGAACCAGCCATGGAAACCCTGGGGGTCCCCAAACCACACTTTGGGAACCAGCCAGGGACCCCCTGGAAACCCGGGGTCCCCAAACCACACTTTGGGAACCAACCAGGCAGTAGTAGGCTAGACTATGGCTCTCTGCTGCCCCCCATTGATAAAACATAGTCGGCACAGAATTGTACACGAAAGGCAGCCAGCGAGTGATCACGCACCATGGTCACTATGAGACATGTACAATGACTGTACACCGGCTCCAAAGGGTACACAGGCCATGGTCATTAACATTGAAACTGCCTGCCGTAGACACCAAAAACAATTGTTATTATTATTATTATTATTGAAGACATAGTGAAACGTACAATTTCAGTAGAGAAATAAGTGAGTTATATATCTTTTCAGAGACCACGGTTCTCTGCACTGAGAGCACCATGACAGTGGTGGTGGTGAAGTCCGACCTCATCCACCACAACGAGGACGAGTTACACCTGAACGACGTCAACGATCCATCCTGCAACCTGACAACGTATTCCAACCACAGCCACCTGGTGGCCGTCATGCCACTCAACGGCTGTGGGACCACACTAGAGGTACCACGTCACTCATACTGTATACTGACCTGGTCCTCTTCTGAGGTAGGAGTCCCTGTTTTCTCTGTAAACGTCCGGATGTTTACAAAGTAAATACTAGTAATGATCATGGACCTTTTTATTAATATCAAACTCAGTGTGAAGTGTTCTTTTCTATTAGATTAACACACCGTGTGCATTTATTTAAGCATCCATTCCTTCCTGATAGATTGCCATAAGACATTGTTTGAAGGTTTATTGCTATTATAATAACAGACAGCGTAACAGAGTGACTTGACTTGCGACTCGGATTCTAGATCTTAAATTTGACTTGACTTCGAGTAGACATGAATCGAGAAATGAATGTTTAGTTTATGATTATGTACAATAGTACAGTATATTTATAATCACTGTTATAATCATACTGTGATTATACGTCATTGTAAGTTGTCATTGGTTGCTTTAAGTAAAGAGAAAAAAATCATTAAAGGGATACTTCACTTTCAAAAAAAACTTTTTGTCATTTTATCGTCTAATCAGGCTTTTGGGAACACCAAGGTATCAAAATATCTAAATATTGAAGGAAGAAATTCAAAAACTGTCCTGGGTGTAACCAAAAGCCTGATTAGACAAACAAATGACAAAAAGTTTTTTTTTAAAGTGAAATATCCCTTTAAGATCTTTAATCGCGAATCCTTCCTTGCAATGTTAGTGCTGCTCCATGCAGACCATTATCAGACGTGTTTATTTGTCACCCTAAATCTTATGTTCTCTACCTGTTGCCGTGCTATCAATGAAACTAACTCAAAAGAACACCTTTTGACATTTTAAATGTGACTTTCAGGAGGACGAGGAGAACCTCGTCTTCAGGAACCAGATCAGGTCCGCAAAGTCAGCAGACACCAGTCAAGTTATCAGCAGGGCGTGTTATGATGTCCAGATTGGATTTTCCTGTGTCTACCCCAAACGGCAGTCCACTCGCCTGCGATTCAAGCACAAAGGCCCCTGTGCGTTTACATGGATAGGTTACGGTGCCTTCAGCCTTCAGTTTGAATTCTATGAGAGTGAGCATTTCAGGTAGGCCTACATTAGTTATATTGGTTATTACTTGTGTCAGCAGAGCGTGCAAGTAGGGTGATCGCTGCTGATCGTGTTGTCTGTATGTGGCTGACAGTACAAAGGCAGGGCCTTAAGCCAAAGTGGGAGCAGCGTTCCCGGTGACGTCACCACTAACCAACAAATGTTCTCACATACCCACATACCGCACTGTCAGCCACATACACACAGAAAAATAATGGTTCTTAAATGGTTCTTTAAAAGGCTATATGGTTCTTTGAAGAACCATCGCCTACTAAAGAACCATTTTATTTAGCAAATGGTTCTTCAGATTCCTCATATGGTTCTTTGGGATTTAAAAGGTTCTTAGGCCTATATGGAGGTTACAGTATGTATTTTGCAAATGTAAATTATAACCTACATATTAAAACAATTACAATTTTCAATGTAGGCATTTGGCAGATGCAGAGATGGAAAGATTTATAAAAAACAATATCCTATATTAAAATTGTTTTAAAGGAGGACCTTTTAGCCAGCCGGCAGGCTTATCTCTGATGTCACTGACTCAGCCGTAACCATACAGCTACACCCAAATATGAAGTGTATCTAACCTAAATGTGTTGTCATGGCATCAGGTGCAAACAAATCAGTCTGCTCCATATAGCCTATGGGTACAAAGGTAGCATGCCCATATATGGATATAGCCTATACTGATGACATCAGGGATATAAAAGGGACTGACAGATACAGAGATCTCCATATATGGGCATATCAGTTGGCTTGGTGGCGCAACATAAGTGTGAGCATGCCCAAACCATAATATTATGTGGGTGGGGCACAGCAGTTGCGGTCATTTTGCTGTCATAAAGATTTCTGAAAATATGCATATAAATTATTATAAACCTGGAACCAGAAGACATCCAGTCCTGGTGAATCATGACCATAAAACATCTTATTCTGTCAAAACATATTTGAAAAACACCAAAAATGGGTATTTATTAAATATGTAGGCTAATATAATTGTATATAATATATAACATCATTTTTCAAATAGGCCTGTCTAGAATCTAATGTTTTAGGCTTTTGGTGAATCAATCATGACCAAACTAAAACCTGTTGTCCCTTTGGGCATAGCATTACAGTTATTTTCTCTCTCTCTCTCTCTCTCTCTCTCTCTCTCTCTCTCTCTCTCTCTCGCGCACACTCGCGCACACGCACGCACGCACGCACACACACACACACACACACACACACACACACACACACACACACACACACACAACAAGCGGGCCGGCATTATGTCGGCCCCGCCCACTTTTTCCAACTGCTGCGTCACATCTCCGTTGAAACTGGAGTTTTATTTAGCTAAGTTTGTCACCTCCATTCTTCAACATTTCCTTCATTCTGGAAGTAAGGTAAGGTTTTTTCGACTTTGGACATGTTTTAGTTGACGTTAGAATGTTCCACTGCCATCATAACGAGCAGTAGTTACATGTGTTTGTTGTGACAGCCTGGAGCCAGGGCAGAGGGAAGAGACAATACTGTTGGTTAGCTGTTAGCTGCAGCTGCTAATTCAATTGACTGTTAGCTGAAAGCTAAGAAAGAAGGCATGTAGTTGAACATTTGATGTAAACTAGCTTAAAAGTCAAGTTTAGTAAAGTTGTTGAAGGCATTTTGAGTAATGTGCTGTCTGTGTTATTTAAATGACAGGTCAATGTGTTTAAAAAGAGGGGGAAATTGACTCAGTTGAGCTCTGTATTTCTCTGTATCCAGAACGTGTGAAGAGATTTTCTGGCAGCAAATGAAGACAAAATGGGCTGTGAGAAAGCAAAGTAAGTTATCCTGTGGAATGTGTGTGTGTGTGTGTGTGTGTGTGTGTGTGTGTGTGTGTGTGTGTGTGTGTGTGTGTGTGTGTGTGTGTGTGTGTGACAATTGCATGTGTGCAATGACACATCCACACAAGATAATGGCACAAAATAATTAAATGTCAGTAATATGGAAAATTCTATGTTTTTAGATTATAATTTATGTAGGCCTATGTTTTATATCAATGGTGAAATCGATGTTTGACAAGTATTGGACTAATGTTAAATATAAACATTTTGTTGATCCTACTGTACATTAAACTTCACCACTTTTCAACCTATCTTCATTTAATTGGTCCTCACTAATGTTCATGATAAAATAGCAAAATTCATAGAACTCTGTCTACCAGTGACATCATCGATGGGGAATCAAAACAAATAGAAACTAGGCTTTCTATTCTTGAAAAGTTGCAATGTTATAATGGAAGCCATTGTTTTCACTATAATAAAAATATTTAAAATATAAAATAAAAAGAATCTTCCAAACGATGTCATTGGTAGATGGATTTCTGAACTTCCCACAGCCCTCCTATGAGACACAGAGTAGAGACAAAATTGCGAGCATTAATGAAGATGGGTTGAAAAGTGGGTCATCATCATCAAAAGTGGTAATTAAGGTTTATGCTGTATAAGATGACTTAAAAGGTTTAGACAATTCTGTAAATGTAATTTACATTTTAAAAGAATGAATGCAGCATTTTTTCTTTTTTAAATCATTTCAAGAGTAGCTGCCGCTGCCAGGAAGGGTTCTGAGGTCAGCACTGTAAGCTGAGACAGGCCACCGCCATCAGCATGTGTCTGCTGGTATTCTATGGTAAGTGGAGGAAGGGGTCACTGTGTCCGCACTGAAATTACTCAGTATTGCAAATGTAACCAAACTAGAGGTTCTGCTAGTATCTAGTAACTAGTAGCAAAGGCCCTCACATTCAGTAGGCAACGCTATCGACTATATATAGCTCTGAACACAGCACCACCAGTTCTTCAGTAAAAGATTGAAGCCAGGTACTTGGAAATATCCTCATCTTTGGTTTTGAATTGCTGTTATTCTGGTTTATCCCCAGCATCATGCAGGCACTATCCTTTTGCACATACTGTCTTTTACCCACAATAATTGTGTGTGTGCATGTGTGTGTTGCAGCTGTATTGGTAGCAGTGACTGTATGGAACCAGAAAGGCAGTCGTCCCTGCTGAGCACAAGAGCTGGGAGGATATCAGACAAAACAACCTCGACTACAACGTTCTGTGGACAAAAGGTACTGGCATAAAAGTAAAAAATTCAGAATCATATAAAGTATTTGTATCATGACATTGGATGTTGGATAAGGGACACACTAGACCCCAAAAGGGATGAGAAACTGCACTAGATGCATTGAAATCAGATTGGAGCAATCTGTTTCCTCAATTGTAATTCTAAGTGTAAACACTAACAGGATAATAAATGCACTAATTGTGCATGCACACATACATCTTTTTGGCCCCAGAAAGAGAAAGTGAACATTTAGAACAGTAAGACTAGGAGGTGCTGTTATTCCTATCGTCTATCATCCACACAAACCTACCGCTAACCATTTTCCATTTTGTATGAAAAGGATAGAATTAACTATCTTAAATGTGACTAACTGAACCTCCCCCTTCTTCAGAACGCGCACAACAGTGTCCCCTGTGCTACAGCCTGTCCCAGTCGTCCGCTTATCAAGTCCTCCCATGGCTCCTAGGAGGATGTGCACCCGGCTGGCTTCTCCTGCAGCAGCTTGGGTGCCCTGTACCTCAGCATTCCCCACCACCATCACCACACGGCAAACAGAAGCTGCACTAGTTGTGACGCTGCTTACGACGCCAACAAAACTGGCCACGGCACGAGCGGGGACGTGAACGACGCCGGCTACGTGGATGTCGCCCAGGCAGGACGGCAGTCCCACGTCGACTTCAAGAGCTATGTGGCGCGCTTCAGCAGTGTTGGGATTGGAAATCTCATCAAAGATGATGCACAACCAACAGTCAGTGACTTGTCCCTTCAAGAACTTCCAGTGAACTTGCAGGCTCATTTTAAGAACTTGGAGGTACCCATTGCTGTTGATGAGAAGCTCTAAGAGTACCTGTAAACACATTGTTTTGAACTCTGTCAAGTATGCGGCTGGAGCCTGTATGAGGTGGACTTGCTTTGTATTCTTCTTTATTGCACAGCACTTAAGAGATTTAAATGTTTTGAAACTGTTGTACTGATGTTGAATTTTGATTAAATGATGATTTGATTAAATTCAAAGAGTTATAACTAATCTCGTGTTCATCTTTTCCTACAAATCTGATATATTTTAAAGTGTAGTGAAACATTTAATACCCTAAGACCCACTTTTTTAGCTGAAATTTTTTTTTTTAGCTGAAGAACCATTTTTTAGCTGAAGAACCATTATAAAGTTCATTTTCCAAAAGGTTCTTCAGAGAACCATTTTTTGACATGGTTCTTTGAGGAACCAGAAATGGTTCCTCAAAGAACCATTTTTTTAATGGTTCTTTGAAGCACCTTTAATGGTTCTTTATCGAACCATTAGAATAAATGGTTCTTTAAAGAACCTTGGTGAAAAAGGTTCTTTGTGGAACCAAAAATGGTTCTTCTATGGAATCGCTCTGAAGAACCATTTTTGGTTCCAGTTGGAACCTTTTTTTTTCTGTGAGAGCACCCTACTTGTGCACTCTGCTGGCACACAAGTAGGCCATATTTGGCTCTGAGTGCACATGGTGCAGATTGGCACCTCGACAGAGTGCAGTCTAGTTGTCTTAGTGATTACTCTATTAACTCATTCTGGGCGATCCCCGTAGAAACCGTAGATTTCCCGCTGTACCGCGGTGCCATGCCCGTCGATCCCGGAAGTTTAATTACAGGTAGCTTTAATCATTATGAAAGGATTAAAAGTATTATCGCAGATTTTCGCTGATTCTGGCTCTTTAGGCCCGCCCCCCTAACTGTATCCGGTCATTTCCGGTCTGGACCGGATCTAGCTTTCCGTATCCGGTCTGAGCCTGGGCCATAGTCCCGCCTCCGTTGGTTTACAGTGTAACAGAAGAGAAAGCTACTCGGCGATGGAACACTCGTTTTTCAATCGGATTTTTGCGTTTGGAAACTTTGATCCAGTCTCTACACGCCTGGATTATGATCCCCGCACATATCGTGCGTTTTGTGCGCGAACGTGTCCGCTTGTTACCATAGCGCACAGTTGGCTTTTTTCAATGTTTTTTCATGTAAACACTGGCGGATAAGCAGGGATACAGCGTGGCAACGGATATGTCTATTTCAATGGGGTTTTTTTTATTCGAAAGCTTGTCACCGAGTCTACAGTCTACTAGATGAGTCGCGCACAGATTGTGCACGATGCGTGCGCGTGCCCACGTTAAGGACAATTTGGCAGCTGCTTACTACAGCTATGTTTAAAATGGCAGCAAAATTGTTAATAATGATAATTTCTCGATAATTCAATTGATCAAAATCATATTTATTTTTGTATATATATTAACAAATCGATGAACTACTTAAAGTGTGATTATGCTTTGGTTGAGGTTTGGGTGGTGTACTTACATGTAACTTAGACTGTAACTAGTGACATATATCGCTTGTTGACCAGAAATGAACAATCCAAAAATAGCATCTTTTTACAATGCAAAAGCTCTCAAAGTCACTCATGTAGCTGATTCTGACAATATGACACTGCAAAGTTGTTGTTTTTTTGTGAGATTGTACATAGATATTTTCACTTTAATTTTTCCCTTTTTTAATGGTCCAAAAATAGGAATCAAATAATTAACATATTAAATGATCAATACCTTTTTATAATTGATTAATTGGATGCGTTGGATGACCTGTTTCAGACGCCAGAAGCGAGCCAGCAGCTACCCAGTGAAGGTGTTCCTCAACCAGATGATCTACATGCAGATCCAGGCCAACACGTCCATCCCTGGAACACAACTCTTTGTGGAGTCCTGCAAGGCCACGCCCTACGACAACCCACTCTCTGAGGTTACCTACAACATCATCGAAAATGGGTAGGGATCAGACTTAATTATTTATGAATAGACAATGTCCTTAGTTTCAGTCTTTGTCCATAGATAAAAGTTGATAAACCTTTTGGTGGATATGATTTGTTTCCTATTTTCACTATTTTCTCTATTTGTAGATGAAATAGAAATGAAAACCTACATAATCGCACTGAGGCGAGAGAGGGAGGGAGGGTGATTTAAAGAGTTTGATGAATAATTAAATGAAAGAAAGAATAAATAAAAACTACAATAACCATGATATGGATAAGTGATGCATTCACTTCCTGAAACCAATAATACTTGTTCTCCTTCTATTCATGTTATTGTTAGGTGTAAGAGAGACGACACACTGAAAATCTACAATGGCTCCAACTCTCAGTTCAGATTTGGAATGAAGGCTTTTACGTTCATTGGAGCTTATGAGCAGGTAAAGTCATCATGAAACAGTCTTCATAGCAGTAGAGTCATCATGAAACAGTGTTCATAGCATCATGAAACAGTCTTCATAGCAGTAGAGTCATCATGATGAAACAGTGTTCATAGCATCATGAAACAGTCTTCATAGCAGTAAAGTCATCATGAAACAGTCTTCTTAGCATCATGAAACAGTCTTCATAGCAGTGGCGTCAGTTCAGCAAAAGCTAGGGTATGGCAAAGATAGTCCTCGAAAAATTGGGTTTTGTCCGTTTTTTCCCCGGGTTTCTACGGTTTCTTGGGCTGGATATGGCGGCCTGGAATGGTTGTTCAAGTGCAGCTAAACTTGGCATTAGTAAACGTGCCACAATTAAGAATAATGCATTGCACTTGTGCAGCTGACCTGCGAAACCTGGGAATATACCATTTTGTGAAATGGGGAGAATACAAGTGTGGAGAATATAGCCTACTTATAATACCTTGTTAAAGTGATCATTTTGTTAAATTTTGCATTTGTTGTTATTTTACTGTAACATAATAACCAGCACAGATACTTTAAACAAAGAGAAATTCATGGATTTATATTTAAAAGTAACTTTTATTTTCCCCCCCTGGACCCAGGATATGGCAGCTGCACCCCTGCCATACCCAATTCACCCTTTGTCAATCCCACCTGTTGTCCCGCCCCTGTTTTGGCAAATTCAACATAAAACACGGAACCAGGGCTGGACAAGGCAGATAGAGCCTGCTGGTTGGTCAGTCAGGGACCAACCAGAAGGCTAACAAAGTGTGAATTGACGCCCCTGCTTATCATAGCAGTAAAGACATCATGAAAACGTCTTCTTAGCATCTGTACTGTAGGTGTACATCAGTGTGTTTGTATCTGTAGGTGTACATCAGTGTGTTTGTATCTGTAGGTGTACATCAGTGTGTTTGTATCTGTAGGTGTACATCAGTGTGTTTGTATCTGTAGGTGTACATCAGTGTGTTTGTATCTGTAGGTGTACATCAGCTGCTCCGTCATGCTGTGTCAGACGGGGCTTCCTGGATCCAGATGCTCTCAGGGTTGCATCTCGGGGAACCCGCGAGTAAAGAGACATGCTAACGCTAACGCCCAGTCCGACACACACTCCATTTCCCAGGGGCCTTTGCACCTGATCAGAGCCGATGACAGCCTGGGTAAAGACCAAACATTTTAGGTCAATGTCAATACCCTGCTTTACCGGGCTTTTGCATTTCTATAATTTACCTTTGTTCTTTCTGCTTGAACTTTGTGCTTTTAGGTTCTGGTCCCAGCATGAGCCTGAGCCTCAGCATGAACGTGGTGTTGATCGCTGGCTGTGTGCTGGTGTGTGGAGTGGTGTGTGGAGTGGTGGTCTACCGCTCCCGAAGACCCAGAGTCCAGTACCAACCTCCACCAACCTCTGACTGAAAGTGCAGTTTTACATTACTAAAAGAGGGTATGCGCATGCATACAAGTGAATGGCATATCGAGTGGCAAAGTGAGTTCAATGGCGTTTAACATTGTTTAACCCTCTAAGGCCCACGGTTGTAATATTACAACGTTTGTATTTTATCCAAAAAAAGGTTTAAATCATTTTATTTTAGCTCCCCCTACCACCTAAACACCACCATTGGATTCTATTGTTTAGTATTACAATGCCATTGGCCACAATATTTGCATATAAATACCCCCCACAGGGGCTGACATTCACACCCGCCACACCCGCTGAAATTCCAGAGTTTTGATGAACAACATCTCACTTTTTCATGGAAGCTATACCTCAAAAAAACATAAGTAAAATGCCTGTACTATTCTTTTTGGTGATCATTAGAATGTCTAGAACATGTACATATGTTATTATTTTGAAAAATATCCCCCATATGTAAATTAGAGCATGATTTATGATTTTTGATTTATGGCTATAAAATCTTACAAAAACATTTTTTTGAAAAAAACATTACATTTTCCTCTTAATAGGACTCCTACAACACCATCTGATTTTTTTCAATTTTTTATTTCAAGTATTTCTTAATGCGGGCCTTAGAGGGTTAATGCAATCAGATAGGACTTAGTGGGAGAAATACAGTATTTTCCGGACTATAAGGCGCACCGGACTATAAGGCGCACTGTCAATGAATGGTCTATTTTCAAACTGTTTTCATATAAGGCGCACCGGACTATAAGGCGCACATAATAGACGCTACCGTTGTGTTATGCATCCAACAGATGGAGCTGTGCTAAAGGGAATGTCAATGTCAATGAATGATCCATATATAAGGCGCACTGGACTATAAAGCGCACTGTCGTTTTTTCGAGAAAATTAAAGGCTTTTAAGTGCGCCTTATAGTCCGGAAAATACGGTATGTGAAAAAGGTGTTCACTTCCGGCAGAAAGCGTGAAAATTTGCACCTAGGGGTATTTTTGTGCGCTGAATTCAAAAATTGACGGTCCCAAGCACTTTTCTCAAATTCACTTTTCTCTAATTCACTTACCATACAGGGAAAAAAGACCCCCCAAAAATCTTCTTTAAGTAGCATGTGAGGAGTCTATCTAGGGGGTTTTCATGATTCTGAATCCATTCCAAGCATTTGTTTTGCACAAAAAAACATTCCTTGGGCAAGAAATGGACCTCACAAAACTATGGTTTAGTGATGAGTCATCACTTTTCACAGTTGTGTAGGGTCCATTTTTAGCCCAAGGAATGTTTTTCGTGCAAAACAAATGCTTGCAATGGATTCAGAATCATGAAAACCCCCTAGATAGACCCCTCAAATGCTATTTAAAGAAGATTGTTTGGGGGGTCTTTTTTCCCTAGTATGGTAAGTGAATTAGAGCCACCAGATCCCATGGGAAAAGTGCTTGGGACCGCCAATTTTTGAATTCGGCGCACAAAACGCTTTCTGCCGGAAGTGAACACATTAGCCTACTTTTGTTACATATTTCTCCCACTACTTTTCTGCTTGAATGTATGTGTCAAGGCTAGAAAGTATTTTTTTGCCACTCAGTAGGCGTTCCCGCATAATATGATGATGATGTCACTCGCATACCCTCTATACTTCCTATTAGATTCATTAATCCATAGATTATGTATGATTCATGTCACTAAGGCACTATCAGATTAATTAGATTCACGTCACTAAATACTTTTGAACTTTTATTCAAGTACATTTTTATAGTGTTTTTATATTGCAGTATTGACACTTTCACATAAGTAAAACATTTGTGTACTTTTTTTCCACCACTGAATAAAATACAAACCATTTTGTGGACCAGCAAATCCTTTGGCACTTCAGATGTCCGAGACAAGTCTCTTCAATCAACTCAATAATGTAATGCACCATTAAACATCATGCACAATGAATCAATAAATCAGTAAATAATCTGTATGCGGTCTATTGAAACAAAGATGATAGTCAGGGGAAGGGGGGGGGGGGGGAGTGGGACTGAGTTACTAGGGCCCAAGGTGGAGGGGCCTTAATTACCGTATGTCATACTTTAGCTTTTGAAAAATAGCAGATCTACAAGCTCTTAGCGCGGCACCGAGTGCCACGCTGTGAGCTTGTAGATCTGCTATTTTTGAAAAGTTTGTTTCTGGGGGGTCCCTGGAACTAAATATTTGAGATGGGTTCCGTGGCCAAATACATATCATTTTGGGGGTCCTTCATATGAAAAAGTTTGAGCACCACTGAAACATAGGTAAAAAAAAAAAGGGATTTGAAATATTCAGATTTTCAAAATTTAAAAAAAATTCAGATCTACAAGCTCGCAGCGCAGCACTCGGTGCCGCACTGTGAGCTTTTATATCTGCTATTTTTCAATAGTTAAAGCACATGGGGTCCCGCAGTGAATCCTTGTACCCAGGGCCAAGAATTTGGTGCGACACCCCTGATGATAGTATTCACCACTGTTGTGTGGACTCTGGCATCCATTTTAGTTAGAATGATGTTGAGAAGGAAAACAATGGTCATTAGCATCTTGATGTTCTTTACAGTATGTCTACTAATGTTTAACAACATGTTGTGATATTGCATTTAAATTACGCAATTTTAATTAAACAACACTTGCAGTGTCAATGTTCATTGTCAATAAACACTAAACACTTTTTTCCCAGTATCTTCTTTTATTTTTGTGATACAGTATTATAGGTTCGTGGGGGAGGATATATCTTTCCTGCTATTGACCATATTCACCTGGCGGCCATGTTTGAAATTTGCTTTGAAAATTGTACCTACATAGGGTGGCATACTGGCATTTCATTGACTTAACGGCAAGATGGCCGCTGTGTGAATAGGTCTATTGTTGAGGGAAGACAAGTTTACTTGGAGGACTTGCTCTCCTAACATTCATCACACCTTCCCTTCATCCCTCCCTCCTCATCTCCCATCATCCCCTCATTCTTCCCTCTCTATACATCCCTGATGTTTATGGGTATTCCCTTTATTATGTTTCCTTTATCCTCATTTACATTTTTCGTTTCCTTTCTTTCCTTTTCTTCTTTCTTTTCTTATATCTGCTATTAGGCAGATGTATCCTTGAATTTTAAACACTTCTATAACTAATCAATGTATTGTAGGCCTACTCCATGAATACGTAGGATAGGCATCCATACGTTTTTAGCTTATTCCTTTTGATCACCTGTAACAATGACTATGTGGATGTATGACTTGTATAAATGTATGAGTGCTCAAATAAACTAAACTAAACTAAAAAGAAAAAAAAAATCCTTAAATCCTTTTATTCCACACAGGTTTCACCTTTTCTTAATTCATATTCAGTAAATAAAGAACCCAGAATGAGGTATTGTTTGAAGGTGTGGTCTTTAGTGAACATTTTAAATGAATGAATGTGTGAAATAAAAATCCATGAATGTGTTTGTAAACCTAAATAGTGAAAGTATCAGATCTTCAAGCTAGGCTATACATAACACCCTTTATTTTTCTGCTTCTTTGTCTTCTTCTCTCCATGTGTGCATGATGTAATTTGTAGATAGATAGATGTGAGGGGACTTAATTACTAAACTTATTTTTAATAATTACATTTGAAAGAAGAAAGGGAAAAAAACTCTCACACTTATGCCAGTGATCACCCTCTCCTGTGCCAATGTTTGCACAATGCCTAAGGTTGACTACTCCTAATAGATGAATGCAATCATCCCAGCTTGAGCTTATAAATCAGCTATTTCTGCTACTTTTGCATGACACTGAAAGATGATATAGGGCATCAACAGTAGTTGAAATATGAAGATAACAGGTTTCTGCCCGACATTATTGTATCTCCATCATCAAAGTTTCCCACCCCTGATAAGAATGCAAAGATGAATAATAAACAGCTTATAATGCCATGTTATCATTATGTCATAACAAGAGGAAAGTATTATAACGTTAACATATTCAGTGTCTTGATAATGTCTTAATCAATTGAGACAGGCTTTACATTCCAATAAATCTTTGTATGACTAATAAGTCATACAAATGGAATACACTTGTAGTTCTGACAAGCAAACTGAAGGGGGAGACATAGGATTGTGTTTGGAATCAGTAATGTATCAAAAGCAGACATGAGAAATACAGCTAGATTTCCGTCCACGTTTTACCCCTTATCCCGAAACGTATTTGCCTTTTCTTTTTTTACTATTTTGAAAAATATTTTAAAATACTTCAAATAGCCGATCTACATGAACACGTTGTGAGCTTGTAGATCAGTTATTTAAAAATGTTTTTCAAAAACGTTTTAAAAAAAACACAGCTTTATAAACCTTTTGCACCCAAAGAACAACAATGTGTCAAAGTCTAAATCATAAAGAACACCTGTATTCATAGTGAGAATAGCTGATCCTAAAGTACCAAAAGTAAAAGTACAATTTTTTTTGAAAATAGCAGATCTACAAGCTCACAACACATCACGATGTGCCGCGTTGTGAGCTTGTAGATCGGCTATTTTCAAATAGTCTAGGTATAAAGTAGGGCTGAAGTGGATTATTGTATTTTTTTTTTTATATAATCATTTATATCTGCAAAGTAATTAGTAACTAAAGTTTTTAAACAATTGTAGTGGAGTAAAAGTGCAATATTTGGATCTGAGATGTATTGGAGTAGAAGTAAAAGTACTGGAAATTGGAAATACTCAAGTAAAGTACGAATACCTCAAAATTGTACTTAAGTAAATCTATACCTTGTTACTTTACAACACTGCCGGCGGAGTACAATGGTCATCAAATTCTTGGTTTAGGAATGTGTCAATACAATATAAGGCTTCAGGGGGTGTGTGATTGTTAGCAAATAAGAAATGAAGTAAAAGATAAGTGTGGGGGCACGTGTCAGCCATTTATATTCATTATTTAATGTGTGACTGATGTTTCAAGGCTTGCCTCTCTGTATATCATGTTGGTTATAATTAACCACTAGGTGGCACCACCTCCTCAAGTGATGGACATAGGATTCTGATGGACAGTCAGATGTACTAAAAGAATTTGTGCCAAATTGTGTCCATGTTTCTTTCCATCTTTGCACAAACCATAAATTATACAAATGTGAGAGAACAGACAATACTTTTATAAACAGACTTTAATCCATGCTTTAGTTTCAGCAACACTCTGCTTTGCACTCTCATTTTTCTTTTTGAATAGCAACAGTTCGCAAAACATAAAATGGGCACGTTGCAGATTTATACAAAAGAATTCGAAGGATAAACCAAGGTCAAGACTAGTTTCCATTAAGCCTGTGTAAGACATTTGAAGACAAACGTATACAGTAATAAATCAGAACCACATTAAAAAATAAATAAATGTACAGGAAACCAGGAGTCTTCAACGTTTTCAGGCCAGGGACCCCTTAGCTGAGAGAGATGAAGCAGAGACCCCCACTATTGTATAAAATGGTGTTGCAGATTCAAAATGTTCATAGATTTCTTAGATTTGCTTAGATTTGTTTGACTGCACTGTGTTCATGTTTTAACTAATTATGGCATTCCACAAACTGGCAGCATTGCAGTAGAACATGTTTTACTGCTTTTGTGCCAAAACGGGACAGTTTAAGTTGC
Source organism: Nannobrachium achirus (assembly GCF_963921795.1). NCBI lineage: Eukaryota > Metazoa > Chordata > Actinopteri > Myctophiformes > Myctophidae > Nannobrachium > Nannobrachium achirus. The sequence continues at coordinate 50,993,229 of NC_137821.1, read as the reverse complement.
TCGATTCAGTATTTAGATATCAGGTATATCCTATACCATACAAACCAACCTCTCATTTTAACCATGATAGATTTGCCTAATACGTGAGGGGTCCGTTTTTCAAATTGTCATTTTTGGAAACATCAAAAAAAAACATGGCACACTCGTATTAGGAGGGTAGTGAGTGACCAATTCCAAAGATTGTGTTTTCAATCATGGTTAAGGTGTTTGAAGTTATGAGTTTGTATCTAGACCGGAAGTGATAAAATAGAGCAACTTAACTGTCTGCAGTGAAACAAAAGCCTGAGTATACAATAAATATGACTCCAAACATGTTTGAGTGAAATATCCCTTGCATGGACCATGTACATGTGCTATACTGTGTGTGTTTGCCAGAGGCCAACACAAAATAACTCTGCTCACTGTGGACAGTTTGAAAGTAGACTTGGACATTTTGAGAAACTTACAATGCACAAAATGTGCTTGAAGGAAAGGGGGGGAAAAAAAACTAAACAAACATGACAGTTTAAAATAACACATTTTTATTATTGTTAATCAATTTAAAAACAAAGGTATAATCTGTGTGGCTGGATTACTGGGCAGTTCACAGACGCTGATTGATCTTCCCCACAAAAAAATCCACCAGGTCCTGTTTGAAACAGGTTTTCACAAATTAGTCAACATACTGAAAGTTGTCTTTTCCAGGCATTGTTCACTGCCCACCTAGCGAAGCCAAAGACGGCATGCATGCAGGGGTGAGACTAAGTACAGACAAGTGTTAAGTACAGGCTGGATTCCAGGCTATAGTCAACTATGCATCAGTAGGCTTAAGTCAGAGATCACATAATAGCTGTATTTGAATACTGCATCCAGAATTGAAGGCGTAGGTAAACTCTGAAACGTGCATTCAAATATCAAGTCGATTTGACAATGCAATATCTGCCAAAACATACTAGAATATATTACCCTCATTTTCTTTAACTGTTCAACCGCCCGAGCATCCAGCTCACTCAGGTCAATGTCTTCCTTATTCTCTTCAGAGAAACAGATCTTCTGTGTTTAGGGCAGACAGGTACATCATTAGTGCCGATACAATGGTTCTTTGTTTTACTTTTACATAGGGGTGGGCGATATGGAAAAATACAATATCACAATATTTTCCCAAGCTGTATCATGACGCATGACTCTTTTTCATGTTGTTTTTTTTATGTTTTTTTTATGGTTATTTTTCAAGTTACTTGACAAAAACTAGACTCTCTGGGTTCCTTTTGGGAGGTCTAAATTATGTATATGTAACTCTGACCATATACAAGTGGAGACCTTGACATTTCAAGTTTGAGAACTACAGATTTAGACCAACATGCAGGTTTTAACTGAATTCTGCAATGAATCTCTGTATTAACGATTAAACAGGATTTTTTACAAGGCTCCCTCAATTGTATCACGATACCTCTGAAAAGGCATATCGTGGAGACATAATCGTCTCAACGATAATTATCTTCCACCCCTACTTTTACACGTGGAATAATCTATATGCATGTTGAATGTGATCACAGCTCCACTGGAATGCAAAACCTGGTTTGGTTGATTGAAACCCTCTGCTGCGCTACAGCAGAGGGGTTTCTCACATACCTTTCCCTGAGAAGTCCGCAAAGTGAACTGCAGATCAGACCTGGATAGAACAAAAAGGGTCAAATTCAGTTTGATCCCCTTCAGCAATAAGTCCTGCTACACTGCAAATTCATTTAGTCCTGCTACACTGCAAATTCATTTAAAAGGACTTTACAACAACGTTTCATATTTTAGATTGCAATTAGAGAAAAGAAAAGATGAGTGTAAAAGATAGAAGTAAATGAACATTTTAAGTGATTTTAACAATTTTGGGGGCATGCATGCAAGTGGTTAAATATGTTATATTTAGACACAAGCCCATTCCCACGAATCACTGCAATCTTTCATGGGCAGATGAAACTTATGGCTGCTGGTGTAAATGGTAAAAAAAAAAAAAAAAAAAAAAAGCGCTTATTGGGTCTAAAAAGACATATTTAGCCACTTGTAAGCATGCCCCCACCCTCTGAAATCAAAATACTAAAATGGCCAACACTAGAAAGCAGTAAATAAAAACATTTTAACACTCATCTTGCCTTTTCTCTAATTGCAATCTAAAATATGAACCCAAAACATGTCCTTTAACATGGCCCATTTTTTATACCCAGGACATTTCTGGCCACCAAGTTCTAAAATTCTCCGTTAACATATGGATACACAAGACATTTAAATGCAGAAATCCCATTGATGCGTACTGTGAGTAGTCAACTAACCCGAGTTGGGCTTTTGGCGCTGCTGCCTGGTCAACAGTAGTCTTGGCCACACAGGAGCGAGTTTTCAAACTCCTGCAGAAAGAAAAAGTAGGAATTTAGAGGCACGTTAGGTAAAGAGCTGTAGTCCTCAAACTTTGCCTCGGGGCATTCATCCAAGGCATACATGGTTAGATTGTTACTTTATAGATAGTGCTGTCACAATTACATATAATCATCTAATCGCAATTATTTTGCATAATGGTCATAAATGTTTCCATGTTGAGAAATGTTAGTTTCAAACACTTTCAAAAAGTAGTGGAAATGGCCGATCTACAAGCTCACAACGCGTCACGATGCGAGCTTTTCAATGTTCTTTTTTTAAGTATAAAGTTGTCAAATATGTCAGTAATTTCTTTGTATATTTTATTTAAGTTGTGTCATAATTACCATGTGCATATAAAAGCCAAACAGAATTTCTTTGTATATTTTATTTAAGTTGTGTCATAATTACCATGTGCATATAAAAGCCAAACAGAAATGCAATTGTGAACGACAAAAAACACAATTAAATCGTTATGGCATTTATTTGAGTGACAAATACTAGTCATGCAAAATATCATAATCGTGACAGTCCCATTTATAAACCCTGAAGTGTTGGGTCATTTTGCGGCAGGTAAATATTATGCAAATTCAAATCACATTCACCCAAAAAGGGCAGCTCGCCATTTTTGGTGAAGAGATTCCTGTAGGCTCGCAACGCGAGGCGTTGTGAGCATGTAGATCGGCCATTTTCACAAAATAACCATGTTATACAAATTATGTAATTCCTCAACTCTAAGTGCTCGTCAGGGTGGGGGTTCCCCAGTTAAAATATGACTTTGGGGAGATTCCTGTTGGCTCGCAACGCGAGGCGCGAGGCGTTGTGAGCATGTAGATCAGCCATTTTCACAAAATAACCATGTTATACAATATGTAATTCCTCAACTCTAAGTGCTCGTCAGGGTGGGGGTTCCCCAGTTAAAATATAACTTTGGGGCCTGAAAAGGTTGAGAACCACTGATTTAGAGCATGAGAAACAGCGATTACCTGAGGCTCAGACTCCCTGCGCTTTGACTGTTGACCAGGGTTCTCATTTTTCCACCCTAAAGAGATGTTATGGACACATGGATTATTGACAGTACTTTTATTTAATTAGACATTTAGAACAATCAGAACAATGTGGACTATTAAAGCATTTCAACCTTTTTAAACATTTTATAGGCTACGCTTTCCAAGTCAGCAGTTGCCACATTACCTTGGAGGCCTTAGCGGTCTTCGAAGTGTCTACTTTTGAGCTTGACGCGGCACGTTTGACTGCAACAAACAAAACATAGACCGTTTTAGAGCAAGCTATCCCACCGTTGTCACACATTTACACTAAACCGGTATAAATTGATGAAAAATGTATGTCACCTCTTCTCCTGTTAGAGCCGGCCAATTCTTCACTCTAAGATTGTGGGTAGATCATTTTTTAGTCATGTTTATTTCTAATAATGATAAAATGTTTTGCACTAGAAATAAAAAACATTAAAAGATAAACATATCCGAAAAGGACTGAGATGAAGTGAGCGGCTGACTACCGTGCTACAAATTCAAATTATACTTCTTATAGAAATATAATTTAAAAGGATATATCATAATTAAGTAAAACTCACCTTCACGAGAATAGAAATGTCACTTAAGGATGAAACTGGTTGTTTATTTTCCAACCTTTCAAAGTATTCTTTGACACCGAGGCCTGAGTGAACCAGGAAAAAGAATAAACTCGGGTTAAGACATAACATGCATGCTGATTGGATATCATACAATACAGGAGATGCATGCCGATTGGATATTTAAAATATTTGAAAACATTGAAAATAGCAGACCTCCAACGCATCGCAGCGTGCCGCGTTGTGAGCTTACCATTCAACAATTCCCCCATGGTCATCTTTTGCAGTGAAGGTGGCATCTTCATCAGCTCTATGTTGAAGGACTTATCGATTGTCTCCAAGTCATTCTCCAGCTGACTCTCCAGCTCATTCATGCGCGCTTGTGCTGAACAGGAAAGGGTTCAGAAAGAGCGGTTATCAAAACTATGGGTCGTCAAATGAGTTTGGAAGCACTCGTCCTGCTGCATCATGTGCAAGAAGGCTATATGCACAGCAGCCATTTTGGAGAGAAGTCTCTTCCTTCACCATTAGCATCATTGGTAACACCTTTGAAGGAAGTGAGAAGAGACCCAAGTTCTCTTCAATAAACCCTGCTGTGCATGTAGCCTGTTGAGAAACAGGTGGAATGCATGAGCATTCAGTGACCTCCTGGATAGTCGGTTTAAACTGATGATCACCCATCATATATGTCCATTTCTATGCCATTTCTATGCCTTTGGTCTATTACATGCTACCTTGTGTTTTACATGCTTAAAATATAAATTGTAATACTCTACATTACACTGTAGGCCTACATTTAAGTACTTTTGAAAACAACTAACAGAGCAATTTCCCTAAAACACTTCATTGTAGAAACACCAGACTTTGCCTCAGTGTAACAGCTGTACATGCATTATTTGTTTTCATTGTATTGTTCCATCTTTGCTTTAACATTCCGCATGCCAATCAATCACTTTGATTTTGATTGATTTCCAATAAGCACTTCCAAACACTTGTAAAAATAACAACCTGTTTGTTATGAAACAAACACTTGCAGACAGAAAGGATAATTCAAGCTTTCAATACAGCTTCAAAGTTGGTGAGTTTAATACAATCAGATGGCACTTTTCTGGGGCTGTCAATGGTTGGTGTTCCAACTCCAGATTCAACCTCATTTAAAATTAAAAGTTGCAAGTTGCAAGTATAGGGTCATGTTTTATTTAAATAAAAAGTTTGAGAACCCCTGGTTTGGAACAAAAGACAAACGCACCCACAAAAAACCCAGGTAGCCTACATTTAAGGCCCATCATTTCACTATGAGGACAAACTTCAATTCAAACCTTCTTTCTTAAACTGCTGAAAGAAAAGGGCTTGCTTTTTCTCCCTCAAGCTCTGGTCGTCCTGGTTGAGGGCAGCAGAGGCGCTCTGGTCCGTCTTCTGGCTCTTGTTCCGTGGCATTTTGTGTTTTCACCTGCAGCTCAGTCCTGTTTGTAGGCTTTAAAATGGCCATTTAAATATCCCATCACCCATGGGCGTCGCCTCGATTCCCATGCTCAAGAGAACAGATCTACAAGATATCAACGCATAGCGGCGCGTTCTGTTGATAGCTTGTCGATCTGTTCTTTTTGGAGCCTATTGAGGTGGCAGGTGTCAGTCGTTCCTGCTGATTATAGGGCTATAGCCTACTTCTCTTGGTAGATGACAATGAACCTGGCTAGCCTGGTCCATATCAGTGGTGTAAAGTAACTGAGAACTTTTACTAAAGTACCATTTTGAGGTACTTTTACCTGTCCAATTGTCAATACATCATCACTTCTCCACCACATCTCAGAGACAAACATTGTACTTTTACTCCACTACAATTATTTGACAACTTTAGTGACTTTGTAGATTTTGTGTATTATTTCAAAACATACTTCAACCCTATACCTGTACATTTCTACAATCTATAAGCTCACCTCACAATGCGTCACGATGCGAATATTTTTATGCATTTTATGCATGTGAACATATGTGAAATGGGACATTCATAATGAGTAATTTATATTGATGCTTTAAGTAAATGTTGATGCCGATACTTGGGGTGGGTGACTAATAGGCATGTAACGATTCATCGCGAGACGATCAAAATCGATTCAAGCAGGTGACGATTTAAATCTGCAAAATAAATCAATGTATCGCAGTGCACCCATTCAATCTCCACAGCAGTGGATTTCTTATTGTTCTGTGCTGGTCGGACAAACATATAGCAGTTACTGTGTGGCATTATAGGTGTAATCTTAATGCAAATGATTTACAAAACAACCTATTTAGACTTGCCTACAGGCAAACAAACAGCCTCACACCAGTGTGGATAAGGTCCTCCGTGGCCGTCTTTCTTTTTAATAGCATCCTGTTATCCTAATTAACATTTACCCCTAATTAACCTGTGTGATGATAGCAGCTGGATTAATTAATCCAATATGAAAAGGAGGGGGCCAAGGCTATACCCCTGGGGGACCCCGGTCAACAGGCACGTGCACACATAGACATCAAAGGGGGCTTGAGCCCCTGCCCTTTTATCCGTAAAAAGTGCCCTCTCCAGACCATGAATGCAATTTTCACTATGAACTTGAATCCAGTATTGACTTGCTTATGCTTAGTTCAGTGTGGTATCAAGCACCAAAAAGAGACGACCTCCAAGCTCAGAAGTCACAACACATTGCAGTGTGACGCGTTGTGAGCTTTGAGGTCTGCTATTTTTTTATATTTTCACCAAAAGGTCCTTTTAGAAAGTTAATTTAATTAATTTCTCTAACATTCTCTGCATGTCCCTGCCCGTCAACAAAGTATATGGGAGTCTTAAAGGAGTTGTTTCACACAAAAAGGACACATTTTCTATCAATTACACACCCCACGAAGCCTTGAATTCATGGAGATTTATTAGTTTTTGTCAGTATAGGAGACTCCACCGGTCATCAAATGATTGGCTTACTGTATGTGACTAAAAACAAATAAACATCCATGAATTGAATTCAAGGTTTCATTAGGTGTGTAATTCATAAAAACAAAGTAATTTATTTGTGTGAACAACTACTCTAAGCGCACACCTTATCATATCGCGCTGTGATCTCCTACATCTTTAAGTTTTGAAAATGTTTGACAAACTACCTTTTTTATATATATTGTGGTATTGCAACTTAAGAAAGAAATACATCTGAGTGCCTCTTCCACCACTGCCATTCTGTATGTGTATGTGCCATAAGAGAAACTACAGTGATGTCAATAAAATGATTAATGGACTCCACAAGTTCACAAAACTAAAACCATAAAAGGCTTGAAGCCCCAGGGCAAGGCTTGTTTGTTTGTGCTAGCGTGTTTCATACTCAAGGACAATTCAAGGTGCTTTTACGAAAAGTCTTAATGCCTACTGCCAGATTATTTATTTATTTATTGGGTCTGGTGCCATCAAAAAGCGGCTTACCTTTACAACGTTATAGTAGATAGACAGACATTTATTTATTTATTTATTTTTTTTTATTTTTTTGATTGTGCAATAGTGCACTTTGGTCTGCCAGGCAGCAGAGGGCGACGTCATGCGAGAATGAATGTGAATTTGCCTGTTATGTGTTGCCGTACATTCAGACCAGTCACTGGCCACAGAGCCTTACAGCCAGAGGATACCAACAAGGAAGTGAATTGGTCTCCGTTGATGTTAACGCATAATGGATTTTTTACACCATCACCGCGGAAAATGTGTTTACAGTACACAGCGGCGCGACCACCTCATCAGCTTCAACAAGGTAAACGAACAAACGCGAACGAGCGCCGTATTGGCGCGGAGGTCTCTTGAGAATTGGGGCGAACAGGAACGTCCAAAGCAGTATAAGAGTTAAAAAAGGCATTCAAAGACATGCTGTAAAAGGCATTCAAAAGTACACACAAGAAAAAAGGAAAACATACGGTATTAAGCCGTCCTACTGGCACTTATCCATGTTAAGCATGCTTATTAAAATGTGCGGAAAATCAAGGAATGGACACGTTATGCAAAAATAAATTGTATGGAAATCCTAATGCCACTGGAACAGTGACGTCATTGTTCCCTTTGCTGTGTGAGGGCTAACAGGTAGGCTGCCCATGAGTGATACAGCTTAAGACAGTGGTTCTCAAACCTTTTCATGCCAAGGACCCCTGAATGTATATGTATTTGGCTGCGGACCCCCATCTGAGAAGGTTTTGTGCTAAGATATGTCGTGTTAAACATTTTCCAAAATATTCAAACATTTTCCCCACTTTGAGAACCCCTGCATTAGACCACAGACCACTATGGGTCAATTTGGTTTCATTTGTACACAGCCACACACACAAGGGTCCAGTTTGTTCCTAACTATCATCTGGGGGGGCCCTGGAACCCCCTCTAGGACCCCCGGGGGTACTTGAGAACCACTGGATTAAGAGATTATTTTCATATCATAAACCAGTGGTTCTCAACCTGTGGGTCGGGACCCCCCAATTTTGCGGGGTCCCCAGATGATTAGCTGAATGTTAAACATTGTTTTCTCACTCAACAGTAAACAAACCAACATACAGTAGGCCTATAAGTGCATGGAGGGTATCTGCACATTTCTAAAGTGACAATTTGATCCTCTAAAATGATGAATGAAATATTGGTCAAATTGTGAAAATAGCCGATCTACATGCTTGTAGATCTGCTATTTTCACAATAGAACAGTGTTGTACAAAATGTAATGCCTCAACTCTTAGCTTGAGGCATTATAATATGTCCCCAGTTAAATATTATTTTGGGGGTCCCTAGTTAAAATATGATTATTTTGGGGGTCGATACATATCCGAAAAGGACCGAGATGAAGTGAACGGCTGACTGTGTTACAAATTCCGGTTACAAATATGATTATTTTGTGGTTGAGAACCACTGTCATAAACCATAGATTTGCTCACAGAGCTTATTCTCCTCAATGTGTCCAAAAACCAGTGCAAACGTTCCATTGTAAATGTGCTGTAGGAACCCAGGGCGAGAATAACCTCTGAGTTGGCCTACAAAAAGGACATCATATTTGGCATTCGATGTTGCTACGTCAGCCAGATGGGTTGACAACAGTGAGACAAGGACAGGACAGTGGACAGGTCAGTGGTGAACTAAACATGGCCTGCACAGCAGCGTGGAAAAACAGTCTGTGTTATTAATGGGCCGCGTCACCACTTTTGAACCTGAATCCCCTTTTTATGACATTGAGGACATGATGAACGTGTTATGGCAGTTTTTCTTCTGTGGGGGCAGTAGTTGTTTTTTTGAGCGGTGGTAAACCGCTCCATAGAGTGGCTGTGCGTGGCTGTGCCTTTTTCCTCAGTGTTTTGCCATAGTAAAACTTGTGTGTGTAGCATACGACTCCATAGAGTGGCTGTGCGTGTGTCTGTAGCCATAGTAAAACGTGTGTGTGTAGCATAGCCTGTACATCCTAGATGTAAATCTTAGTCTGAAGACATTATGCAAGCACGACCACTGCTCACTTCACATTGGGTGTGATTTTTCTTTTTTGTTGAGCAGTACTAGCCGCTCCCACATCTGGCTTTGTTGCGACCTTCAGGTCGCAAGTTACTATGAAAAACTCCACCGTCTCTCTGTCTGTCTGTCTGTCCCTCCCTCCCTCCGTCTGTCTGTCTGTCTGTCTGTCTGTCTGTCTGTCACCCAAAGCGGTATACAGTATCTCTAAAGTCATGTCATCAACATGGATCTGTCCCATTTCCCATATTCCCTCATTATTGGCTACGATTGCCTTCTAAAGTTTGTGTATGCAACGTGACGGTCGCTTATCTCCCGATTAGGGAGTCTTACTGGTACTGTCTGTCTGTCTGTCTGTCTGTCTGTCTGTCTGTCTGTCTGTCTGTCTGTCTGTCTGTCTGTCTGTCAGTCTGTCTGTCTGTCTGTCTGTCTGTCCCACACTTGGCCCATTGGCCAAGCTTCGCAGGATTAAGGTCACCGTTCACCCAACAAATCCCACCCAGTGTGAAGTGAGCGGTGTCTTTTACAGTATGAGTTAATTTCCAGATTAATGCCAAGCTTTGTGGGACAGACATAGGCTACATACATACATACATACATACATACATACATACATACATACATACATACTTACATACATACATACATACATACATACATACATACATACATACATACATACATACATACATACTTACAAAGCCAGGTGTAGGTGTGGTTAACTCACTTAGCGCCGGTCGACTCCTAGATCGACTATGTTATTATGAACGTCCCTGCCGATCGACTTTTATATAAAAGCATTGTTTAAGCTTTTATTTGGGTTAATAGACGGAGCAAATCGGTTTCCTTACCTTCAGCTGGTAATAACCTCGAGACCGTGAAAAAAAAAGGATACGATTATGACGTCACCGCTAAACCAGGCCTTCCTGTTTACAATAGCATCTGCTAGCCGTTAGGCTCAATGCAAACCATCCGACCCTTACGCAGCTTCACTAGGTCGGATTTTGATTCGGAAATTTTGTGTGTGGCGTCTGTATACGATCCGCTGCCCAGACCAATGGTGGTTTTAGACGATCAAGCACAAATTGAACAGGATTGAGCACAGAATCATGGCGGGCCGCGGATCTCCCATTGTGAGTCAATGGAGCGACGTCACTTTCCCATCCTTGAAACGTGGTTTAAACATGGTTTCTTCTGAAGGTTTTAGTGTTACGATGGCGCACTCTAGTGGTCTTTTTGTGGTGGTTTATCATCATGGCTTTGAAAACAATGAAATTATACCCTATCATGTTGATAAAATATAGCTATTTCCCGGCAGTTTTAGCGCACATCCATATTTTAAGTTCGCAGGGAATGGGTTTTAACAGTGCTTATTTTCTACCAATTACACAATACACCTTGAATTCATGGAACTTCTTGTTTGTTTTCTAAAACTACACCGTCAAAAAACTACAACATTTACGTCACTCAATGCGGTGAGTAACAATTAGCTCACCTCTCACCCTGACTCTCTCTCTGTTTTTACTGAACAACATTGCCTAAAAACACGAGTAGCTACTCACTTCACCTTGTAGTATGAGATATTATTTATAATATCTTGATTAGATAAGATAGCCTATGTTTTCTCATGCCAATAAAGCTCCTTTGAATTGATATGTAAACTCCATCTAACGGCACTAATATTTGCACATCATTACCCAATGCAGGTTAAAACAAATGCATAAAATAAATACCAAACAAAAGCTCAAACTAAAATAGCTCCGCACACATGGTACAGAGAGGGCATGTGTTTTTTTTATTATTATTATTCCTGTTCCTTCCAGTCTCCAGTGTTCATTTCAGACTAATGGTTGATGGAAAGCAGAGGACCATTAGGCTGTTTCCTGGGCTATAGCAGCACCTATTACACACGCACACATGTGCACACACACACACACACACACACACACACACACACACACACACACACACACACACACACACACACACACACACACACACACACACACACACACACACACAGGAAAGTAGAAGTAAAAGTATAGGAAATTGGAAATACTCCAGTAAACGAGTAGTACAAATACCTCAAAATTGTACTGAAGTACTTAAGTACAGTAGTAAATGCACGTGCGCGCGCACACACACACACACACACACACACACACACACACACACACACACACACACACACACACACACACACACACACTGCGTCGCTACTGTGTGACTCTGTGACACTGCTTATACCCCAGACCTTCCCCCACAAGGTCAACCGTGTCTAATGACTCGTGACTCCAGTCATAAGGAGCATGGGGCATAAGGAATGGAGAAAACAGCCTCTAGACGCAGAGAGAGAGAGAGAGAGGAGCCGAGCGGGAAATAATATTCTCGTCGCTGTCGGGTGGAAACCTTGTATGTCAGGGGTCTTCAACGTTTTCAGGCCAAGGACCCCTTAGTTGAGAGAGAGATAAAGCAGGGACCCCCACAGCCTGTTCATAGATTCCATATAGTTTCATCGTTTGACAGCACAATCTTCAGTGTATTTTGGATTCATGTCAATTTGTGTTTTCAGATATTTAACCACTTGAACCGTCAATACTTAATAAACTTGGCCTTTCACTATGGGGGTCTAATGAAGTACTGTCAACCTCCTATACACATGAACACTATGGCACCACCTCTTTAACATTGTCACACAAAGTAAAGGTCCTTAAGTATGTGACGAAAAATCTTGAAATATGGAGATACAAGGTTTCTCACCAAGAGCAACAAGACATGCACGGCTTAAATGAGGCGCGGGTTTGAGGGAAGACAAAAACAGGAGGATTACCCGAGGGAGGTTGGCGGTTATACTGCAGGACTTCCATCATTTAGAAGGTCATTGAGTGGGCTCTTGACTCCCATGTCCCCAAGAGACCCCACACACACACACACACACACACACACACACACACACACACACACACACACACACACACACACACACACACACACACACACACACACACACACACACACACACACCAGGGATGTACTGGACATTGGGAAAAGCGGGACAACTCCCGAACGGCCGGTTCATTCCCGGCCGGTCCAGGCCAGCCATTAGGAAAAAAATATAAAATAAAATGTCTGCATTCGTTCCATTTTGGGGGCTAGGCGGCCAACAAAGTAAATCATCACTGTCGGGCAGAAACCACGTAACTCCAAGTTTCAATTTATTTTTTTTAAATTGATTTTTTTCGCAAAGCAAAGCCCTGCTTAATCATATAAGGCCGTTGCACAAAAGTAGTGAAAACAGCAGATCTACAAGCACACAACGCCTCGCGGTGCGAGGCGTTGTGTGCTTGTAGATCGGCTGTTTTCACTAGTTTAAATCTTTTTTAAAATGATAGATACAAAACAAACGGTTTTGGACATACAAGATTTCCACCCGACAACGACGAAATATAACTCATGTTATGAGTTATATTTTATTATATTTGCATTGCCAATGACATTGACAATGCACTGGGCACTTAAACCTGGCTTATCACTTGTCATGATCTGAAATGGCAAATCTTTGAGTGGCAGCAGCGCTATAGAGAGAGATCTCTCTCTATAGCGCGCAATGAGGGCCTCTCCATCTCTTTTTCCCGGGCCGAATCAGGGGCCCAGCACGTCCCTGACACACACACACACACACACACACACACACACACACACACACACACACACACACACACACACACACACACACACACACACACACACACCCCGACTGAAAAATAGGCGTTTTCTTCACTGAGGACAAACACAGATCAACAACGGTTTGCCTGTTATTGTCCATTTGCTGCCCCATTGAGCCGGCGAGTCCTTGAAACCAGCGGGAGCTTCATGTTAACCGTTTGTCTTCATGAGCTCACAACATTTCCTTTGGTCTGTTGAATGCTATTTTCAAGATTTATATTTATTTCTACCCTATGCCTGACTTTTGAGTCTTAATATGTTTTACTTATTGTGTCTACTCTAATCCAAAGACACGTACAAAACAGAAAAAAGTACAAAACTAGGGGGTGGCGATTGCCATCCCCTGGTAAATGGTGCATTTGTATAGTGCCTTTGTCCAAGGCGCTTTACATACCGGTATATATATAACTAGGGGTTCAGAGACTTGCTCAAGGACTGAAGGAGCCCGGATTCGAACTGGGAACCTTTCAGGAACCCTCCGTGATATAATGCCGGTTTCTCGAGCCCTAAGCCAAAGCCGCTCTATAGAGCGGGCTGGAGCGTGGGGCAGTGCAGAATAAACACATTCATGAATCTGTAACCGTGATTATAATGCCCTGCTGCACATGCTTCGGAATGGGCCCACACAGGCAGGCACTTTGCCTCTATGAGTGATGCACCTCGTACGCACACATGCATGGAGACTGGAAATTGCACCGCCACTTTATTCTGAAAAGGAAACGCATGGAAACGAAAGAGGTCCCTCCATTTAGCTTGACCTTGACGGACAAACACTGAAATAATGATAGACAGTGAAGGAGTACACACTGTACACAAAAGGAGGCCAAGCTGTGGCAGGGCCATGGATACCTCCAATGGATACCTCCAAATCCAAACCCACAAGTAACATTTCACACATTTGAGTGTGTGTGTGTGTGTGTGTGTGTGTGTGTGTGTGTGTGTGTGTGTGTGTGTGTGTGTGTGTGTGTGTGTGTGTGTGTGTGTGTGTGTGTGCGTGTGTGCGTGCGTGTGTGTGTGTACAATGTTTGTTCAATTACCGGTACATGGCTCTCCGGTTTCTCCTACTCTTTAGTAAACGTCAAATACATTTGTTTTTGCAATACACATTTTCAGGTTTATTTTGCTTTCTCTGGTCACATTTACAAGGGATACATGTTACTAGTGGTACATTATTTCCCTTCATATTTCTACTTTCATCACTTTGCTGTTCCTTTTTATGGGACATTCTGCATTCATATATACAGTATTGGTACATTTTGTTGATGAGGGCTGCCTTCTTTCAGGGGATAGAATTCCTACTTACCGCATTTCTGTCTGTCATTTAGCTATGAATTTTTAATGGCCACGGTCATGGAGTTTATTCTTCAAGAATGTCCATGCCATTTTCACAGACCCCCATCACTACCACCACCATCATTTCATCCTCATTGCATGCGAGCAAGCCGAGCACACGCAGGCACGCAGGCACGCAGGCACGCACGCACACACACACACACACACACACACACACACACCAAATCACATTACTGAACTTGATTCACAAAGTCATCTCAATGCACATGTATCTTTGAAGGAATCTGGCGTAAGGCTAGTCTCTGCCACAGCCCATTTCCAGGGCTAGTTCAGTCAAATGATTTCAATAAGACAAGACTTTTATTCAATCTCAGCTGTCTGCATATAGTTGTCATACTGGAAACCGCTATTACGGAAAGGGGATATTATATTGGTCAATAGAGGAGAAACTCGTATGTGGTTTACGGATGTCACTGTCAATTTGAGAAGTATGTTGGTTTGCAAATGGACTGGTCGGCCAGTAAACGTGGGATGTGAGTTAAGAGTGAAATATTGTGTTTATCAAGAATCTACCATTGATTACATGTATTAATCTGATAATATATTCAAACTATTGTTCCTCTGACCAGCTCAGATAAAACCATAGACAACACAAATGGATAATATTAGTTTCATATCTCAGATTATTGTTACACTGTTGTGTCTGTTGGACATATTGTATAGTTTGTCTTTTAGCCGCTGGCTCTGTAGTTTCCTGTGAAGTATCTATTTTTAGCAGGGATCAAATGAATTCCAATAAATTATTTCTGTCGCAAGACTTAAAGGGGTATTTCACGCTAAAATGTGGTCAATTTAACGCATACATACCCTTTTGAGTGCACCCCAGACAGTTTTTAAGTTGCTTCATTCAATATGTCGCCTAGATATTTGATATTAATGTTATCAGACAGTTTATCAGCCCATTGTAACTTCAAACTCAGTTTTAACCATGTTAAGGCCGGGCTACACCAGAAAACAGTCATTCGTCAATGGTCAGCTGTCTGTGCGTGTGCGAAAAGCCCCTGGCTACAGCAAGGAGGGAGTATGTGCGGGCAGGGACGTGCTGGGCCCCTGATTCAGCCCGGGAAAAAGAGTTGGAGAGGCCCTCGCTGCGCGCTATAGAGAGAGATCTCTCTCTATAGCACTGCTGCTACTCAAAGATTTGCCATTTCAGATCATGACAAGTGACAAGCCAGTGGTCCAATTACATGAGTTATATTTCGTCGTTGTCGGGTGGAAACCTTGTATGTCCAAAACTGTTTGTTTTGTATTTATATCATTTTAGAAATGATTTAAACTAGTGAAAACAGCCGATCTACAAGCACACAACGCCTCGCGTCGTGCGCACGCCCCGCACACGCACTGGCGCGCGTGAAAAGGCTTGGTGTAGCCCGGCCGTTAGATTCAATGGAACTCACTCCCCTGGTTCTTGTGACTGAGAAGTCCTTCTTATGCATGAGGGGCACAACTTTTACAATGACTTTTTTCATTTATTGATTGATTGATTGATTGTTTGATTTTGACAAGATCTAGCAGTACTAGGAATGCATGTTATAGTAGTAGTAGTATATGGTATATGATTATACATTCCCATGAACTTTATTTTGTTGATCCACCGACAAATTAATTAGCCTATGTAATAACAATCCAGGACATGCCACTGTACAGTCACCATTGATTAGGTATTATAACTAATCATTTAGCTGTTGTGCATATCAACGATTCTCAACCTGCATGCTGGGACCCATATATGGAGATCCCTGATGTCATCAGAATAAGCCCACATTGGAATGCCCATATACAGTATGGAGTATGGTCATATTGGTTGGATCGACGGACAACTATATATCCACATCACTCCAGGTTGAAAGTAAACTCAGTGTGTTCTGATTATTTTTGGATGGCATCTATTATTCCCTCGCAGACGCACGGCACATGCGTGCATATACGCGCACGGTACTATAATGAATTGTGGCAGGCAGGTCTAAATGTGTGAATTTCTTCGCCAGTGTTATTTTTGTGCTCATTTTCGTGCTCATATACACACAAAGCCAGACATAAGAGCAGTTAGGACCGCTGAAAAATAACAATGGGAACCCGGGTAATAGCGCCATCTGACATCAAACGTGTACCCCACCAGGTACGCATAGGTACTACAGTGGGTACTTGAGAGAACATGGAAAATGGATTTATTTTACTGGTACGTTTAATGATAAAACATTGACAAATGTATGTGAACTTGCTTCTCTGTATAGCTTTAAACTAAATTAAGTAATTTTACTGTTATTGAATAGAAAACAGGCTACAGTATTTACTTTTATTTTAAGCATATTGACATAAAAACTGGACTTTTGATGTCAGTATTTTCTTGTCAAAATGTTAAAGGGGGTACTTGGATTTCGCAATCAGGAAAAGTGCTGACGTCCAAAAAGTTTGAGACCACTGGTCTATAGCGTTTGATGCTAGAACACACCACTAGCAGGGTTTTTTGGAGGCCTTTCCCTCAGATACAGTATGAGTGCTTTATTGATTGCATGGGGTTGAGCTGAGAATGATATATCACTGCTGTTCATGCCAAGAGAAAGATAATGCAATGTAAGACTGTGTGGTTTCATTTTTGATATGCACTGTATCGACTACCTGCCATTCATCCCAGTAGCGTAGTAGACACACATCCTGTGTGTCATACATCCACAGTCACTGAGAAGATATCTGTCATTGTATATTAATGAATGACCTCATTGTTATGAACTGGTGTTGTCCTACAGTACTTACTTACTGTACACATCATAACATGAGGGCTATAGGGTGTATCACCCAGTGATGGCTGCATGGCACTTTCATTTGCGCTAGACCCTATACTGCGCCCTATACTACAGTTTAAATATTACGTTCGCCTCTTGGTATAATTGCCTATATCTGTGTTTCTCAAACTTTCACATTTCAAGGTCTCCCCTTAAAGTTATACCATGTAACTTTTTTTATAAAACAAATCTTAAAATTGTCCTAACTGTTAAATCGCTAAAGTTTTAGAACACCCACTCCGTTATTTTCAGCTTCTAAAGCCTTCTCTTTATATGTTTTCTATGATCCTGGCCGGGGTCCGGTTTTCGCGGAAAAATAGCGTCATCTGCATCATCTGTATACCTTGGCCAATCACATCGCGGATCATACACACATGATACACTACCGGCCAATCACAGCTTATCTTCCATGGTCTTCAGGAAGTAGCCTCGCTCAGCTACAGTGTTTACCATGGTGAAGGATTCTTAACCTCTTAATCCCCAAATCCTGGCCAGAAAATTACGTTCTACCCCTCCACGGATTTGTATCGGTCACGGTGGTTTGCGACGCCGCTCTGGTGGTCCGCGGCGGTGGTCCGCGACGACTCCGGGCGAAAAACGGCCGAAAAAAGCAATACCGCTACTGACCACTAGTTTAGCAACTTACACAGTATAGCTTTAACTTTGGTTCCATTTGTACGCTGTCAGAGTTACAGACTTGTAAGGGTCAATTTAAACCCCTCTAGGAACCCACAGAATCCCTAGAATCCACTTTGAGAAACATTGGCCTATACAGTATGTAATTCTTTGGTCAAATATAGCAGATCGTGCTGTCGGCTCACAGCTAGAAGGTCCTGGGTTCGATTCCCGCCGGGGGACGCTGTGGGCGCTGGGGGCGTGTTCCCTCCTCCGCGTCATCAGCTCCCATACCCTTGGTGGGGTTGGCGAAAGGGCCTTTCTGTGTGGAGTTTGCATGTTCTCCCTGTGTCTCCTAGGGTAGATACCCTCACAAAAACAAGCAGTAATCCTGGTCTCTATAATGCCTCCCCCTGCCCAGCCGGGGCGCCTGATGGAGGGGAAAGGAACTGGTTGGAATAACGTGTTCCTTCCACGCGCTACGTCCAAACTGGGGAAATCCCCCCTGTCAGGTGAAAAGAAGCAACTTGGACTACTCATGCATAGAAGGAAGCATGAGGTCAGTCTGTTGTCTCCCCAGGCGTGGCAGAGGGAGAGCAGGATTACAGCTTAGTCAATTGGCCCTGGGTGAAAAAATGGGTTACAAGATCGTGGGATAAAAAACATAAAATAGCAGATCTACAAGCTCACAATGCGTGGCGATGCGATGTGTTCAGCCATGCAGTCTAGTATGCTGGATAGCCTCCACTGCCCTCACTGGCCCTGAATCCAGCTGTGATGTTGTCAACATCCGTCCCTTATGGGGCCTTTGATACAGCGACAAAAACAAAGCCCCCGAGAGGCTTATATCCCACCACTCTCCATGATGGAGTCTTGGCCCTCTATGGTTTTCCCGGGGGACCAACCAATACGAATGACCTATCAGCCTGCAGGCAGTCACACAGGGCCTCCCTCGCGCCAGCCAGGGAATGTTCACATTATGTCACCCAGGCCCGGATTAACACACAGGCTGCAACCTGGCCCCAGGGGGTACACACACACACACACACACACCTTCCCGGCTGCACCAATCAGGTGCTTTAAGGCCAGTAGTTTTCGAAGGTTTTCGGCGGGACAGCGAATGACGTCGCGGCAGCTGCCGCTGCCGGAAAATGCATTCGGTCTTTCTGCGTTTTCATGCCAAAAAGACCCTCAAATTGAATTTATTTGACCTTTTGGAACGCAATCTGAAAATGATTTTTTGCCAGTGACTCTCAGAAGATTTATGTTAAACAAATAAAAGAACCCGGCCTGGGGGGTCCCCAGAATCCACTTTGAGAACCTATTGATGCTTTAGGCTAGTTGATGGAGAGTAGATGGATGCCTTTTGGTGTCCCTTCCCGTGCAGGAGACATGGATTCGAATCCTAGGGCGTTACAGAGGGAACCTGACAGAGGACCTGACATTCTCTCAGTCTCCCAAAACAACATACGGTATCATCCCAAATGGACTGCTCCAAGGAAAGTCAGGAGGGAAACGAAGCTTGACTGTTCTGTGGAGGAAAAACAATCTGGATTCATGTCAATGATAGCGTGTGTTTATTCAGCATGGCGGTATGACGTCCCGATTCAATTCCTAGTAGCGAACTCCAGGGCGCTATTTGGAGCTCATTTCAAACAGCAAAATGGATATAAGGTCTTTTTACAAAGCAAGAGATAAACAAAGTAATTCAGAAGCTGCCAGGAGCTAACCTCACGTCACCAGACTTTCCACCTCGGAGGAAAAGCCAGCCGTCTGCCTCACGCACAACACCAGCTCAAAGTAAGAGAGACAGACAGACAGACAGACAGACAGACAGACAGACAGACAGACAGACAGACGGAGAGAGCGACCGCATTTACGCACCGCCCGCTACTGATTTGCAAATTGAATTGCACAGCAATATTATTTCATAGTGACATAAACATGGTCTGGTCTTAATAGGCGAAATGTCCTCCCTTTTGATTTTGAAACAGAAACTTTGTTGTTATTATGATATCTTTATGCTTTCTAATAATATTGTTGTTATTATTAGATCATATTTCATGATCAAATTTCATCCTGACGCTGTGTATAAATTGGTCAAATTATGCTAAATAACTCATCGTTATGCCATTGTGTGAGAAAAAAAATAGCCTCCCCAAACGTTTGGCTCACCCGCCGCCTATGACTGTGGATAATTTCACAGGTTATAAATGATAGGCAGGTAATACAAGTTTAAAATACAAATAAACAGCCTTTGAAAAACCCTTAGGTGTTAGTCTTGGCTTTGAGCTCTAGAGGCAAATAAGGTCACATATCGTTGTGACTTGGTTGTCTAACTGACGACAAGGACCACCAGAGTCCTCAGGCTCTGGCAGCAGAGTTGGTCCAAACCTCTTATAAGGTCTCGGTGTAGATGTGATATTACTAATACATTCATCTTCTGGCCTCTTTGGTTCTCGAATGGTTTTGCCTTCAAATACTTCGGCTTTGCCGAAATAATTAGTATAGTGTCATAAACAAAAATAACTACACTTTTAGATGATAGACAGGTTATAAATGACAGGCAGCTAATACAAGTTTAAAATACAAATAAAGAGCCTTTGAAAAGCCTCTTAGGCCTTGGTTTTGGTGTTGAGCTCTAGAGGTATGGCTCAAAGTATCTAAATATCCATCCATCCATCTTCAACCGTTTATCCGGAATTGGGTCGCGGGGGTAACAGTTCCAACTGTAACTTCCAAAACCGGTCATGTTATAAATTGATCAAACTGAAAGACCATTGAATTTGAATTTCAAAATTGTATTAGATGAATATCACTCATAAGCGGAGAAAATAACCACACTTTTAGACAGACTGTGGATAATTTCACAGGTTATAAATGACAGGCAGCTAATACAAGTTTAAAATACAAATGAACAGCCTTTGAAAAACCTCTTAGGTCTTGATCTTGGCTTTAAGCTCTAGAAGCAAATAAGGTAATTTATTGTTGTGACCTGGTCGCCTAACTGACGACAAGACCACCAGAGTCTGAGCTGGTCCAAACTCAGGCTCTGGTCTCAAGCCAGAACGCTTGTACCACAGCTTGACGAAAAGGTCCTCGTGATATTACGTTTCTTCTCCTGTTCTGAGAAAGAGAGAGTGATGTCTTCTAAGACAGTTTCTGTATAGCCTTCATAGTGATCTGTTGGAATAGGTTCCAATTCTCTTGTATTTCTCTGTACAGGTGGGTCTCTCCTTAGGTCCTAAAGTGATAGGTGCATCTTTTCTGTCGGTCAGACAGACATCTTTTCTATCTGTCTGACCGTATGTCTGTAACTCCACATTTTGTCCATTGATCTCATCTCACTAAGGGTCTGTGAAATCTCATTACTATCTTTAGTTTTATACTAATTTCCTATATATACTAAGGGTCTGTGAAATCTCATTACTATCTTTAGTTTTATACTAATTTCCTATACTGACAGTGATGTCATACTTGTCATTACTATCTTTAGTTTTATATTAATTTCCTATATTGACAGTGATGTCATACTTGTCATACTCCTCCTCCTCATTAACCACATAAAATGACATCTGCCGTCGTGTTTGCACCGCTCACTTCGCACGGGTGCGATTTTTCATATTCTATCCCGGTTGGCTAAGATTGGCATCCAAAGTGTGCAGGAGTGGTTCGCTTTGAACTAAATGCCTCAAATCATGATTCATCACGATTTCCGTGAAGACGCACATTCACCACTGAGTCACTGATAAAATGATGTGGGATTTTCGGTGCGTCCTTTTACTGCATCTCTATTGTGGACTTGTAAAAGCCCCTTGAGTTGTCCTTGTGTATGAAACACGCTAGCACAAACAAACAAGCCTTGCCCGGGGGCTTCAAGCCTTTTATGATTTTAGTTTTGTGAACTTGTGGAGCCCATTAATCATTTGTTGACATCACTGTAATTTTTCTTCTGGAAAATACACATAGTGGTGGAAGAGGCAGATGTATCATCATGATTATCATTATCATTATTATTATGACATCTATCTATAAATGCGACAAATCTCTGTCTGTCTGTCTGTCTGTCTGTCTGTATGTAATCCGCGTATCTCGAGAACCGTTCGTCCCACCGGCTTCAGATTCGGCACGCGCGTTCCCCGGCGCGGAGTGCAGTGCCGGGCCTCGACCCGATCCGACGCGCGGTTTTCCCGAACCGGCGCGAAACGTTCGGAATCTCCTTATGCGGAGCTGATTGTTGACATCAGGCTGTTCCGGAGGAAATCGGCGCAAGCGCTGACTCATTGTGACATCACTTCATAAAAGGCTCTGACATCACGTACGCCACATGAGTCAACAAAAAATCTCTGTGAGTGTGTATGTATGTATGTAATCCGCGTATCTTGAGAACCGTTCGTCCCACCGGCACGCGCGTTCTCCATATAAGGGAATAAAATGAATGCCCGTATGCGGAGCTGATTTCTGTCATCAGAGTTTTCCGCAACCGGTACTGTGTGTGCAGAGATCTTCATATATGGGCATAAGTGGACAAAGACAAACAGATGGTCAAAACGGGTCCTATGACAACAGGTATATTGGGGTTTGCATTAAAGGGTGGGGACAAAGGCAAACAGATGGTCAAAACGTGTCCTATGACAACAGGTATATTGGGGTTTGCATTAAAGGGTGGGGCATTCATGGGGTCCGCTCCAAAAAAGAAAATAAAAGAGACAAAGACAAACATAAGACAAGCAACAAAGCGTGGGACTGGGAGGATGACTTGAATGATGCAGATTTAAGCAGGCTGTGTATTCTGCTTAAAGAAGAAACAAACAAAAAGCGACAGAGATCTCATATATGGGCATAAAATGGACGCAGATAAACAGATATCTCCATATACGGGCATAAAGGGACACAGACAGACAGATACAGAGATCTCCATATATGGGCATAAAATGGACGCAAATAGACAGATATCTCCATATATGGGCATATATGGGCATAAAATGGACCCAGAACTATATCTGCAGTGATCTCCATATATGGACATAAAATGGACGCCGACAGACAGACAGATACAGATATCTCCATATATGGGCATAAATGGACACAGGCTAACAGATGGTCAAAACGGATCCTATGACAACAGGTATAATGGGGTTCGCATTAAAGGGCGGGGCATTCATTCCCTATTTACATCGTTCCCGAGTTGGCCAGGTCGCCGACTAGACGCTTCTAGTATTTATAATGAACAACTTGGACGCCAGTCGACTTTCAGATCAACTATCTCACTATGGACTTCCCTGCCAAGCGACTTTAATCGACTTTTATATAAAAGCATTGTTTAAGCTTTTATTTGGGTTAATAGACGGAGCGAAATGGTTAGCTTACCTTCGGATGGTATCAACACGTAAACCGTGGAAAAAAAAGGATACGATTATGACGTCACCTTTAAACCAGGGCTTCCTGTTTATATTAGCCTCTGCTAGCCGCTAGGCTCAATGCAAACCATCCGACCCTTACGCAGCTTCACTAGGTCGGATTTTGATTCGGAAACTTTCTGTGTGGCATCTGTATACGTTCCGGTGCCCATACCGATGGTGGTTTTAGACGATCAAGCACGAATTGAACAGTATTGAGCTCAGATGGCGGCCCGCGGGTCTCCCATTCTGAGTCAATGGGGAGCGATGTCATCATCCCATCCTTGAATATTGTGAATCTTGGTTTTTACATGGAGGCTTGTACAGTCTATCGTTTTAGTGTTTTACGATGGCTCGCTCTAGTGGTCATTTTGATAATGTGATCATGATGATAAAATATAGCTATTTCCTGGCGTTATAAGCGCACATTCATATTTAAATTTGGCTGGTAATGGTTTAATATTTCCCTTTTTTTTCTTTTTTTTTTTCAAGCATTTGCTGTCGGGCCGAAACCCCCTAGCTCCAAAATGTTCATTTTCGGGAAAGTGAACTTAAGTGGATTTAAGAGGTTTTGACCGACGGGCTTTTTACTAATTTTCATTGGTTCAATATTATTTAAACCAACACAAGGACGTAAAGGGTGTTTTCTTTTTCTTTTTGAGCGGTGCAAACCGCTCCTATATTTAACTTTTAGTGTATTTAGCTAAAACATATTAGCACGGGACGATTCTTTCATTCTTCATCGATTGGCTAGTTGAGTAACTAAACATTAGATTTGACCAATCAGAAACTGTTCTACCCATGACAACATTTGTTAGCCAAACAGAACAGACCAATCAAATGCTGTGTTGTTCATGTCAATTTAGATCAGGAAATTCTGCACTTTTTTTACTTCGGCCGCAAAGTCTGACCAACCCCATATCCAAGACTTTTCCTGAACTTCAAACCAACGTCAAGCTGGTGTTGACTGGGTATAGTCTGTGACCACACTACATTACACTTGCAGATTATGATCGCTGTTTCAGATCCCAGGCTACACCCAGTCAACATCAGGCCGAAATTCAAGCACCACTGAACAAAAAGTATTCTGGCGTAAGTCTTGGCAATTCTAAATGGAATATTTCATTCTTTTTGTCATTGCCGGTCTGTGACTGTAAGAGGGAGGGACTATCTCCATACCTCTTGCTTTATAACCCACAAGAAACTATTTGGGAGGCAAAAGGTGGGTCTCCCTTAGGCCTGAAATGACCGATGTATAGAAATTTGTCTTTTCCTGTCTGTTTGTCTGACCCCCTGTCTGTTTTCAAACAGCGACATTTAGGAGTTTCTCCTGCATCTTCTGGTGACACATAAATGTGCACATGAATGTGCACGATAAATTGTTATTATCCTTTGGTCTGGTCAAGGATGCTAACAAACCTGGCTGGTATATGGTAATATACTCCTGATGGTGTAACCGACATAGTCTGTTTCCAAGAGGCAACCCAGCACTTCTTGGCGTTGGCCGTCAGTCAAAGTTAGAGGGAAAAGTCTGACCAAACCCATATCCTA
This sequence comes from Nannobrachium achirus, assembly GCF_963921795.1. Classification (NCBI taxonomy): domain Eukaryota; kingdom Metazoa; phylum Chordata; class Actinopteri; order Myctophiformes; family Myctophidae; genus Nannobrachium; species Nannobrachium achirus. The sequence continues at coordinate 50,968,353 of NC_137821.1, read as the reverse complement.
TCACATTACCCTTGCAGACTATGGTTGCTGTTTCAAATCCTGGGTCGTGTTCGATCTGCCAGTTTAAAGTTTAGGAAAGATTTGTGCCGGTTTAAAGTTCAGGAAAGGTCCTTCCATCTTTCTGTCTGTCTGACCCCCTCTCCGTTCTGCCCTCTGTCTGTTTTGTTTGAGCTTCTGGTCTGGACTGCATATTATTTTTCTCTTCTATTCACTCTTTGACTGCCACCAGGCTGTTAATGGCCAGGCTGTTTGTCTGACATCCTGTCTGTTCTCCCTCTGTCTCCCCCTTGTGCTTTATAACCCACAAGAAGCTCTATTTGTCTCTATCTGTTTTCAGACAGCGACATTTAGGAGTTTCTCCTGCATCTCGGCTACTCCAAATGGAGTTTCTGGTGACACATAAATGTGCACATGAATGTGCATGATACATTGTTATTAGCCTTTGGTCTGGTCAAGGATGCTAACAAACCTGGCTGGTATGTTATACCTGATGGTGTAACCGACATAATCTGTTTCCAAGAGGCAACCCAGCACTTCTTCGCGTTTGCCGTCAGTCAAAGTTAGAGGGAAAAGTCTGACCAACCCCATATCCTGGACCTTTCTGGTGTTTTGTTTGAGCTTCTGGTCTGGACTGCATATTATTTTTCTCTTCTAGACTGCCACCATTGAATTTCGACTCTGCATGTTAGACTTTGCTGGAATTACAAATTATTATCAGTTACCAATGTTGTACTTGTAATTGTCAAGCAGAAGCTCCCAACGCGATATGACACCTCTATGGACCTTATCCATACTGGTGTATGAGGCTGGTTGCACAACACAACTGGTTGCCATGCATGCCTGACAACACCGATGTACGCAGGCTGCCGCCCCTCCATATTTGGGCAAGACTGATCGTCATCAATATGACATCACCACCATGACGGAAGAGATCCATGTAGATGCCACGCCGTTATTAGAGACAGTTTATTTTATTTATTCAATCAGTAATTGTTTTAATATTCAAAATAAGAGAACTTAGCTGTTTCCAGTCCTACCTCCCAGAGAGAAGTTGTGGGGTGCCCCAAGGGGTACCACTTTACATAAAGATCACCTCTATAGTGCAATATAATCGCATATGTAATGTATTATAATGGGCTTATAGGGCATTACAGGTCGAATGATTATAACCATGTATGACAACTTATAACAATCACGTTATACGTTATTGTTATAAGTTAGCTCCCTGCTCGACTGACCGACTGACGGCTGGCCGGCCGGCCGGCTGACTGACTGACTGACTGATGACTGACTGACTGACTGACTGACTGACTGACTGACTGACTGGCTGACTGACTGTACGTGGGTGGTTTTATACTCTGTTGCTCTAACAGAGAGAAATGTGTCCATCACCATAGCCAACTGTCATGTTAGTCTTTGTTAACACGTTATAAATTTATAACGTGTTATAAGTGTTGGTCATAATGCATTATAAACTCATTGGAAATAGCACATTATACAGTAACTACTGGTTAACATGATATAATATAATGTTATAATGATGTTCCACTAGCTTATATTGCATTATGACCAGCACTTGTAATACATTTTAAAGGTTGTTATAAGTTGTCATACATAATTACGAGCATTGGAGCTCTCCATGTGAAGAATATGGGTGTTACAGTTTTTTCTTTCCTTTTCTTTTTTTCTTTTTTTTTTTTTTTTTTTTTTTTAACTCTGTCACATACAGCATGCACACAGTGGAAGTTGGTGACAAGTACCGGTATGTGCTTGTGATCTATACTCTATGTGTACTGTACTTTTTTAGTTTTGTTATTTTTTGGTTCCAACGCCTAATCTGTGTCAATGGTACTACTGTCCTTGGACAATCCACATTTCACATTTCAAAGAAAAAAATATGATCAATGCAGTTTCACCTATCATTCCGAGGGAGGGATTCCAACATTGATGTCTTCAATGAGGTGATGGATGGACTACCTAAGGGAGTAATTTAGCTCCCTGCTCGACTGACCGACTGACGGCTGGCCGGCCGGCTGACTGACTGACTGACTGACTGACTGACTGACTGATGACTGACTGACTGACTGACTGACTGACTGACTGACTGACTGACTGACTGACTGACTGACTGACTGACTGTACGTGGGTGGTTTTATACTCTGTTGCTCTAACAGAGAGAAATGTGTCCATCACCATAGCCAACTGTCATGTTAGTCTTTGTCGAAGAACTGGAGGAATTCATTGGAATAATTACTAAACTGAACAACATTATGTTTTAAGTTCCCCAAACAACATCAACCCAGCAATGGGTTTACAGAAAGAACACAGCACTTTTTAGAGTGTAACGTTCTTGATACAAGGCTTTCTTTTTTACTTGTAGGCCTAACTTTTTTTTGTAATGTTTTGTGGATATCGCTACGTCTTCCACCACAAGCTTTGATACCACTCGATATCAAAGCTTCAAGCTCAAATTATTGTTTTGTGAGATTGTGTTGTCTTGGAGATGAGTGTTGTGTGTTTAAGAAATAGACAGATATATATATATATATATATATATATTTCTCAACTGCTTTCAACGGCCTTTCACCTTTTAAAACGCACAGTTGGCAAGTATCCCAGTAGCCATTAGTATGCTTATTTGTAAGTGTACAGTAGCCTTTTGTGTGTATTACTATGGTGGTTGTATTAGGTATACAGTATGTGTATCACGTGTATTAATGAGGTGGGTGTATTACAGCATGTTGTGTTTCCTACACATTTTGTAAGACCGGCCAATTGATCATCTTGTGGCCTGAACAATTGCTCAACCTTTTCAGGCCCCGCCTAACAATCATTTTTGTACCGGGGACCCCTCACCCTGACAAGCACTTGGAATTGTAGGTGTTGAGGCATTAACACTTAGTTTGACTCATTACCACAGACAGGTATATTGTGAAATTAGTAGGTCGACAAGCTTACAACGCCTCGCAACGCGAGGGATTTCGGCTATTTTCACAATTGTTGCCTCTTTTTTATATTATTTGAAACTTTGTCCATTTTTTAATTTAGAGCAGTTGTTTTTTGTTTTTTTTTCCTCCCCTTACTTTTTTCCACCCCTATTTAGTTGTTCAGTTCAGTTCAGTTTCAGTTTATTTCCAGCTTTTTCTGAACAGAATACAAACATTGTGCATTGGTGCAACTTCAGTAATCACAGATGTGAATTTAAGGCACAAGTTGTCAAGTCCATTTGACAGTAGATGTGTCCAAGGTGGTAATGATGATTGTGCCAATTGATCATCTTGTGGGTTGATCAATTGATCAATCATGTGGAGGGCCAATTCAAGCATACAGTTTTGTCTTCATGTTGCACTGAATGTCAAGAGCTCCAGGGCAGGATTACTGGTGTAGGTCGGGGGGATTATGGCATCACCCATTTGGCGGCTAGAGGGTGAGAATGCGCTGGATTACGGGAGTCGATCTTGACATTTGCATGTGCATAAAATAAACCTGCTTGGAAACTAAGCAGGTCGCAACATTTCCCAGTAAATCCTGCTGTCATTATTGCACACACAAATCCCATGGTGGGCTTTTCCTTGACCTTGCAGCAAGATTCTTGGCCACATCCGCCATATAAATTATATCGGGGTGGACTGGGCATCTGACATACCGGGCATATGCCTCGTTGGCCAACTACACACGTGAGCCTGTGGGCCTGTAGGCCCAAAAAGATTTTATTTATTCTAGATAGACTTTATTCTAGATAAACTTTATTTGAACAGGTTTTTACCTTGCATGAGATGCCAAATTGGCGGAAAAACATTTGAGGAGTGGTGCTAGCCTGAGTATCGGTGGAGCTTCACGTGACAGTTAGCTTGCTGCAGAATATAGTCACGTCGGCAAACACACTTGCAATTTCCAATTGCATCTTTCTAGTTGCAATTGGATGGTTTGCATGGGGTTATAACTACACAGTATTAGCACTGCTCAATTCACACAGGAGTGATTTTTGAGCGGTGCAAACCGCTCCTATACGTGGCTGTGCGTGTGTCCGTAGCCTTTTCCCTCAGCGTTTGCCATAGTAAAATGTGTGTGCGTAGCATCATGTTGGTCTAGTGATGTCATATGTCGTATATCTGTAGCCTTTTCCCTCAGTGTTTTGCCATAGCAAAACGTGTGTCTGTACATCCTATACGTGGCTGTGTGTGTGTCCGTAGCCTTTTTCCTCAGCGTTTTGTCATAGCAAAATGTGTGTGCGTAGCATCATGTTTGTCTAGTTATGTCATTTGTCTGTAGCCTTTTCCTCAGCGTTTTGCCATAGCAAAACGTGTGTGTGTGTGTGTGTGTGTGTGTGTGTGTGTGTGTGTGTGTGTGTGTGTGTGTGTGTGTGTGTGTGTGTGTGTGTGTGTGTGGCATAGCCTGTACATCCTAGACTCAAATCCTAGTCTGAAGATGTTATGCAAGCACGACCACCGCTCACTTCACATTGGGTGTGATTTTTTTTTTGCTTCATTGAGCTAATATATTACACTAAGTGGAACAGAGCCTTCATTAGTATCAGTCACCTGTGAAAGAAGTAGTATGGCAGCAGCCCAGTTTCTTTCCTATATGGCTGTTCTGCAGAAATGGTAAATGGTGTCACCCATTCACACACACACACACACACACACACACACACACACACACACACACACACACACACACACACACACACACACACACACACACACACACCTTCAGACACCGATGGCGGAGGAAACCATGCAAGGCAACCAACCTGCTCACCAGGAGCAACTATAGGGGTTCAGAGTCTTGCTCAAGGACACTTTGACACTAACTCTGGATATGATTTTTTTATTAGTGTGGTTGCCTGACAGGGCAACACATTATAGTTCTAGGGAAACGTTATAGACTTCTAGGGTAACCTGTAACTTTTTATAGACTTTTTTCTCCCGCTGCAATTGGAAATGGCAGGGTAATTCCTCAAAAATGACATAACTTTCATCATCAATGACGTAACTTTATTGATTATTAGGGTAACTTTTCCGCTGCCATTGGAAATTGATGGAATCAATGGGAATGGGAATCAATAATTATTTTTACATTTATTTTTTTACAATCGATCCCACACGAGTCGGGCAACCACACTCGATTATTACCAACTACCAAGACAACGGCTGTCTGATTGGGCTGAAACTTTGCCAAGATATGGAGATGACTGGCATCAACGTAGAGATGCATTATGTGACGTCAGACCTTAGCTCTTAGTCAGCCTTTATAATGTGATGGAACATCTGTAGACATGACAGCAGAATAGTAAGTATGAAACAGACAGCAGAATACCACAGAGAGACAGGGATAGCAGAATAGTAAAGAGAGACAGAGACAGCAGAATAGTAAGGACAGACAGCCGGACAGATGTCACAATGGGTGGTTCTCAACAGATCTGTGGTATCAAACTGTCATGCAGTAGCAGTGGGACTAAAGGTGTATTGCTTTGGTGGGTCAAACAGGAACAAGAGTCATATTGTTGTACACATCTTCAACACAGTGACTTTGCGCTGGAAGCAGTTGCCTCTTGTGGCTGGAGTAGAACGTCCCCCTGAGGTTCCCTCCGATTACCAGGGAAACAGAGCTGTGCCGACAGAAAATAACACCTATGTCCACGAAGGATTTAAGTACTCAGTGACAACAAGTGGAAGACGTCACCTTGATGTCCCCTATGCACGCAATGCAGGCACAGCTGTTCTGATAGAGGATATCATCTACATCTGGGGTGGGGTCGAGTACTGCACATGGGTGTACTGCAACGTTCTCTATGCATTTGATGCCTGCACCCACACATGGTTCAAGCCAAAGGTTTCTGGGACTGTTCCAAAGGAGAGGAGGAAGGACCACTCTGCCTGTGTCTTGGGAAAGGTCATGTATATCTATGGAGGAGTGACCATCCTACACCACACCTACAATGACATCTACATGTTGGACACCACCACAATGGTCTGGACTTTGATTAACCCCATTGGCACACCTCCGCCTAGGTCAGCGTGCCACTCTGCCACCATCATTGGGACAAGGATGTTTGTAGTTGGTGGGCATCTGGCCGAATACATCGGTGTGTTCGATACAGAGACCAACTGCTGGCTCAGCGTAAGTTCCACACAGCTTTTTCCAGAAGCACACTTCGATCATTCAGCCTTTGCTTACAATGGAGAGCTGTACATATTATGTGGTAATAAAGATCGTGGTAACTTGAGCGACATTTGGAGATTGAATCCAGGGACCCTCTCCTGGAGGAAGGTTGAGCCCAAGGGGAAAGACCCTCACATGATTATTAAGCGTGGCTGTATTATGGTGGGAGATCGTATCTTCTCCTTTGTCGATTGGAAAATCTACATCTTAGACTTGAGTCCCAGTATGAAGACGTTATGCAAGCTAGCAGTTATTCAGTACGGTCTGGAGCGGTCTGGACTGCCACACAACATCAGGTGGGAACTGGCAGCCATGACTGGAAAACATTCTGGAAAACATTCCAGTCATGGCTTACGTTTGGAGCAAGATTTCCAAGGGCTTTCCCATGGGGTTATAACTACACTGGATATCAGTATTTGATACTTAGCACCGTTCACTTCACACAGTGTGATTGTTTTTTTCCTCCATTGAGCTAATACTGCTATTAGAAGATAATATATATCGTTTTTGTTGTGCTTTCTCTTTTTGAGCGGTGTTAACCGCTCCTATATCTTGCCTTGTATGTACAGTATCTCACAGAAGTGAGTACACCCCTCTCATGTCTGCTAATACTTACCACACTTGCTATTTCAATTGCATCTTTCTAGTTAGTGTGGTTGCCCAACAGGGCAAAACACTGTAGTCTTGAGGAAACTTTATTTATTCTAGATAAACTTTATTCTACATAAACTTTATTTGAACAGGTTTTTACCTTGAATCAGATGCAATTGGAAATTGGTGGGAAAACATTTGGGAGTGGTGCTATAGCTCGAGTATTGGTCGAGCTAACATGACAGTTAGCTTGCTGCAGAATACAATCACGTCGGCAACCACACTTGCAATCTCCAATTGCATCTTTCTAGTTAGTGTGGTTGCCCGACGGGGCAAGACACTGTAGTCCTGGGGAAACTATTTATTCTAGATAGAATTTATTCTAGAAAATAAACTTTATTTGTGAATGTCAAATCCATTGAGTTCAATGGGGGAGTGGTGCTAGCTCGAGGATTGGTCGATCTTCACTCGGCATTTGGCTATCTGGTTATAATAGTATAGGCAACAATTTCAATTGCATCTTTCTAGTAGTGTGGTTGCCCGACAGGGAAACACACTAAGGTCCGGAGGAAACTTTATTCTTCTTCTAGATAAACTTTTATCTGTGAATGGGTTTTTACCTTGAATATGGAATCAAAAGGGAATCAATGGGAGTGGGAATCAATAGGGAATCCCTAGGGAATGAATAGGGAATCAATGTGGAGGGAATCAATTGGTTGAGCTTCACATGACAGTTAGCCTGCTGCAGAATATAGTCACGTCGGCAACTACACTTACAATTTACAATTGCATTTTTCTAGTTAGTGTGCCTGACAGCCAGGGCAACACACTATAGTCCAGGGGAAACTTTATTTATTCTCTTTTATATAAACTTTATTAGAGTTGAAATTGGAATTCAATGGGGGAGTGGTGCTATAGCTCGAGTATTGGTTGACCTTCACATGACAGTTAGCTTGCTGCAGAATATAGTCATGGCAACCACAATTGCAATTTCCAATTGCATCTTTCTAGTTATTGTCTCCACCAGCCGAAGGCATGGGGGAGAGTATGTTTTCCCCTTCGTCCGTCCGTGTGTCCGTGAGTGCGTCCGCGTCCGTGCGTCCGTGCGTCCGTCCGTCCGTCCGTGCGTCCTCGCAGTTTGTGTGCACCTAGTCTCAGTCGCCGTTGGCCCGGTCGCTGCCAAAGTGAGCATACACATTCCCTGGATGCCAATCTAGAACCTCTGCCCTACATTTTTCAAATGGGGATTTTCTAGCGCCACCTAGTGGCCGATGTTCGCAAAACACATTTCTGTGCACTACTCTTACAGATTTTAGTATCTCGACAGTCATGTGATCGACACGGATCTGTCCGATTTTGCATATTCCATCCTGATTGGCTAAGATTGGCTTCCAAAGTTTGTAGGATTGAGCCGTTTTGAACAAAATTGAACAAAAGTGCAATTATCATGAAATCACGCACACACGTTCCCACTAGGTCGAGGAAGAAATGCCACTTCAAATTTTTGAAATAAGCCTCATGGTGGCGCTATAACAGGCCGATTTGTGGTTTTACCTATAACTCCACCGATCAGTTTCAAACTTTGTAAGCGCACTCCCTAGAGGCCAAAGAAAAACCCTTTCCCTGCATTTTTCACATCAGCCTTTTATAGCGCCACCAGGAGGCCGACTTATGTAAAACACAATTTTTCCTATTATTCCTTGAGATTTTATCCAAAAATCATGCAAATCGGTACACAGTATCTCCATAGTCATGTGATCAAGTCCGATCCATCTGATATTTCATATTCCATCCTAATTGGCTAATATTGGCTTCCAAAGTTTGCAGGATTGCTCCATTTTTGAACAAAATGCCTCAAATCATCGCGATTGCGATTGCGATTAGTGTGAAATTTGCCACACATATTCCCACTAGGTCAAGGAATAAATGCTACCTTTTTCACATTTTTGGAACACAATGCCTCAAATCATGCATGCAGTGTCCGATTGCCATGAAAGGTCTAAGGTGAAGAACATACAGTATGCCAGCCTTTTTACATTGGCCTATTATACAGCAGCACCACCAGGATGCCTGGCCTGGTGGAGACCTGTGCTCGGAAGAGCACTGCTTCTAGTTATTAATGTGGTTGCCCGACAGGGCAACACACTCTAGTCCTGGGGAAACTTTATTCTAGACAAACTTTTTTTGTGAATGGGTTTTTACAAAGTCAATTGTGTTCAATGGGTGCAAGCTTGAGGATTGGTCAAGCTTCCCATGACAATCTGGCTATCCAGAGAATAAATAGGCAACCACACTCGCAATTTTTAACTGCATCTTTCTAGTTAGTCTGGTTGCCAGACAGGGCAACACACTGTAGCTCTGCATGGGGAAACTTTATTTTCTTTTTTAAAGACCATTGTATATATCCCTGCTCTGCCTGCATTTAACCTTGATGCATGAAAACTGTTACACTCCTTTCACTTGTACATATTTTGTTTTCCGATTGTATTGTATTGTATTGTATTGTATTGTATTGTAGTGTGCATGCGCGTGTGCGTGTGCGTGTGTGCGTGTGTGTGTGTGTGTGTGTGTGTGTGTGTGTGTGTGTGTGTGTGTGAGAGAGAGAGAGAGAGAGAGAGAGAGAGAGAGAGAGAGAGAGAGAGTGGACCATTTGCATGTCAAAGCTCCACCCCGCCCTTACCAGACTCATCTGACGCAATAAAAGATTCACCTTCAGCTCAGTGCAGACACAAAACACACAACTTCCAGGAGGACAGACTGTCTGAAATACTGCTGACCCAGACTGTCTTTCCACAACTACAGGAGGGAATAGACTAGACTGCTGCTGTCTACAACCAGGACTCACAGTGAAAGAAAGACTTCAGGGAACCTTGCATCTGGAGCAGGAGAGTATTACAACCACTGACTGGCTGATTTCCTGTCTTGATCAGAGAGACATAATGGCTTCACAGACGTCCCTTTCAGAAGAGGATTTTTCCTGTCCTGTGTGTCATGACATCTTTAACGATCCTGTTGTCCTGTTATGCAGCCACAGCTTCTGTCAATCCTGTCTGCACACATGGTGGAGAGAGAAGGGAATAAAGCAATGTGCAGTTTGTAAGCAGATTTCTTCAATGGAAGATCCACCCTGTAACCTGGCTCTAAAGAAGTTGTGTGAGGCCTTCAAACAGGAGATACCCGACCGGAGAGCTTCAAAACGCTGTAGAACTTCATCAGAGTGTGAGGATCTCTGCAATCTGCACGTTGAGAAACCAGAGTTCTTCTGTATGGAATGTCAACAGCCAGTGTGTGTTGTGTGTCTTGATTCAGAAAAACACATTGCCCACACTTTCAGCCCCATCGATGAAGCTGCACTGGGCCGCAAGGAGGAAGTCCAGAAATTGCTGAGGCCTTTACAGGAGAGACTGAAGGCTTTGAATGATCTCAGCAGTAAATATGCACAGACAGCATCATACGTTAAGCTCCAGGCCCAGTACACAGAGAGGAAGATTAAAGAACAATTTAAAAAGCTACACCAGTTTCTACAAGATGAAGAAGAGGCTAGAATCGCTGCACTAAGAGATGAAGAAGAGTGGAAGAGTGAGTGGATAAAGGGTGACAAAATGTGGGAACTGCAGAACTACGACATAATAGTCCTTTCAGAAACAATCACAGCCATAGAGGGGGAGTTGAGAGCTGAACACAGCGCTTTCCTACAGAACTACAAGGACACAGTGGAAAGAATCGACGACGCACCCCAGGACCAAAAGTTCTGTCGCTCGGGAGTACTGATAGACGTGGCCAAACACCTGGGCAACCTGACCTTCAGTGTCTGGGACAAGATGAAGGACATTGTCTCCTACTGTCCCGTCATTCTGGACCCCAACACCGCCAAACCAGGACACGTCCTGTCTGACGATCTGACCAGTGTGAGAACTGAAATGCAGTGGCTTCCTGACGACCCGGAGAGGTCTGACATCTATGGCTTTGAGCTTCCCGACAATCCAGAGAGGTTTGACTGCTTGGACATTGTCCTGGGTTCTGAGGACTTTAACTCAGGGGCTCACAGCTGGGACGTCGAGGTTGGAGACAGCAAATACTGGTCACTGGGTGTGCTAGCAGAGTCTTTTCAGAGGAAGGGAACCAGTGGGGGTCCATTCTGGAAAATAAGCTCAGGTTCACACTCAATGGCCTCCTCACCAGGGTCAAACACTAATCTCTCATGGGAGCAGATTCCTCGTAGGATCAGAGTCCAGCTGGACTGGAACAGAGGAAAACTGTCATTTTCTGATCCTGACACTAACACACACATACACACCTTCACACACACTTTCAGTGAGAGACTATTTCCATTCATTAGCACAACTACCACTATGAAGATGTCAGAAACAATGATGATGATCCAGATGATCGATTATTAGAAAAGCATTGTTTTAGTGAGGTAGCACATTTTCATGATGCTAGCCTATGGTTTTATTGTGTCTTGGGATGTAACATTGTCATCATTTTGAGTGTTTCTATTTTTTAAGTGTATAAACATGATAGGAGCATTAAAGGGCCTACACCATGCTTTTAAAACTATATTTTTTGTATAAATATATGCTCAAAATTGAGTCTTAGACAGGTTTTAACCCTCAACAAACACTCTGACCATTCCTTTTGTTTGTTCTAGCTCTACTATAATGAGGCTCTCCAGCTGCAATACCAAAACGGCCTCTGTTTGCTCAGGGGCGCATCTAGTGGGGTTTTTCCACTGAAAAAAAGAAGTTTTTTGGAAAAAAAAATGTTTTGAAAAAAAAAAATATATATATTTTTTTTAAACGGGAACGCGTGTGACGTCACATGCGTCAACTCTCAGAACAGCACTGTTCTGAGAACCCGTGGAAAGCTTTTCATCTCTGTCTTCCCAAAACCAGAGAAAGACACAATTGTCAGAAATAGGACTTTGTCAGGATAGAAGGTGCCAGTGGGACCCCAAAAAAAGGTTTTAAAATAGAAAAAGTGAAAATTCATGGTGTAGGTCCTTTATTGATGATGAAAAATTTGCATTGGTATTTCATGGGATCTATTGTAAATATACCCAAGTGTAATTGGTTGTCTACTTCCTCATACAATATAACTATTACTGTACCATTTTGCATGAATATCAAAATGTTTTACTGGACCCTTTAACCGATTGGCTTTTAAATATCTGTTACTGGATTGTAATTTTACTGTGACCTTTTGAACAAGATGCTTTGTATTACTTAATATGACTGAAATAAAAAAATAAAAAAAAGCTACAGAGGTGGTTCATTATTTTTCCTTCTAGTTCTATGAATATCTAGTGTCCATGCAGGGACTTTGACATGGTGGAGCTGTGGAGCTGAATAGTGAGGTGAAACTAATCATCTCAAACAAAAAGTTCAGAAGCGTGCTTTGTATGTCTGTGTGTCACTTAACATTGGCGACCTTATGACATTAGCTTCACATGGTCGTAAGTAGACAAATTTGCGCTCACACGTTCAGAGCGATACCAGCTTTCAACCAGAAGTCAACCTGATGGTTGAAAACACCTCTGTCAGGTTGTCAGGAAAGACCCCATTGACATAACATTGATGGCTTTTGACTTTTACTAATCCCACACTTTCAAACCACACACACACGATCACACACACACACACACACACACACGCACACAAGCACACACACACACACACACACACACACACACACACACACACACACACACACACACACTGCACACACACACAGACTAGCTTGCTGCCGGGGCCCGCCACCTCTCAATCGGCCCCTCATGTGACAAACCATGCATGTCATGCATTGGACTGCAGTCACATGCAATGGCACTCTTTTTTTCAATTCAATTCAAAGGAGCTTTATTAAATCATACGTTTACATTGCCAAAGCAAGTGTCACAAATAAAATCTGTTGAAAATGGGGAACATAATATACAGTTGGAGGGGGTACAGCATTGTGTAAACAGAGCTATGTCGCATTGGGACATGTTATATACTATATATATATATATATATATATATATATATATATATATATATATATATAGGGTATAAAGCTTTTTGAACAAATAGCAGCATAATTTTTTCTCAAAATGCATTTAAAGTTACAGCTCTGTTTCATACTGTATGTGCAGTAGGTAGGTCTCGATGTCAATCCATGGTTTGTAGTCCTTATGGTGGTTGTGTTTCTAGCCTTCTTTTGTCGCAACAGTTCACAAATCTTGCTGCTGTGTTCTAACGCAAACCCCCCACAGTAACCAATTTCAAGAAGTGCAAGGTCACCATTGAAATGTATGCACGAGCAGCCATAATGAGCAAAGTAAGGTGTGTCTGTATGTCTGTCTGTCTGTCTGTCTGTCTGTCTGTCTGTCTGTCTGTCTGTCTGTCTGTCTGTCTGTCTGTCTGTATATGTGTGTGCAGTCCTGCTTTTTATTAAATAGATAGTCTTTATATGCCTGTTATCCCTATTATGGGTCTGTAATACAGGTAAACATAATTATGGTGAAGGCGGTTGAACAGATTTGGCAAACATTGCAGATCTACAAATAAGAAGAAGCTTGTAGATCTGCTATGATTTGTTGTTGAGGGGAAGAAGAGGAGGCCAAATCAAGACCCCTTCAACTAGTCCAGACCCACCAACCAAATTCAATAAAAAATGTCATGTTGGTCTGAGTCCCCCACGTCCACTTTAAGAACACACTGATTAGAAATCTACACTGAAACCCTTCAGCTGTGTTTCCATTTGAATGCCAGCACATTAGCGGGTAAAAACACTGAACGATGGCGGGGTGTCAACTCTTTCAGAACGAGCTTTCTCATTCTCATTGCTTCTCTTAAAGGTCTATGAATATCTAGTGTCCAAGCAGGGAGTTCCATTGTTCCATTCATTGTCGTTTTGGTGTGAAGAAGCTCCTTCATTGACTTCAACACAATGGACCATCAGCAACAGGTAACCACAACAAAGATGTGAACGACCTGAGAGGCAAGAAGGGATTTTTATGCCATCAAGAGAAACATCAAGCTAGATGGGTGGGCAGCACCACTTCATAGGTCACTGATGACCATTGCTGTAGGTCTATGCTAAATATGGACTCAAGTCAGACTGTTTCACCTTTTGATATTTACCATTTCAGGTTCATGCCTGCATCAGCTAATGTGGCTCCAGGCCCTGAATTGCCTACATTTGGAATTGAGCTAAATTAATTTAGCTCAAAATCTGCTTACTTTCATTTATTTATTTAAATCACAGGCTGGACTGAGATGATCTAACTTCCAAGGGCTAGGTCTGGCCCTCGGGCCGAATATTGGCCATCTGTGATAAACATCCCAATCAAAAGCTGGCTAAAACATTGGACTAGATTCAATATTTGAACACTGCAAATCCATTATCCTTAAGGAAACAGTGCAGAGTAGATTTGGATGACCTAAAGAAAGTGACCCACATATACAATCCATAATAGAGATGCGCCCTCAGCCAACAAATTCTGGGACTCAGTTTAAAATCATCCACCAGACGGTGGAAGTCAACAAAAAGACACATTATCCAAAAGCAAATTAGAATGGTGTTTGGCCCTAAATATAGAGAATATACAGTGGTAGAAAACCTGATGACTGTGACTGATCCAAAACCACCCCAAAAAGAGAAACATTTTGTTTAAAAAAGCTTTATATGTAACAGCTATACCAAGCTACCCGTACCAATATGTATAACTATTTCTAACTGCCAGTTGTTCCTAGTTGCAAAATATGTGACATAGCTCTGTTTAAAAACAATGCTGTACCCCCACCAATGGTACTGTATATACTTTCCTCACAAATTTGTGTGTATCTGTGTGTGTGTGTGTGTGTGTGTGTGTGTGTGTGTGTGTGTGTGTGTGTGTGTGTGTGTGTGTGTGTGTGTGGGGGGGGGGGGGGTGATTTGCATGTCAAAGCTCCACCCTTACCAGACTTATCTGAGACAATAAAAGATTCACCTTCAGCTCAGTTCAGAGTTCAGACACAAAACACACAACTTCCATTGAGGGAGGACAGACTGAAATACTGCTGAGTGCTGACCCAGACTTTCCACAACCAAAGGAAGGAGGGAATAGACTAGACTGCTGCTGTCTAGAACCAGGATTCACTGTGAAAGAAAGACAACTTCAGGGAACCTTGCATCTGGAGCAGGAGAGTATTACAACCACTGACTGGCTGATGTCTTGATCAGAGCGACATAATGGCTTCACAGACGTCCCTTTCAGAAGAGGATTTTTCCTGTCATGTGTGCCATGACATCTTTACAGACCCTGTTGTCCTGTTATGCAGCCACAGCTTCTGTAAATCCTGTCTGCAAACTGTGTGGAGCGAGAAGCAATTAAACGACTGTCCTTTTTGCGAGAAGATATCTTCAGTGGATCAACCACCCTGTAACCTGGTTCTGAAGAACTTGTGCGAGGCCTTCATACAGGAGAGAAACCAGAGACCGTCAAAACGCCAGAGAACTTCATCAGAGTCTGAGGATCTCTGCAGTCTGCACGAGAAGAAACTCAAGTTCTTCTGTCAGGAATGTCGACAGCTAGTGTGCGGTGTTTGTCTTCATTCAGAAAAGCACAACCACGACCTGGGCCACAGTTACGGAGTCACAATCATCGATGAAGCTGCACCGGAACATAAGTGTGGAGTCCAGGAAGCACTGAAGCCTTTGCAGGAGACACTGAGGGTATTGAATGATCTCAGCAGTGAATATGCACAGACAGCATCATACTTTAAGCTCCAGGCCCAGTACACAGAGAGTAAGATTAAAGAACAATTTAAAAAGTTCCGTCAGTTTCTACAAGAGGAAGAGGAGGCTAGAATCACTGCACTGAGAGAGGAAGAGGAGTGGAAGAGCGACTTCATAAAGGAAAATATTTTCAATCTGAGCCGTGACATATCAGTCATTTCAGGAACAATCACAGCCATAGAGAAGGAGCTGAGAGCTGAAGATCGCTCATTCCTACAGAACTACAAGAACACAATGGAAATAATCCACTCTACACCCAAGAGAAAGCAAGAGATCTGGAAGGACCATATCTGGGGATCACTGATAGACGTGGCCAAACACCTGGGCAACCTGACCTTCAGTGTCTGGGACAAGATGAAAAACATTGTCTCCTACTGTCCCGTCATTCTGGACCCCAACACCGCCAAACCAGGACACGTCCTGTCTGACGATCTGACCAGTATGAGAACTGAAATGCGGTGGCTTCCTGACGACCCGGAGAGGTCTGACATCTATGGCTTTGAGCTTCCCGACAATCCAGAGAGGTTTGACTGCTTGGACATTGTCCTGGGTTCTGAGGGCTTTAACTCGGGGGCTCACAGCTGGGACGTCGAGGTTGGAGACAGCAAATACTGGTCACTGGGTGTGTTAGCAGAGTCTTTTCAGAGGAAGGGAACCAGTGGGGGTCCATTCTGGAAAATAAGCTCAGGTTCACACTCAATGGCCTCCTCACCAGGGTCAAACACTAATCTCTCATGGGAGCAGATTCCTCGTAGGATCAGAGTCCAGCTGGACTGGAACAGAGGAAAACTGTCATTCTCTGACCCTGACACTAACACACACATACACACCTTCACACACACTTTCACTGAGAGCCTATTTCCATTCATTAGCACAACTACCACTATGAAGATGTCAGAAACAATGATGATGATCCAGATGATCGATTATTAGAAAAGCATTGTTTTAGTGAGGTAGCAAATTTTCATGATGCTAGCCTATGGTTTTATTGTGTCTTGGGATGTAACATTGTCATCATTTTGAGTGTTTCTATTTTTTAAGTGTATAAACATGATAGGAGCATGAATGATGATGAAAAATTAGCATTAGTATTTCATGGGATCTATTGTAAATATACCCAAGTGTAATTGGTCGTCTACTTCCTCTGTTCCTCATACAATACAAATTACAAATTTACTGGACCCTTTAACCGATTGGCTTTCAAATATCTGTTACTGGATTGTAATTTTACTGTGACCTTGTGGATTGAACAAGATGCTTTGTATTACTTAATTTGACTGAAATAAAAAAAAATAAAGCTACAGAGGTGGTTCATTATTTTTCCTTCTAGTTCTATGAATATCTGGTGTCCATGCAGGGAGTTTCATTCTCCCATTCTGGTTTTGACATGGTGAAGCTGTGGAGCTGAATAGTGAGATAAAACTAATCACCTAAAAAAAAAGTTCAGAAGTGTGCTTGGTATGTCTGTGTGTCACTTAACATAGCTTCACGTAGTCGTAAGAAGACGAATTTGCGCTCACACATTCAGAGCGATACCAGCTTTCAACCAGAAGTCAACCTGATGGTTGAAAACACCTCTGTCAGGTTGTCAGGAAAGACCCCATTGACATAACATTGATGGCTTTTGACTTTTACTAATCCCACACTTTCAAACCACACACACACACACACACACACACACACACACACACACACACACACACACACACACACACACACACACACACACACAGAGGCTTGCTGCCGGGGCCCGCCACCTCTCAATCGGCCCCTCACGTGACAAACCATGCATTGGACTGCAGTCACATGCAATGGCACTATTTTTTCGATTCAATTCAAAGGAGCTTTATTGGCATGAGAAAACATACGTTTACATTGCCAAAGCAAGTGTCACAAATAAAATCTGTTGAAAATGGGGAACATATACCGGTATACAGTTGGAGGGGTGCAGCATTGTTTAAACAGAGCTATGTCGCATTGGGACATGTTATATACTATATATATATATATATATATATATATATATATATATATATATGCATACAGGGTATAAAGCTTTTTGAACAAATAGCAGCATTATTTTTTTCTCAAAATGCATTTAAAGGTACAGCTCTGTTTCATACTGTATATGCAGTGGGTCTAGATGTCAATCCATGGTTTGTAGTCCTTATGGTGGTTGTGTTTCTAGCCTTATTTTGTCGCAACAGTTCACAAATCTTCCTGCTGTGTTCTAACGCAAACCCCCCACAGTAACCCATTTCAAGAAGTGCAAGGTCACCATTGAAATGTATGCACCTGCAGCCATAATGAGCAAAGTAAGGTGTGTCTGTCTGTCTGTCTGTCTGTCTGTCTGTCTGTCTGTCTGTCTGTATATGTGTTTGCAGTCCTGCTTTTTATTTAATCTAACCACATGAAATAGATAGTCTTTATATGCCTGTTATCCCTATTATGGGTCTGTAATACAGGTAAACATAATTATGGTGAAGGCGGTTGAACAGATTTGGCAAACATTGCAGATCTACAAATAAGAAGAATCTTGTAGATCTGCTATGATTTGTGCCCCAATCTCCCTGAGAGCTAGTCATCTCGGGGACTGTCATTATTCCCTGCAGCCAAAATGATTTTTTTTTTTGCTCTCTAAAAAGATAATGCCACAACAGCATCTCATAATATCTAGGCTACATTTCACTTAAACGCCAGAGCTTAACTCTGCATGTAAATAAGACTTTTTTAAATTAATGTGAGAGATCGGTACATAATTATGTTAGTCCTCCCAGTTGATATTAGCTAAAATGCTAACTAATGCTAACAAAATACGCCTTTGTTAGCCGTTTGTAGCCAAATGCGGTATAATATCGGGACTCCATTACTTAGCGATGCAACCCACAGTATTTATCCCATTAATTTAATGCCACGTGTGTTCCAAATGAACAATTATTAACCACGTAATGTATGATTTAGTGTATTATTTTATTTATTATTCTTCCGCCGTTCTTCCGCTGTTTCTTCTTCTACGCTGGTGAAAATGATCCGTTCCTGCCTGGAGACGTCTGTGACGTATGCGTTTGTCTTCCTTGAAGCTCCGGTGCGGAAGCTTCCTTTGTCACTGAGTTAGCTTAGCATTGAATAGATCAGTGTCGTCGTAAACTATCTAGTTTTAACGTTCAGGGCGTTTGTTTTTTTGGACAATAAATTGACAGCCAAGAAAACATGGATGGAATGCAATCGTTCACTCGCCGTCGGAAAGTTGACTTTAGAGTAGACTATTCTGGTTGACTGGCTATGAGTGGCTAACGGCTAACGCTAGCTGCAGCGCTAGCTGCAGGCTATAAACAAATAAAACGTGACCCAACTCTATTGTTGCTCTCTTCTACAAGCTCACAACGCGAGGCGGTTAAGCCTGTAGATTGTGTTTTATTATCAGGTCAGATTATCCTTCTGACTGAAGTTACACAAACACTGATTATGCTACATTTAGCACAGTTAGCCCTGTTGCGCACGTAATAAATTCACTTCAACCTCGTGTTGAGCAGAATCCTATTTGCTACGTACGTCTACAAAAACCTTCATATTTCAAAGATAAAGTGCTTACTGAAGTCTCACAGATGTCACAGTATGGTACGCTCAAGCAGAATTACCCGTATCTTTCGTATTGTTTAATAAACTGCATTTTAATCCGATCAGATGCCATTTTCTGTTGTTTTTCAGCCATGCGACCCCATCGGTTGCGAGGTGTACTGCACTTAGATACATTAATACCTTTTTAAGGAAACGGCGACCGATCGGATTAAAATGCTCCTCATTAAATAATACGATCATTACGGGACATTCTGCTGGAGCGTACCCTATGGTGACATCTGTGAGCCTTCACTAAGCAATTTATCTTTGTAATCTGACCGTTTGTGTAGACGTACGTAGCAAATTGGTTAAACTGCTCAACAGCAGATTGTGTTGAATTCACGGTTGGCGCAGCGTAGCGTCTTTACATTTAGCCCAATAATGCTTGAGATGCTGTTGTGGCATCTTTTTAGAGAGCAATAACTAAAGTTTAAAATATACATAAACCACTTTAGCCCTATGTTATACCAAGGCTATTTGAAAATAGAAGATCTACAAGCTCACAACGCATTGCGGTGCGACGCGTTGTGAGCTTGTAGATCTGCTATTTTCAAACATTTTGTACTTTTACTTTTGGTACTTTAAGTACATTTGGATACCAATACTTTTGTACTTTTACTCAAGTACATTTTTTATTCTGGACTTTTACTTGTAACAGAGTGATTCTACATTGCAGAATTGATACTTTTACTTAATTATAAAATGTTGGTACTTTTTCCACCACTGTGTAAACGTTTGTGTTCTCATGCCAATAAAGCTTCTTTGAATTGAAGATTGAATTGAAGATTGCTCCCCATGTGGCGGAGTCAGGTCATTGCAGGTTAGAAATTTATTTAAAACTTGAATATCTCAAAAGTACTATTTCAGCATGGCATCATTCTATAAGCCATATCTTCAAAACTGTTGGGTCAATCTCCACAACCAATATATCATTTTGTAGCTATGGCCCCCAGCTTTCAAATGAAATGAAAACATGAAAATGAAAAAAATTGCAATGACTGGCTCTCAGGGAGATTGGGACACATTTGTTGTCGAGGGGAAGAAGAGGAGGCCAAATCAAGACCCCTTCAACTAGTCCAGACCCAACAACCAAATTCAATAAAAAATGTCATGTTGGTCTGAGTCCCCCACATCCACTTTAAGAACACACTGATTAGAAATGAATGACCCTTCAGCTGTGTTTCCATTTGAATTAGCGCACATTAGCGGGTAAAAACGCTGAATGATGGCGGGGTGTCAACTCTTTCAGAACAAGCTTTCTCATTGTCATTGCTTCTAAAGGTCTATGAATATCTAGTGTCCCAGCAGGGAGTTCCATTGTTCCATTCATTGTAGTTTTGGTGTGAAGAAGCTCCTTCATTGACTTCAACACAATGGACCATCAGCAACAGGTAACCACAACAAAGCTGTGAACGACCTGAGAGGCAAGAGGGATTTTTATGCCATCAAGAGAAACATCAAGCTAGATGGATGGGCAGCACCACTTCATAGGTCACTGATGACCATTGCTGTAGGTCTATGCTAAATATGGACTCAAGTCACACTGTTTCACCTTTTGATATTTACCATTTCAGGTTCATGCCTGCATCAGCTAATGTGGCTCCAGGCCCTGAATTGCCTACATTTGGAATTGAGCTAAATTAATTTAGCTCAAAATCTGCTGCCTTCCATTTATTTATTTTTTAGATCACAGGCTGGACTGAGACGATCCGACTTCCGCCCTCGGGCCGCATATTGGCCATGTAGTCCAGTCATTATATGAAAAAACCTCAAACAAATTGCAATAGTAGCAAACTCAACTGATTCTGTATCCTCATTATGTCCTTAGTGAGGGAAAAAAAGTCCCAAGGAATCCCACCGGGGCAAAGTTTTGAAAACAACCTACCTACCTTCAATTACTATACACTACAATATAAAGGAAAAAATGACTGAAAAAAAATCTGCTTTAAGTGGGATGTGAGGGGTCAAACTAGGGGTTTTTAATTATTCTGAATCCATTGCAAGCATTTGTTTTGCATGAAAAACATTCCTTGGGCTAAAAACGGACCCCAAATGACTGTGAAAATTGATGACTCATCACTAAACCATCGTTTTGAGTGGCTATTTCTTGCCCAAGGAATGTTTTTCGTGCAAAACAAATGATTGCAATGGATTCAGAATAATTAAAAACCCCTAGTTTGACCCCTCACACCCCACTTAAAGCAGATTTCTTTTCAGTCATTTTTTCCTTTATATTGTAGTGTATAGTAAGTGAAAGTAGGTAGGTCGTTTTTAAAACGTTGCCCTGGTGGGATTCCTTGGGACTTTTTTTCCCTCACTAAGGACATATTGAGGATACAAAATCAGTTGAGTTTGCTACTATTGCAATTTGTTTGAGGTTTAGCCTAATTTTGGCCTAAAATGACTGGACTAATGTGTGATAAACATCCCAATCAAAAGCTGGCTAAAATATTAGACTAGATTCAATATTAGAACACTGCAAATCCATTATCCTTAAGGAAACAGTGCAGAGTAGATTTGGACAATACCCAGTCATTATTAAAATGAAAATTGAGAGCATCTGAATGTTAAAATGAGGTAAAGAAAGTGACCCACTTATACAATCTATAATAGAGATGCGCCCTCAGCCAACAAATTCTGGGACTTAGTTTAAAATCATCCACCAGACGGTGGAAGTCAACAAAAAGACACATTATCCAATAGCAAATTAGAATGGGGTTTGGCCCTAAATATAGAGAATATATAGTGGTAGAAAACCTGATGGCTGTGACTGATCCAAACCCATCCCAAAAAGAGAAACATTGTGTTTCAAAAAGCTTTATATCAAACAGCTATACCAAGCTACCCGCACCAATGTATATAACTATTTCTAACTGTCAGTTGTTCCTAGTTGCAAAATATGTGATATAGCTCTGTTTAAACAATGCTGTACCCCCACCAATGATACTGTAGCCTATATACTTTCCTTTGTTTCTACAAGTTTGTTTGTTTGTGTGTGTGTGTGTGTGTGTGGGGGGGGGGGGGGGTGATTTGCATGTCAAAGCTCCACCCTTACCAGACTCATCTGAGACAATAAAAGATTCACCTTCAGCTCAGTTCAGACACAAAAGACACAACTTCCAGTGAGGGAGGACAGACTGTCTAAAATACTGCTGACTAGTGATGGGCAATCCCGTTCATTTCAGTGATCGGATCATTTCGTTCACGTTCACGGTAAAGATCCGTTCAAAAGATTCGTTCAAATGATTCGTTCATAGCGCGATCGTCCCGTGAAAAACACAATCGCGGGAGCGTTTTTATTACATCGCGAGTACGTCGCGTCGCGTCCTGTCTGCCGGCCGGGGCTTTTAGGGGGAGGGGCGGGGGTGTGAACGAAAGTGTGAACGACCCATTTCAGGGATTTGAACGAATCGTTCACGAGTCATGCTAATGATTCGAATCTTATGAACGAATCACTCATGAACGACACATCACTACTGCTGACCCAGACTGTCTTTCCACAGCTACAGGAGGGAATAGACTAGACTGCTGCTGTCTACAACCAGGACTCACAGTGAAAGAAAGTCAACTTCAGGGAACCTTGCATCTGGAGCAGGAGAGTATTACCACCACTGACTGGCTGATTTCCTGTCTTGATCAGAGAGACATAATGGCTTCACAGACGTCCCTTTCAGAAGAGGATTTTTCCTGTCCTGTGTGTCATGACATCTTTAACGATCCTGTTGTCCTGTTATGCAGCCACAGCTTCTGTCAATCCTGTCTGCACACATGGTGGAGAGAGAAGGGAATAAAGCAATGTGCAGTTTGTAAGCAGATTTCTTCAATGGAAGATCCACCCTGTAACCTGGCTCTAAAGAAGTTGTGTGAGGCCTTCAAACAGGAGATACCCGACCGGAGAGCTTCAAAACGCTGTAGAACTTCATCAGAGTGTGAGGATCTCTACAATCTGCACGTTGAGAAACCAGAGTTCTTCTGTATGGAATGTCAACAGCCAGTGTGTGTTGTGTGTCTTGATTCAGAAAAACACATTGCCCACACTTTCAGCCCCATCGATGAAGCTGCACTGGGCCGCAAGGAGGAAGTCCAGAAATTACTGAAGCCTTTACAGGAGAGACTGAAGGCTTTGAATGATCTCAGCAGCAAATATGCACAGACAGCATCATACGTTAAGCTCCAGGCCCAGTACACAGAGAGGAAGATTAAAGAACAATTTAAAAAGCTACACCGGTTTCTACAAGATGAAGAAGAGGCTAGAATCGCTGCACTGAGAGAGGAAGAAGAGTGGAAGAGTGAGTGGATAAAGGGTGACAAAATGTGGGAACTGCAGAACTACGACATATCAGTCCTTTCAGGAACAATCAGAGCCATAGAGGGGGAGTTGAGAGCTGAACACAGCGCTTTCCTACAGAACTACAAGGACACAGTGGAAAGAATCGACGACGCACCCCAGGACGAAAAGTTCTGTCGCTCGGGAGTACTGATAGACGTGGCCAAACACCTGGGCAACCTGACCTTCAGTGTCTGGGACAAGATGAAGGACATTGTCTCCTACTGTCCCGTCATTCTGGACCCCAACACTGCCAAACCAGGACACGTCCTGTCTGACGATCTGACCAGTGTGAGAACTGAAATGCGGTGGCTTCCTAACAACCCGGAGAGGTCTGATATCTATGGCTTTGAGCTTCCCGACAATCCAGAGAGGTTTGACTGCTTGGACATTGTCCTGGGCTCTGAGGGCTTTAACTCAGGGGCTCACAGCTGGGATGTCGAGGTTGGAGACAGCAAATACTGGTCACTGGGTGTGCTAGCAGAGTCTTTTCAGAGGAAGGGAACCAGTGGGGGTCCATTCTGGAAAATAAGCTCAGGTTCACACTCAATGGCCTCCTCACCAGGGTCAAACACTAATCTCTCATGGGAGCAGATTCCTCATAGGATCAGAGTCCAGCTGGACTGGAACAGAGGAAAACTGTCATTTTCTGATCCTGACACTAACACACACATACACACCTTCACACACACTTTCACTGAGAGACTATTTCCATTCATTAGCACAACTACCACTATGAAGATGTCAGAAACAATGATGATGATCCAGATTATCGATTATTAGAAAAGCATTGTTTTAGAGCGAGGTAGCACATTTTCATGATGCTAGCCTATGGTTTTATTGCGTGTGTTGGGATGTAACATTTTCATCATTTTTAGTGTTTTTATTTTTTAAGTGTGTAAAAATGATAGGAGCTTCTGATGATGAAGAATTTGCATTAGTATGTCATGGGATCTATTGTAAATATAGTATACCCAAGTGTAATTGGTCGGTGACTGCATCTGGATTGTAATTTTACTGTGACCTTGTGGATTGAACAAGATGCTTTGTATTACTTAATTTGACTGAAATAAAAAGGAAATAAAGCTACAGAGGTGGTTCATTATTTTTCCTTCTAGTTCTATGAATATCTAGCGTCCATGCAGGGAGTTTCATTCTCCCATTCTGGTTTAGACATGGTGGAGCTGTGGAGCTGAATAGTGAGGTGAAACTAATCATCTCAAACAAAAAGTTCAGAAGCGTGCTTGGTATGTCTGTGTGTCACTTAACATTGGCGACCTTATGACATTAGCTTCACGTAGTTGTAAGATGAAGCTTGTAGATCTGCTTTGATTTGTTGTTGAGGGGAAGAAGAAGGGGCCAGTCAAGACCCCTTCAACTAGTCCAGACCCAACAATCAAATTAAATAAAACATGTTATGTTGGCCTGAGTCCCCCACGTCCACTTTAAGAACACACTGATTAGAAATCTACACTGAAACACTTCAGCTGTGTTTCCATTTGAATGCCAGCACAGCGGGTAAAAACACTGAACGATGGCAGGGTGTCAACTCTCTCAGAGCTTTCTCATTCTCATTGCTTTTCTTAAAGGTCTATGACTATCTAATGTCCCAGCAGGGAGTTCCATTGTTCCATTCATTGTAGTTTTGGTGTGAAGATGCTGCTTCATTGACTTCAACACAATGGACCATCAGGAACAGGTAACCTCAACAAAGCTGTGAACGACCTGAGAGGAAAGAAGGAATTTTTATGCCATTAAGAGAAACATCAAGCTAGATGGGTGGGCAGCCAGCATTCCAGTTCAGTCCAGAGGGCCTACTGACTGATAAACTGAGCGAACATTTTCAACATTTGGAGTTTTATTTTTTAATTGTATCTAAGCATTAATTATGATGAAAGATTAGCTTTAGTATTTCATGGGATCTATTGTAAATATACCCAATTGTAATTGGTCAACTGCTTCCTCATACAATATACATTACTGTACCCTTTAGCATGAATGGCACTGGATTCGATTGTAATTCTACAGTGAACTTACTGCGAACAAGCTGCTTTGTATTAATCCATTTGAGTAAAATAAAACCAAAATAAAGCTTCATTATTATTCCTTCTATTCTGGTTTTGATGTGCAGATAGGAAGCATCTTGTACTATGGAACTATGAGTCCCATCCCCCTCCACATGGTGGAGCTGTGGAGCTTTTTTTAAAGAGTAGATGTTATTTCCTGTATTCTGTTGCATTTTACAGGGAGTTTGATACTTTTCTCTGGCTTTACTAAGATGAGAAAAATATGGATAAATGTTTACATTAAGCTGCAACCTGCAAGTAACACGTCTTTTGCTTGAAGATCTGTTCTTATTGCACACGCATCCATCCAAAAGTCCCTCCTCATTTAAACTGCCTGCTAGTAAGCAATGGGCATTTTTGGACATGTTGAATTAATGTTGTAGATCCTCCTGTCGCCTGTCGATCTTACTGTAGAGAATGATGTGCGCAGGAACGTGCACGCAGCGTTCCTCACACCAGACGATCACGCACACACAGCGACGCATCTAATCATTAGGCTACTTCAGAATCAGATACAGTATTTTAAGCCCTTTAATTGCTCAAATCGCGGCCGAAGTGGATGTCTCAGTGACACTTGAGTTGACGCAGTTTTCCACTTTGTGACGGCTGGTGATATGACGGCGTGAGAAATACGATGTGTGGCGTGAGAGCGTGAGAAGATGGTCATTTGCGTGAGTCTCACGCTCATTGCGTGAGGGTTGGCAGCTCTCACGCAACTAGTTTATGGACATTACAGAGGCTTCAATCTGCAGGCCTAACAACTAGTTTATGGACATTACAGAGGCTTCAATCTGCAGGCTTCACAACTAGTTTATGGACTACAGAGGCTTCAATCTGCAGGCCTCTCACAACTAGTTTATGGACATTACAGAGGCTTCGATCTGCAGACCTCACAACTAGTTTATGGACATTACTTAAATCGGCAGGCCCCAGTTTATGGACATTACAGAGGCTTCAATCTGTTTATAGGCATTACCAAGGCTTCCAAATATAAACAGCAAATGTTTGTTTTTAAATGTTTTACGCCTGTAGTTTACTGTAACACTGAAGGAAATCCAGCATCTGAAGGCTTTTCAGTATAAACTGAAGGTACTTAATAATGTCATGAGTACAAACACTAGACTAACATTAGACACTAGACTAAGGTCCAGGCCTGGGACACAAAGTGGAAGATCAAGGAACAATTTATAAAGCTCCATCAGTCTCTAAGAGAGGAAGAGGAGGCTAGCATGGGATATAATAGTTACAGTATGTTTTGGGCTGGGCAGCCACTAAGTGGAGAAAGACATCACATGATTGGCCCACTGCTGGCTTGTCTCTCATCTGAATACTGGCCTATTAGCCCAATCACAGGCTACTTTGGCCCAGGAGTCTCACGCAAACATTTAACATCATACCCACAAAACATCGCTGCCTTGCCGTGTTGTGGGCTTGTAGATCTACTATGTTTGGTTTGCGCCGGTCATGGTGGGCCGGTCTGGGCCAAGATGCAAAGGCTGGATTTATGTCCCAGTCCAGCCCTGTCCTATGCATGTAATCTCTGTATGCTTCTGGGCGTTTCCATGTCCCAAGAACCATCTGATCGGCTTCACCTTAGTGACATTCCCTATTTATTTGTATTTATTTTTTATTTTTTAACTCCATTGGTTCCTTCTGTGTGGCATATGTGCACGTGCAGTCTACTTACTACTTGGTCAATACAGTGTTGAGTTTTGTGACGTTTCTTGCAGTGGTGTAAAAAGTGATCAATTTCATTTTACTGAAGTATCAATACAGAAATGTAGACATATTCTGTTACAAGTAAATGTCTGAAATTCTAATTTTTTTGTGCTTTTACTTGAGTAAAAGCACAAAAGTATTGGTATCAACATGTACGTAAAGTACATACAAATCTTTTGAAAGTGGAAGATCTACAAGCTCACAATGTGTCGCAATCTTGAGCTTGTAGATCATGTTTGTATAGGACTGAAGTGGTTGATGTATGTTCTGTAATAATAATCCAAATCTTACAAAGTAATTATTAACTAAAATGTAAATGTAACAGAGTAAAAATACAATATTTTGATCCGAAATGTGGTTTTAGTAGAATACTAGAAATACTCAAGTAAAGTACCTCAACATTATACTTAAATGAGCTATAGTCAACTTTTTCTTGAAAAACGAATGCTAAAATAAAAATAATGTTTCGAAAATATTTTATAAAAAAATAAGCTTCATAAATGGTAAATGGTGCATTCATATAGCGCTTTTAATCCAAAGCGCTTTACATAGATTGTGCATTACATTCACCCATTCACACACACATTCATACACCGGTGGCGGAGGAAGCCATGCCAGGCACCAACCTACTCACCGGGAGCAATTAGGGGTTCAGAGTCTTGCCCAAGGACCCTTCAACATTAACTCGGGGGGAGCCCGGATTCGAACTGGGAACCCTTCGGGATTTATACCCTTCGTGCTCTAATACCAGTTTCTCTACCCCTGAGCTATGCCGCCCCTTCATATATGTGTTTCTATTCAAAAATGACCACAAAAAGCTAGTCTAGGATGTAAACAAAGTGTCGGCCCTACAATGAAAAAGTTGACTATAGCTCCTTTAAGTAAATGTACATAGTTACTTTACACCACTGGTTCCTTGGTTAAGCCATATTGAGTAGCAGCAATCAATGGTTTCATGTCAGCATCGGCAGAAACCTGATGTCTGCCTTCCCAAGAAGCACTGGGGCATGTCTCCTGCACACCCTCATGCTGACGCACTCAGGTGATTGATCATCCCAGAATAAACCTCCTATTACATTTCACACTCTACCGTTCCTGCATCTCTACTGGACAAAAACAAAAGTAATATTATGCAGAAGGTCCCATTTCACAAGTTTTCATATGTTTAAAATGTATAAGAATTGTTTGAAAATAGGAAATCTACAAGCTCAAAACTCCTCGCAAAGTGACACATTATGAGCTTGTAGATCAGCTATTTTTGAAATGACAAAGTAGGCCTATATTTACGTCTGAATATTTTTTATAACCCTAAAGTCTACAATGTTTGGAATGGAAAGGATTCTGTTATTGTGACATCACAGTGAAGCCAGAGCGTGATGTCTGAGCAGCAAACCCGTTCTGGTAGAGTGGTTTCCCTGACATCACAGTGACATCAGAGCATGATGTCAGAGGTAAACCCATAGACTGTAAAAAAAACTCAGACGGTTTGACAAGTACAGTAGTACAGACGAGTACTGAAAACCTCACAAATATGACTTAGGCAATTATGAGTCTAATGACGTGTTAATAACATGTCGCTGCAGCGACATGTTATTGACACGTGTGTTTTTTATTTATTTGCCATATATGGGGAATCAACAGGTATCGGCTTCCTTGATTGGTCAATGCAACCGGCCTCAGGGCTTGGCCAGAGTTTGCGTGACATTTGTGCAGGTGAATGAATAAGTGGCAGCGCACACACTAGGATTGCATCATTTTCCAGGGCAAGGCTAGATGCATACATCCATAATGGGAGGAATCTTCTGCTGGGTGACACATCGAAAGGGACCACAGCGAGATCCCCATCACACTGCTGTGACAGTGTGTCACAAAGTTTACTCATTTGGAGGGTCTAGGTACAGTGACACGGATCAGACTGATGTCCACGTCTTCAACACAGTTACTTTGCGCTGGACGCACTTACCCTTAGCGACAACCGGATGTGTACGTAGACATTACTACTACACAGCTGTGCTGGTTGAAGATACCATCTACTTTTGGGGCGGATGGACTATTAATAAAAAACAGCCGTTTGAGTCTAAAAGCTGCACTGTGCTTTATGCATTTGATGTCGACACCCACGGATGGTTCAAACCCAAGACGTACGGGACTGTTCCGAAGGCGAGGGAAAACCATTCAGCTTGTCTCTTGGGGAAGGTCATGTATATCTTTGGAGGATATGACCTGCTGACCCATCATTGCACTAATGACATGGACAAGTTGGACACCGCCACAATGGTCTGGTCATCAATTAACACCAGAGGCACGCCACCACCTGCTTCATATGGTCACTCATCCACCATGATTGGGACAAAGATGTTTATTTTCGGGTGCCACGGTAGTGTCAAACAAACCGACAACTTCGGTGTGTTTGACACAGAGACCAACTGCTGGCTGAGCCCACCTTCTGTAGATCCTTTTCCAAAATTAAGAGAGGGTTATCATTCAGCCTTTGCCTACAATGGAGAGCTGTACTTATTTGGTGGTCACAGATCCAACGGCACAATGGTCCTGTGGAAGTTTAATCCAGAGGCCTTCTCCTGGACCTATCCCCTGGAGCTCAACCATGGGAAAGGTCCAGGAAAAGGCCTCAGCAGACTCCCATCTTTAAAGTGCTGCTGTTGCCTGGTGGGAGATCGTATCGTCGTCTATGGAGGAGATCTAGGGGACGACCTGTACATCTTAGACTTGAGTCCTACTCTGAAGACCTTGTGCAAGCTAGCAGTTATTCAGTGCGGTCTGGAGCAGTCGGGACTCCCACACAATATCAGGTGGGAACTGGCAGCCAACCAACAGCAACATAACCTAGGCTAGGGGTGGGCGATATGCTGATAATTATCGTTGAGACGATACAATGTCTCCACGATATGCTTTTTCAGAGATATCGTATATATCGTGATACAATTGAGGGAGCCTTGTAAAAAATCCTGTTTAATCGTTAATACAGAGATTCATTGCAGAATTCAATTTAAACCTGCATTTTGGTCTAAATCAGTAGTTCTCAAACTTTAAAATGTCAAGGTCTCCACTTAGTTTCCACTTGGTTTCATTTGTATACTGTCAGAGTTACATACTTGTAAAGTTCAATTTAGACCTCCCAAAAGGAACCCAGAGAGTCTAGTTTTTGTCAAGTAACTTCCATAAAAACCAACTTGAAAAAGAGAATCGTGATAAAATCGTGTATCGTGATACAGCTTGGGAAAATATTGTGATATTGTATTTTTCCATATCGCCCACCCCTAACCTAGGCCCTATAATGAAAAGATAACCACACAGTTGTAACGGTGTCCAAGCGGTGTCCATTATGTGAAGATGATGAAGAGGAAGACGACGAAGATACCGATAATGGTTTTCAGGAGATGAAGAAGCTCGACAAATCCTATAAACCCTGTACATTAGCCTCTATCACAGTGTTATTACAGAATGCACCCTAAGCTGCTGAGGCAAATATGTACAGTAAGCATTGGTATTCGCTTGCAAATAAGATTATGAGATGAAGAGGTAGATGATGATGAAGATGAGACAGGTGGTATGACATCCCGATACGCAGAACACGTTACTGCTGACTCAGGGGTCATAAATATGTCTGTACACGGACACATGTGTCTGTGGCAAAGACTTTGTTCTCGTCCGTGGCCACTGGCCAGATTCTCCTCAGCATATGTATAACACTGATTGACTATGACACTATGTAGGCCGATGGCACATGAAGAAGAGTTCACAGTGTTATTATTATTCTTTAGTTTATTTTATTGAGAGTAGTAAATTCTTTTTAAAGCTGGTTGCACACTGCTGCGTTTTTTCCTTGCGAAATGCATTTTTCAGGGCAAGGAGAGAGAGCGGGAGATGGAGAGAGCAAGGGACCCAGTGGTCCGAAAATAAATACGAAACGGGCTGCAGTGTGCAAACGTGATTGACAAAACGTGAGGTTGATTTCTTTATTTGCATGCTCCGAAATCGGCTCCTATATTCGGCAGCAGTGTGCAACAACCTTTACTCCCTTTTTCTCCACAATTTAGTCGTTATGGCAATGAATTTCTCCCCACAGACATTTCTGTGTTGACACTGCTGTTGTATGATATCATACTGACTGACAGTGAGGAGCCCCCACTTGGAGGATGTTGATTATCACCCTTCCCGCTCCTCTGCCTGGCTTCCCTTCCCCTGGCCAATTCTGCTCATGTAGACAAATACATACAGTACATTCACACCCATTCACGCACCCCCACACACACAGCCTACCCCCTGCACATGCCCTTTAAGAGTCACCTTATTTACAAAATAAAATACCAAAAAATAAAATACAAAACAATTCAGATGACATTGTTCAATTTTTTTTTCATTTATTTTCCTTTTCTCTTTAACCATACATTACCATTGTGAATATGCACACTATTTTCAGGTATTTGTCTCCACAGCACACATAAACACCTCCCAAAGCTGTTCAAAATCGCTTTGTCTACCCCCAAATAAAGTCAGTCTCTCCAGCCCAATAGAGTTCATGAGTTCTCGATGCCACATCCTCAATGTTGGGGCATCAATGTTTTTTCCAGCATAATGCCACCACCCTTCTAGCTTGGAGAAGACCAAAATCTAAGATTTTTGTTAGTTTTGCTGGCTGTATAAAGTTTTTCGGATAGATTCCAAGTATACAGAGTTTAGCACTTAGTGGAACTGTGATTTTAAAGATTTCTGACAGAGACTTCATGACTAAAAAAATGCCAAAAAATGTGCATCTTAGAAGGATGC
Source organism: Nannobrachium achirus (assembly GCF_963921795.1). Classification (NCBI taxonomy): domain Eukaryota; kingdom Metazoa; phylum Chordata; class Actinopteri; order Myctophiformes; family Myctophidae; genus Nannobrachium; species Nannobrachium achirus. Next base: position 50,936,319 of record NC_137821.1, on the reverse strand, counting down.
ATCATCTTGTATTCAAACACACTACCTCCATGGTGGTAGGCAGGTACTTTACCATTGCATCACCCGAGTGCACCACAGTGGTTCTTAACCGTTTTGTTAAGGACCTCCATAACTCTGAGTGTACAAATGGAACCAAATGCTTAGGGACATACCTTTTTTTCTTCTTTTTTTAAAGAGCTGTTAAAAAGTAGCCTGACATTCCATTATTCAGTCTGAAAGCCCTCTCAGTGCAGCCGCTTTCTGAGATGGGGGCGCGGCCAAAGCGGGACTCTTTGGCGATTGGTTCATACTGGATCATCCCCATCCCAATTGGGCTGGTTCGATTTTCAATCGAGAAAACACAATCGCCAGAATATTTTTAGTCAGGCTTTTCCTTTGTACACATGAAACAAGAACATCACTCAGCTCTGCCAATGGTGGCCACCAACCATGCTTCGCCTCTGGACATCACAAGCTGTCGACCCCTCCAACAACAACCAGTCTGTGTGTCCCAGGCTGGACCATCAGAGGGGAAAAAAGTTAGGTGTTAAAACGCCTTCCGCAACCACTCCCATGGCCGCTCCCATAGCATGGAACAGGGACGTGCAGAAAATGAGAGGCAGGGGCTGGAATTTCCAAAAGGGCCTCATGGTGGAAGAACGGAAAATAGCCGACCTCCAAGCTCATAACACGTCGCACTTCAACGCGTTGTGAGCTTGGAGGTCGGCTATTTTCGGTGTGTGAAACCACACTGAACTAAGCATAACCAAGTCAATACTGGAGATGTGGCGTAATGGCATGGATTTCTACACAGAGAGGGCAATTCTTTCAACATAATATGCAGCATTCATGTTCAGGAGAGTTTGGACAAGGCAATTCAATTATTGAATGCCGCCTTCATGGAAAGAGGGCATTTGCATTTCTTTAAACTGCATTTACAGTATGGTCTGGAAAGGACAGTTTTTAAAGACAGATAAAAGGGCAGGGTCTCAAGCCCCTTTGATGTCTCTGTGTGCACGGCATGGACAGGTGCTACGATGGCGGACAGTTACACCACACCACACCACAGACACACACACACGCACGCACGCACGCACGCACGCACGCACGCACACACACACACACACACACACACACACACATCGCTGCACTGCACTGCTATACACTCAAGGCCCTCACACACCATTCGCCTGCCTGACCTAGACTGTAATTTTCTCTGGGTTTGTTATTTCATCAAACCACTGTTCAGCCTGCGGCCATAGCAGAGCAACAGAGGCAGAACAGAAGCAAGAGGACATGTTGGTTCAATATGTCTCTATATTGTAATAATGTTGTGCTTACAAGGACATGTCGGTTTTAATGTAAACCGACATGTCATGAATGAATGAATGAATAATAAAATAATAACGTTGTTTTATTAATTTGCGGGATATGGCCATATATGTATGTCACTGAGCACCCCTGTTGTTGTGTACTGTACTGTATTTTTGTACTTGTGTTTTTTTTTTTCGTATGCTGCTGGTCTGTCCATTTGTCCAAGACAATTTTTTCCTCATGGAGACCAAATAAAGTAACCTTGAACCTTGAATGAATGAATGAATAAATTAATTTTGTCATGTTTTGTCATAAGAACATGCACTCCTTATGGGATTATGAGACACCAAAAACAAAACAAAAAACGCAAAAACACAGATAAGCAGTATCCCATTCACTTTGTGGAAATAGAAAACTAAAAAAAAAAAAAAAAAAAAAAAACGCTGGCTGTCCCTGCTGGCTGTCCCACTGTGGGTTTGCTGAAAAACAGGACTGATACAGCACTCTCTACAATTTACAATTTGTAATTTAGGCCATGGGTCTTCTAACAGGGGGGTCCGGGACCCCTAGAGGGTCCTAGGAGTTTACTACAGGGGGTCCTCCAAATCTTTGAGTGATAGAAAGTCTTATATTAATCTTTTGAACCCTGTGTCCATATTCTGAGAACTTTAGACAAAAATAGCAGATCTATAAGCTCACAACGCCTCGCGCTGTCAGGTGTTGTGAGCTTGTAGATTGGCTATTTTCACCAAAGAGCTTTGGTATAGAGGGGGAAAAGAGCTGACTAAGTTTATTCAAGTTTAGTCAAGTTTATTAAGTATTGATGGTTCAAGTGATTAAATATCTGAAAACACAAATTGACATGAAACCAAAATACACTGATGAATGACTTGAATGTGCTGTCAAACGATGAAACTATGGAATATCTGAGAAGGTTGTTGTGGGGGTCCCTGCTTCATTTCTCTCTCAACTGAAAACGTTGAAGACCCCATATTTAGGCATTTAGTCACTTAATCCAGAGTGACCTACAGTAAGCAAGGTAAACACAAGGTAATTCATCAAATGCATAGAAATAGTCATCTTTGATCATAGTTAAACTAAGAAGAACCTATCATCATAATATACTGTATGCAAAAATATTATCTGTACATTGAAACTATACAAAATATAGGGTGTCAGGTCTACCCCTCTTGAGGGGTTCTAAGAAATGTTTTAAGTGTCAAAATGTGCATTTTAATATTGTTTCTTGTTGGTTGACCCCCTCACGTTGCGAGGCGTTGTGAGCATGAAGATCGTCTATTTTCACAATTTATGCTTCTAATATTTGACAATTTGGCCAATGTTTCATTTGGTATTAAAAGAGGTATTCAAAAGAGGAATCAAAAGTTGATGAATGCTCCTCTTGCTCCCTCTCCAGGTCTACAAATGAACCTGGCATCTGGCTACATAACATGACATCTAAATTACATTTTAACCTTGGCATTAGCCTGCAAGGTCTTCAAGGCTATAGGGCTAAGGTGGAGTCCCTCCCCTCTCTCTCTCTCTCTCTCTCTCTCTCTCTCTCTCTCTCTCTCTCTCTCTCTCTCTCTCTCTCTCTTTCTCTCTCTCTCTCTCTCTATCTCTCTCTCTCTCTCTCTCTCTCTCTCTCTCTCTCTCTCTCTCTCTCTCTCTCTCCCTACACACCCTCTTACTGTAAAGGCCTTAGGCATGGCAGTGCTGTTATTAGTGCAGTATAGATAAGAGACTGGCTTTGAAAATACGGCAGCTGCTTGTAAGGAGCACGCACAAACGCACGCACGCACGCACACACACACACACACACACACACACACACACACACACACACACACACACACACACACACACACACACACACACACACTGCGTTCTCATGTCTCCTCCTTAATAAATGCACACTCTTCTACCGGTATGTCTCCCTAAACGTGACTATTCTGTACATTCTGCACACAGAAAATGTGTCGCTTCCAACGGTTAGCTAGGAGATACAGCTATGATGGAACAAAGTAGCACATAGGGTGTGGTCGTTTTTAAACAGTGTTGGGCAGTGACTTTTACTTATTATATTACTGTATTTTATATCTCTGCTGTCGGGCCGAAACCTCCTAACTCCAAAATGTTCATTTTCGGGAGAATGAGCTCAAAGTTAGGAGGTTTTGACCGAAGGACTTTTTACTACTTTTCATTGGTTCAGTATTATTTTAACCAACACACAGATGTAAAGGGTGTTCAATAGGACATATTTATGAAAAAAGAGAGGGCCAATCGGGTGGAGTTGACTGGTTTGGCAGAAAGTGAGGATTTAGGAGGTTTTGCCCCAAGCACTTTTTACTACTTTCCATTGGTTCAATATTATTTTAACCAACACTCAGCTGTAAAGGGTCTTCAATAGCCCTGACTTATGCCAAAAAATCTAAAATCTAAAAAATGGAGTTCAGAGGTTTTGGCCAAAGAGTGACGATATATTATTTTACCCCACGAGTAGCGTAACATATTAGGGTTCAGTGTCTTGCTCAAGGACACTTCGACGCTAACTCTGGGCGAGCGCCCAGGATCGAACTGGGAACCTCGAGGCTCCCATCCGTCCGCTGTCCCGGCCACAATACCCCTGGGGCTCTGATCCCGAAAAAGGCTGAGACCCTGCACTGCCGTAGGTGACCAAACGCAGCAGAGACAAGGTTTTGATGTGGATTAATTGGATGTCTGCATCACCGTTGCAGCTGTCTAAGAGCTCATCGTTGTTGGGTGGAAACCTTGTATGCCCAAAACTGTTTGTTTTTCATTTATCATTTTAAAAATGATTTAAACTATAGTGAAAACAGCCGATTTACAAGCACACAACGCCTGTGTGCTTGTAAATCGGCTGTTTTCACTACTTTTGTGCGACAGCCTTGTATGATGAAGCAGGGCTTTACTTTGCGAAAGAACATACAAATTTGAAACTTGGAGATACAAGGTTTCCACCCGACAATGACGATATACTGATGACGAGTGTGGCACAGTTTCCAGAAAGATGTTGTCAATGTGGACGGCCTGCATGGGAGTCTTGATTTGTATGTTGACCGGAAGACCAACAGCCCTGTACTGTAGGTGGCAGCTGCCGCACGCATGCACGCACCGCATGCACACTCACACATATTCACACACCGGCATTTCATGTATTTGATGCAGTACTGAGGTAGTCTATTTCTACCCTATTTCTATTCTGCTGTCACTTTGGCTCCACAAGACGGGTACAGCGACGTTTCTTCCACACCAGGTTCAAGTACTGTCTTGTTTTCCGCTATGCAACAAATGAGCCCCCGTCCACCCATCATGCCGTTCTGGTCACATGGTCAGGTGGTACACAAACGGACAAAAAATAAGAAAAGGAAACTAGTAAGACGCCTCAGGGCGACATGCAAGGTTGCGCCAATTCTTGGCCATCTGGCCATTGATGTACTGTATATCGGACCAGGCTGTCTTCCTCCATATATGGGCATTTCCTCAGCTCAGGCGCGCATATGTACGCGCTGGCGTGTGTGTAACACACAAGATTCAAACTCCGGAGTTCCTGTGTGGGCTGGGGTTAAAGCCACATATTTAATCCAAGAGGGAATCCCCTTTTGGCCAGGAGAGATATTAGGATGTTTGAGGCTGTAGGCTATAGGCTGAACCACTCATGCTACAAGCTGCACAACATGCATGAGAGAGAGAGAGAGAGAGAGAGAGAGAGAGAGAGAGAGAGAGAGATTATAGTGTATTGCTTCTACTCCACTTGAAACAAATACTGTGCTTTTTACTCCACGACAATAATTTGAAAACTGTATGTGCTTGAAGAAAATAATTGTACATAGTTACTCTATCTTTTCACCATCCTCTCACAACAGAAACAAGCAAACTGTAGGCTACACTTTGATTGAAATGGACAACAACCCCATGACAGGTTTTGTCAAGGAGTGTCAGTGGCAGTGGTCGGTGGAGTGGCCCGATGGAGAGCCCCAAGGTTCACTGTTCGATCCCGGGCTCCCCAAGAATTACTGTCGAAGTGTCCTAACCTTGAGCAACATTCTGAAACCTAATGTGCTGCCTGCTTGGTGCCTTGCATGGTTTCCTTTGTGTGTGTGTGTGTGTGTGTGTGTGTGTGTGTGTTAGCACTGAACCAGTGGCTCAAGTGGCTCTGTTTGTGTGCCCCTGTCAATGTCATTTCCCCTAACCCCGTTCAGGGGTATGCAGATGACGTTCAAGTTGCCTCTCTTCATGGAGCAGTAATAAAGAGCATGCTCTCCAAAACCGACTCCTTTCTGGAGTGGTCTGGTTTAGAGGTAAAAGAATCGAAATGTGCAGTACTTTATGAGAGGCGGAGTGGGGGAAACCGCTGGTATCACTCCAAAACAGATACAAAAACAGATTTCACAATTTGCAATAAGCCCATTAGAGTCTACTCACGTCACGAGACTTACAGTTATTTGGGGCACAAGTTTAATGTTGCAGGGGAGTGGAAAGAGCAGGTGGATGAATTAATATCTGAGTACTCCAGCAGGCTGGATTTAATTCATACATCACCCCTGCCACTAATCATGAAACTGGAGGCAGTCAGAGTAATTGCAGTGGCCAAGGTGCAACATCTTTTCTCCAATGTGCATGTTCCACGAAAATCACTATGTGATCTGACTGACAAAACTGTACACTTAGTGAGACAATGGACTGGTCTTAACACACACACAACACGTGACATCTTATTTCACAGCAAACGTGAGGGTGGTCTCGGTGTTCCCAATTTTGAATGGACATATATTGCTACAAGGCTCTCCCATTTGTTAAATATGTTGAACAATGATGACCAGTATGTGAGAGAGCTTGCACGCTCTTCTCTTTTTCTGGACCTAAAACGACGTAAGGTCCCTCTGGCCTGTGGCTCGGATCCTAGCTTCCTAGGTTTCAAGAGGAAGCTTAGTGGAAAGCTGGACAGTCGCTCTCCTGGCTTTGGTGTGTGGTCAGACTGGCTGGACTTAAATGATCTATGTTGCTGGGCGGATATTACCTTGGAGTGGGTAGGGTCTAACTCTGAGGCGTTGGCTGTCTCGGAGGACTTTATATCTGACCCCAGTATCTCTGTCAGAGCAACTATGACTGTGTGTGGAGCAGAACACCAACTGCCACTGACTAATGCCCGAGGTCGCCTCCTATGGGCACAACAGCAAAGGCAGCGTCAGCACTGGACTGAGCTGAGACTGCAGGGCAAGACTGCATGTCTCCCTGCTGCGGACCATTCTGTATCTCACTCTGTGTTCAAAAATGTTGCCATAGACGAATGCATTGTTGTCTTTACCCTGAAAGCGAGGTTGCAGGTTTTACCAACTAAACTGAATCTCTCCATCTGGTTTCCAGGCAATCATGCTCCTTACTGTATACATCATGGTCATGAACAAATAGCTGAAACCATGTCCCATATCTTAAATGGTTGCCATGTATACAGGGGACTCTACATATGTAGGCATGACAGAATAGTGGATTTGATATCAAAAGATATCTCTTCCATCTTCAGGTCCTCCATCATGCTTTATAAGCATTCTACTGTGAAGCCGAGCATGTTTAACCTGTGTAATGATGATTCTGTGTTCTCTAACATCTCAGCTAACACCCCTGATGTCATTGTTGTTAACGAAACCCACAGGGAGGTCTTTATTCTCGAGGTCGGCTGTACCTTTGATTACAGCTTAGAGGAAGCCTTCTTAACCAAAGTGTTAAAATATCATCAGCTAGTGCAGACCATCTCACAGCTAGGCTACAGATGTAAACTTATAGTTTTTATCTTTGGGAGCCTAGGGCACGTACACAAGTTGGTTGTGAGGGGCCTTCAAATGGCCGGCCTCTCCAAAAGGAGGGCCAAACAGTTAGCAAGGTACTGCTCTGTATCAGCTATTATAGGAAGCCGCTCGATTTGGAGGAGGCGTTGTTTCCTTTATCCATGATTGTTGTCTGCTATGTTCGACTTGTATTGTATGTAACAACGTTCTGCCCTACATGCACTTTGTAACGGTCTGTTTTCCTAATTATCTAAATGCACTGATATTGTTTATGTCCTTTGTACATTCGTGTACTTCTACTTATGTGGGCATAAATAAACATTTCAAATGTGTGTGTGTGTGTGTGTGTGTGTGTGTGTGTGTGTGTGTGTGTGTGTGTGTGCGTGCGTGTGAATGGGGGAATGTAATGCACAATCTATGTTAAGCGCTTTGGAATAAAGATCTATATACTGCAAATGCACTATTTACCAGTTCAAAGCAGAACATGTTCTCTCCCCTTTGCCGACAAACAGTACAGTAGGGAGAAGCCAATATTAAATGTATCCTTTCAAAGAAGCAACAACAAAACTCATGGGTTTCCCACTGGGTGAACCTAAGTAGTGGTTATTCAGCTGTCTACAGCCTTGGTAAAGGAAATGTTGCAAGACAACAAAATAGAACACATGTAATACTTAACTGTTTTACTGCTACGGACGTTCCCGTTCGCCCCATTTCTCTGTGTCGCGTCGCGCCAATACGGCCGTTCGTTCGTTTACCTTGTTGATGTCCGTAAGCTGATGAGGGGTCGCGCCGCCGTGTACTGTAATCACATCGCCCGCAGTGATGGTCTTAAAAATCCCTTATGCGTTAACATCAACGGAGACCAATTCTCTTCCGTGTTGATTTCTCTGGCCCTGTGGCTCTGTGGCCAGAGACTGCTCTCAATGGATGGCAACACATAACGGACGAATTCACATTAATTCTTGCATGACACCGCCCTCTGCTGCCTGGTCTGCCAAAGTGCATGTTGCACAATCCAAAAAAATAATAATAATAATAAATAAATAAATGTCTATCTATCTACTATAACGTCGCAAAGGTAAGCCGCTTTTTGCTGGCGCCAGACCCAATAAATAAATAAAACATCTGGCAGTAAAAGAGTTAACACATTGCATCAGACTTGATGTACTGTAAGCAACATGGACTATTCATGACAGGGTAACAATGACTCGGCAACTGTGTACATAACTTGCTATCTAAATTACATGTGAGTCTTTGCAAGCCTGCAAGGTCGTCGAGGCTATGAGGCTATGTGGTGATCAATACAAAATAAATTATTAACACACATCAAACCATCAATTGTAATCACGTGCATCAGAGGTCATGCGTATAGGCTATGTGTACAATAGTGAAACAAAAATTAAACGGAACATGGAGTTTGAAGTGATTTCAGTTCTTACACAATATCCTCGGGGTAAGAAGACTAATTATGTTAGCCTAAAGCCACGGCTATAATGTTGGCTTTCCTATTATTGATTCATGGTGATTGATAATTGAATGGCTATTGTACATTTGAATTGCACTGAATGTGCCAATGCATTGATTCAAACGTTTCATCATCAGTCATGTACAGTAACGGTACCTTTAGACAGTATGTGAGGAATAGAATAGCTGAGTGAAAAAAGAAAAAGGTGGCATATCGTCATTGTCGAGTGGAAACCTTGTATTTACAAAACCGTTCGTTTTGTATTTATCATTTTACAAAATTAAACTTGTGAAAATAGCTGTGTGCTTGTAGATCAGCTGTTTTCACTACTTTTGTGCGACGGCCTTGTGTGACGAAGCAGTAGGGCTTTACTTTGCGGGAAAAAAATTACAAATTTGGAGATGCAAGGTTTCTGCCCTCAGTGACGATATACTCATCCTCATGCATAGCTGGGTTATATCTCTAAGAAACCTTCAGGCAGTACACACACACACACACACACACACACACACACACACACACACACACACACACACACACACACACACACACACACGCGCGCGCGCGTGCGCGCGCCTTTTCCACCTTGGGATAATAAAGGTATATATCTATCTATCTATCTATCTACACACCCCCCCTACCTATATGTGTTTGCTAAGACAGCAAATTAATTTGCAGCATTTTATTTTCTATGCTAATGTGTCATGATCCTTACTGCGTCTACACAGAACAGCAAAGCCTAAAGCACTCATTAACTCAACGGCCAACAACAGAGCCTTGAAAACAGGGCGTCAGACGCTGCGAGATCTCAGTTTAAATTGCATGAGATTAAACTTTGCAGCCGTCAAACGTAACACTCTGAAATGTGGAGAAGAGAGAGTGGATGGCACTGATTCAGGTGCATTTTGCAAGACATTGCCAGCACACGCGGAGAAGGCACATGGCTTGGTCCCATCTTGGCACATTTCAGCTGTTTTAGTGTGTTGCAAATTGGACACGGTGCTTTCTCAAATTTGGCAGGCGGACAGGTGGATAGAGTGAACATTGTGATCATCCTTGACACCAACATTGGAGTGGGCCACTGGATTGCCATACTGGGCCTCATCTCCCACTCTGTCACCGAAAATACCAAATGGCAACAGGCAAAGGAACAAATGTCCCTTTCCAGTGCATGCAAGCCATGCCTTGCTACATGTATGCATTTGTATGATTATAGTCTAAAGGCTGCAATAGTGGCCTACAGAGCATGCTGCTACTTACACTGTATATGTCGAAAAATGATTTGAACCTCTATGCCATTAAAGGACAACTTAATTTTTTTACAACAAGGGTTCATATTTTAGATTGTAATTAAAGAATATAAAAGATGAGTGTTAAAATTATTTAATTTACTTCTTTCTACTGTTTTAGAGATTCTTATTTCAGTGTTTGGGGGCATGCGTACAAGTGGCTAAATATGTCATTTTACTCAGAATAAGCCCATTCCCAAGATACAACGCAACCTTTCATGGTTGGATGTGACTTATGGGGGCTAGAAGTGTTACTGTAAATAGCATTAAAGAAACTGCTGGCTTATTGTGTCTAAAAATACATATTTAGCCACTTGTACGCATGCCCCCATGCGTACACATGCCCCACATTTTAGCACGGTAAACGCGATAAAACAATAGAACAAAGAAAATGAAAACATTTTAACACTCACTTTTTCTTTTCTCTAATTACAATCTAAAATATGAAACCTTGTTGTAAAAAAACAAAGTTGTCCTTTACGTACAAAATGGCTTGAGACAAGCTTTTAAAATCATTGTTTTGAAAGTGCAGTAGTTATAATTTGTGTCCGGATAGCTCACTCGGTAGCACTTGCCTTATTTGAACAACAAGGTTGTGGGTTTGATCCTGTGCACCGCCAACTCAGCATATGAGTAGCACAGCTTGTATGCGGCAAGGCATGCAGCAAGTACTGTAAGCTGATGGTAGGTGTGGAGCTCCACCTCAGCAATCCATCTCGCTGGGGTCTAGTGCATTGTAACGTGGACAGACTCCTGTGTGTTACCGGCTGATACTGACAACAAGTCACTCCTGATCTACTTCATAATACCAGTAAGACTCCCTAAATCGGGAGATAAGCGACCGTCAGGTCGCATACACAAATTTGGAAGGCAATGGTAGCCAATCGGGAGGGAATATGGGAAATGGGACAGATGCATTTTGATGATATGACTGTAGAGATACTGTGTACCAGTTTGCGTGATTTTAGGGCAAAATCTGTAGGAGCAGTGTCCAAAAATGTGTCTTGCAATAATCTGCCTCATGGTGGCGCTAGAAGAGGGCCATGTGAGAAATGAGGGGTGGGGGTTGTGGTCTGGCAGCCAAGGAATGTGTGTGCAAAGTTTGGCAAGGACCCCCTTAGCCGAGAGAGAGATGAAGCAGGGACCCCCTCTCTACCTATCTTTGGCTGTATACTTGGTCTGCTCTTTTCTACGCCAAACCTCTTTGCTGAAATGCCGAGGCGTTGTGAGCTTGTAGATCGCTGTGGTTTTCCCTTCAGAATCCCGATGCTTCAAGTGGCTAACTAATGTAAAGGTATACCCCTCCGTGTAGAAACTCTGATGAACTTCTATTGAAGACCCCAGACTTAAAGTGTAGATCAACTGATATGTCCTTGTTGTTTTGTGAATAATAAATTAAAGTCTGGCATTCATTGTTGCACAACTTTATCCAAATAAGGACTGGTTTATCCCCCTGAGCTGCAAGCTAGGATTGATGCAGCCTGTTCCCGTAGCCAAATCCCGGGCGGTCGATCTATATTTATTGCGTGTTTTTATAGTGTGCAGGGTTTTCAGTTGTATCATTGATTTTAGAGATTCAATTGCCTGTGGTCAATATTTAATTCAAGGGACGGTATTTTTCATTCAGCCGGGTGCTGTTTTATTTATAAATGTAGGAAACAGAAGAGAAAAGGCAAACTAGGACACATTGGCAATTGCACAAGGATTTCATCACAGTTTTCAAATAAACTTCAGATGTGCTCCTGAGTTGGAAACAACATTTTGACAAAATGTTAAATTTTTTACTCTTGGTGAAAAAGAAATCACCCAAGTCAAGGTACACCTGCTGTATGAGCTCATATACTGTAATACAAAATATCTTTACTGAAAAAATGCAGGACACTATAATAAACAATACGCACGCACTCACACATGCAAACATGAACACATGCATGCACACGCATACATTCAAAGGCCTTCCGGCCTGGCTGATATGCAGTAATAACAGGTGTACGGTAAACCCTACTGGTAGAAACCAGTATTGCCATATTGGTATTGGTATCTTTTATGGATGAATATGAGTCATGTAAATGAATTGGTTACAGGGCTGGACTGGGACCCTGGCATCTTGGCTCAGACTGGCCCACCACGACCGGCTTAACCAAGGGGCCCACCCGCCCGGTATGCCAGATGCCCTGTCCACCCCTGTTTGGTTATCAGATATACCAAAATGTCATCCCTAGGTTTTAGTGCAGTACAACAGTCGCTTCGAGTCGACGCTGAGAGCATCGCGCGGCCGTTTTTCTCCGTATACTCCAATGCATTTCCCCATCTTTAAAGCCCTTTATCTCCGATGTTTGTTTTATGGCTAAAACTGTGGCCGCGTGCGGCAAAATGTCCAAATTTTGATCGGCAGTGAACAGCTATGATCAACACTAGCCCATACAGTAAGTTACACAATAACATCCTGTCTGCGCTCATGTGACCAAGTGACGTCATCACGCATGCATTGACGCAACAGGGCCTCGTATTCTTCTATGGAAGTGCTATGGGGGCACTCAGAGGGGATGACTGGCGCCTCCTAGTGGGCAGTCGATGTGTTAAGCATTTTGCGGACGCTCTTAATCAAAAGCGATTTACAGCAAGGAAAGTAAACAGGTAGGTAAAACATCAAATGCATAGACATAATCTAGGATCATAGGTAAAACAAGAACGTATCATAAGTCTAAAGATTTTAATATAAAAAAAAGAAATATAAAAAAGAAAACTGTGCTTTGAAACTGTACAAACTATTATGATGCCAGGTCAACAAATGAATCTGGAAATCTCAGTTGGAACTGTTACCCCCGCGACCAACCCGATTCCGGATAAGCGGTTGAAGATGGATGGATGGATTGATGGATGTTAACCTTTGCATAAGCCTGCAAGCTCATCAAGGCTAGGGAAAGTGCTACAGAGTGTTTCTTTTCAGTCTGCATTAAATATGATTTGCTGATGTGATGCCTTTGTTGTCTCTCCCATAAACTCTCTGAGTATGTACAGTATATATATTCTGCGAAAGGAATCAAATCAGTCAAATGATGATCACAGTCACACACACACACACACACACACACACACACAACACACACACACACACACACACACACACACACACACACACACACACACACACACACACACACACACACACACACACACACACACACACACACACACTTACTTGCTTATGGCAGTCCATCGATGTCGATGATGACGTTGCTCCAAATAGTATTCATGGGATGGTTATTGTGGTTGTGCCTTTCGTCTGTGCATAGCCAGGTGGCTGCTCAGACCGATGCGTGATCCGCAGACTTTATCACAGGAGGGACAGGGGAAGGCAGCGGTGGTGGTTGGTGGTGCTGTGGCACGTTGGTGCCTCTGTGCACGTCGCTGTACTCTCCTCTCTGTGAACTTCTCCTGAAGATGAGTGACTCCCTGGTGACAGGTAGAGCTCCAGGTCTGGCGATCAACAGCCAGGGACTCTAGTGCTGGTGGTTTAATGTTACACTTCTTCAGGAGGGTTTTAATATGGTCCTTGTACCTCTTTTTCTGGCCACCAGCAGACCTTTGACCAACTGTAAGCTGACCATACAGAATCTGCCGAGGCAGGCGGTGGGCTGGCATACGGATCACATGCCCAACCCATCTCAGGTGTTTTTGGCCAAGGAGCACTGTAATGCTGGGTGTGTTGGTCCGGTCATAAATATCAGTGTAGGGCAGGGGTGCCCAACCTTTTTTGACCCAAGGTCTACTTTGAAAATGTGCCACCTAGCTGAGGGCTACCAGCCCAAAATGTACCGTAACACCCATTCAATATACATGTAAAAAACAGAAAATATTAATAGATATTATAACATTGTACTCACTGTACTGTACTGTAATCATACTGTATAGTAGGAATTGTAATTGAATGAAACGATTGCAACTTCTCACATTGGGCATACAGACAGCATGACCATTTATTGCACACTCTGCATATTATGCACTGACAACACAGTTTAGTTTTTTTTTCTTTTCTTTTTTTATAGTTTTTTTTATAGTTTTTTTATAGTTTTTTTTTTGTCCTTTATTCCATGTCAGTCTCTCTACCTTAGTGGGAAACCTGGCACTGGGAAGAGGAGGCTAGCTTGTCAAAGTCAGGGTTGTATGAGCTGGTTGCAAGTTTTAGGCAGGCCACAAGGTGCTCATCTGTCATTGTGGCTCTGTACTTTGACTTGATGAACTTCATGTGAGAAAAAGCAGACTCACACAGGTAGGTTGATCCAAATTCAAATGGGTCTGAGCGGCTTTGGAGCGAGGAATTTCCTCCGCTCCATTCCTCCGCTCCGCTCCGCTCCAAGCCGACCCTATTGGGGCCGCGCGCCGCATGTTTCCAACAAAACAGAGCCGTGCGCAGTAGCCTACTAGTGCAGTGAAGCCTTGTTGGCACCGCGGAGATGGAGAGGAGAACAGACAGAGAATTCCCTTTATCACGATTTCACTCATCCACACACGTAGGCTATGTTTATAATACATAGCCTACCTTGTGTCAGTTAAGTTATATATCACCAGCCAGTCAACGGATACGAATTCAAGTGAGACTGATTGAAAAACACACGCCACGACTCGCCTCCGTCTCTCGGTTGTGGTGATTAATCAATAACCAGCTGGATTTAATATTGCCCGTCTTATTAAAAAATACAATGCCTTAGATTAGATGGCGTCTTTTGTAACAGTGAACGCAGGTCTCCATCAAGCCGAGGCTCACGTAACGTTACCGCAGGCATTTGTGTTGGGAACACTTGTTGTGCAAAGCAAAGGAGAAAGTGTTTCGCATATGGTAGCAAAATCCTTTTTTTATTTTGGCTGGTGACTCTGATTGACGACCCTGAGCGGAGCGTGGAGCGAGCGCGGAGCGAGAAATGCGAAAATCAACGTGAGCGACGGAGCGGCGGGGAGCGGAGCGGTGCGGTGGCCGACCAGAGCGATGAGCGAGCGGGACAAGAGCCCTCTGGAGCGCGGAGCGGCTTTAGTTGCCGCTCCACTCCGCTCACATGCTCTGCTACACGTTGAGTTGAGTTCAGTCAACATCATCCACTCGCTCGGAGTCGTTTCACTGAAACGCCCGATGTATGTCCTCCCCCCCCGAATTAATAAATTATTTCTTTGAAATCATCTCGCGGTCCACTGGTAACCAGCCCGCGATCTACCGGTCGACCGCGATCGACTGGTTGGGCACCCCTGGTGTAGGGCACCCTGTCTTCCCAAGTCAAGCCCAGGATCCTGTGGAGGCAGCGGATGTGGAAGGCCTCTAGACTGTGGATGTGCCTCTGGTAGGGTGTCCAGGTTTCCGAACCATAGAGCAGCGTGGAGAGGCAAACTGCCTTGTACACAGCTGCCTTGGTGGAGATGGTGAGGTTCCTGTTTTGGAAGACCCTCGACCTTAGCCTTCCAAAGGCAGCAGAGGCCAGGCCAATGCGGACCTGGACATCATCGTCTATGGTGCAGGATGAAGACAGAGTGCTCCCAAGGTAGGTGAAATGAGGGACAGTGGCTAATGGATGCCCGTCCAGGGTGAAGATTGGCGTGTTCGGCTGGGGAGTGAACTCCTGCACGAGTATTTGCGTTTTCTTTATATTGATCTGGAGTCCAATGGCACTGTATATGGAGGAGACCACATTTAGTGCACGCTGAAGGGATTCTGGTGAATGGGCAAGTAGGGCGCAGTCATCGGCGTATTGTAGCTCCAGGACTTGCTGAGTGGTGAGTTTGGTAGTGGCTTGGAGGCGGCGGATGTTAAAAAGGCTACCATCCAGCCGGTACTGTATCCGGATACCATCTGTGGGGTCTAGATATTTATGGGACAGGAGGGTGACTGTGGAGATGAACATATTAAAGATGGTTGGGGCTAGGACACACACACACACACACACACACACACACACACACACACACACACACACACACATACTCACGCATGTGCCTGCACAAAGGAAATCAACATCTTATCCTGCGTTTCTTTCTCTTTTATTTGAGCTTTGGACCTGTTTCTATATTATTTTCTTTCCTCTCCTGCTCTTGGTCTTACACTACCTTTATCGTCTCTTTCTTCTCACAAAAATGACAAAATGGTGGAGCTTGCATGACAAAAAAAGAAGAAAAAGAGAAGAATTTCATGTGACAAAGAATATATTGTGCCTATAGAGAGAGGGTGTCAAGTGGTGTCACTTCAGTAAACATCTTACATTCAGTAGCCTACGTCAGTCTCATCTAGACCTTGGAGCATTGTGTTGGGCAGCAGCAGCACTGCTGTCAAGCTTTCTAACAGCCTTGGAGATAACTTGTCCATCCACAATTCACCATTCACTGCCTCCCTGGCTGGCACACTCAAGGGCAATGCCACAAAGGCAAGATTCACACCATTAATGATGACTTCAACGTCAAACCTTCACTCTCTGTCATTCTCAATCTCTCTCATAAGGCCCAACTTCCCTAAATTATGATGTAACCCTTGTAATTCCTTTCACTCCCCAGATAGCAAAAGAGATTGATTCAATGTTGAATTTTGGTCAGATTGGTTATTTTTGGTTGAGGTTGAAAAAGCTATGTTGATTCAATGTTTAATTACATATACCATTTCAACAATTGAAAAAATGTGTTGAATCAATTTAGTATAAATGGTGATTTTTCAATGTTGAAATGCCCTACATTGAATTTACATTGTTTCAACGTGTGTGGTGCTGATCACTGCCCCCCCTCCTCCTGATCCTCCCACTCCCCTCCCCTCCCTCTTGTGAGATCTCGCGAGACCCACAAGATCTCACGTGACTTGAGTTTTTCAAATTTGAAACAGTTGCAGTAGCACCAGTGTGGCTTGTCCTTCTGTTGTGAGAAGAACTGGTAAGTTCTTGAGAATATCATTTATTTTGCTGTTCAGATAGCATCACCTGGCTGACATTGTTTGACTAAATGTTATATTTGTGAATTATTGTCATGGCAACTTAGTCCGGAGTACTTTGTAGCTTGCCTTATTGGCATAATAGCATTAAATGCTTGCCATTTTGTTAGCCTGTTTCAGGATCCTAATCATTTGAAAACAGCAGATCTACAAAATCACAATGCGACACATTGCGACACATTGTGAGCCTGTAGATCTGCTGTTTTCAAATTGCTGAAATGTATACATGTTTAACTTATGTTTTGTAATAATGATCAATCTACAAAGCAGTAACTAAAGTTTTCAAATGGCATTAACAAAATCTAATTGCATGAGAGCTTTAATATACAAATATACAAACATTTAGTTCCTTTGTCAATACAAATGCAAACATATCAGTCTTGTGATATGAGTTCAAAAGTTATAGCATCCAATATTCATGTTATGTTCCCCTCTAGCCTCTGGAGGAAGCTGCTCTGAGGATGTTCAGTCATTTAACCAGCCTATAATGGTATGTGAAGCCCTTCCCATTACTGCCTCAGGGTGGACATACTGTATTGTAAATGTTCTTTGTCTGAGTTATAGCATAGTTCATGTTTTTGTTCTCTCATTGTAGGCTTTTTGGAAGCTACTTGGCAGTGTTGGAGTTTGCATAGATGGTTAGTAGACTAATATGTTTCATATAATTATGTATCTCTTATTGTGTCTCATGTCTGTTTCAATAGGTGGTGGTTGGATTAGGAGACCTTATGCTGATGGAAATGTTAAACTGGTTTAAATGTCGATTGTATATAGGCTACAGTAGCTTCTTCAGTGTCACTATTTTGCATGGAGCTGCATGTTAATGTTGGCATGATGTCATTTGACAACAACATCTTTTAAGCAAGGAATGGTATGTTGTCCCTTTGTCAACAAGAGCCTTTTATACTCAACAGTTGCCGTGGCTATTGCACCAACTCTAACTTATTAAAGACTTATTATATTTTATTTATTTATTCATCTTAACACCAGGCATGCGCTAGGTACATGGAACAACTTTAAGGGTGCTAAATTGCCTTATTTTGAAAATTCTGTCCGTATTTCTTTAGAAATGCCAATATCTCCAGGAATGCCAATAAATCCACACTGTGCCATCAGAACAAGCAAGGAATGGTATGTATTTCTCTTATTTCTCTCTCTTATTCATTAGTATTATTATTATTTTTGCAAAATTCACCATTCATGTTCAATATAAACAAAGATGTTGCTTTTAGACGTCGATGACAGCTACAGTATGCACATGTCTCCAGATCAGCTGACTTCAGATCACCTGGCCCGGGTAAAGATGCCTATATTTCCATTCACCCCCTAGCTCCCACATACATTGTGACCAAAATGTATGTGCAATGCTGATGCTGTTGTTTTCTTAAAGGTTCAGCAACTGAAACGCCACAGGGAAAATTCCATGGAGGGGTGCCCAGTCAAATGTTGCAAGGCAAGTTATCATTTTCTGATACATTCCTTAACCTTAAACTTTACAGTCTTTGTCATGTTTTTTCATGTAATTTGTAACTGTGTTGGTTAGGCTTAAAAGTTAAGTACTTAATGGTTACTAAAAGTTAGGGGTGCAAACGCTATCAGTGAGTTGTATAGTGTTATTCTAAATTGAAAATGTAATGTAAACCCAATATTCTTTTTCTTCAAGACATAGCTGCCAACAAAACACCAGGATTTTTACAGAGCTACTCGTGGAGGTGAAGCAAATGTCACACTAACCATTTCTTAGAGGTAATAAAAAGTTCATAAAATTCATTACACTTAAAATACTGTCCAATTGACAGGGCACACAGTACACTTTAGCTCACTAACCATTTTCTATCTAATCTGTTACTGTAAGTCTGAGGGATCAACTCAAGAAAGTATGATCAGGCAAATGTTGTCTACGATGACCAACACACAGTCAGGCCTGCATCTTAAACTGGGCGAGGAAGGGACCGAAGAGGGCCTTCAAGGACACACGCCTGCATGTTGGTGAGTCTGCACCTAAAAATACTAGGTTTACTACTTTACAACAGAATTAACAATTTGACATAAATTGTTGTGGTTGCTGTGATTCAAGGCACACTTGCAAATTAATTCCGTCATAATTTCCCCATTCAATTTAATGGTGAGAATTCACTAATAAATGAATGGACATAATGGAGATCTGTGATCTCTCATTTTACGAGCATTCGTGTGAGATGGGGTTGAAAATGTCTTACGTGCTCCTTTAAGGCTGCCTGAAAATCTAATACACTAAATAGGACACACTGGACATTTTATATCACTTTGGAATGGAACATGCCCACACTGCTGCTTTATAACCTGTGTATGTGTGTGTGTGTTTGTTTTTTCTTCTTTTTCCCCAGCGGCTGTTTGTAAATTTGAATGCAAGTTGACTGAACTGCAATACCAGGATGCACTGCAGAAGTAGCTGTGTTATGCACCAGAGAGGAATGGCGGGGTAGAAGGAAAGAAAGGCCAAAGGACAAATGGTTTGGAGTTTGAGGCCAGGTTTCATGGGAGTTGGATCATTTGAAAACTGTGAGTTTCGGTCATGTTGATTGAAGGCAGGAAAAAATATTGTTGTGCTAAAATGTGAAATCTTGAATAAATGACTGAATGAATACTTTGTCTGTTTGTTTTGTTCATAGAGCATGCAGTAAAGCAGTTGTTCTCAACCTTGGTCAAATAGCTGATCTGCAAGTTCCCATCATATTTGAATATTCAACTTTAATCGCATAATTAATCAAGTTTGGGGTCCCCAAAAGTGTTCCTATAAAGTGGGGTCTTTGTATAAAAAGGTTGAGAACCACTGCAGTAAGCATACTTAATGAACCATTTCAGCATTTTTCAACCTTCTGTTTTTAATATGCCTCATTTAAGCCACACATATTCACTTGACTATTTGGTGTTGAAGTTCTGCATGGGTAAACTTGGTCGTCCATCAGTGACATCACTACCATTCAGGCATATGGCATGATGTCACTAGATGGGCTTTGGCATTCTCCCTTTGGAACTTCATCAAATATATATTAAAGTGATTATTTTGGCATTATTTGAGGCATATTAAAGGAGTAGTTCACCCCCAAAATAACTTTTTTTCCTATTGATTACTCATGCCATGGAGACTTGAGTTCAATAATATTTTTTTTGGTTTTTTTGTCGCATTCCTAGGACAAAAAATATATAATAAATGTATCCCCATTGATTCTAGATGCATCCAGAATCAATCAATATTTATTGTAATCAAATTATTGTCTTAGGAATGCAACAAAAACTCAAAGATATTATTGAACTCAAGTCTCCATGGCACGAGTAATCAATAGAAAATGTCATTTTGGGGGTGAACTACTCCTTTAAGAACATACAGAGGAAGGTTGAAAAAAGTGCTGAAATGGGCCTTTAATAACATTGTTTCAATGTATAATGCAACGTTGAATCAATGTTGATGCAATTCAACATTATTTCAATGTTGATCATATCATAGTTGAATCAACGTTGATTCATTGTCTAGATTAATTGAAATTTCAACATTATTTCCATGTTGATCATAACGAGCAACTTCAATGTTATTTTCAATGTCTGACATCAATGTTTATTCAATCTTGAGCCTGACCAAAAACACAACGTTGATTCAACAACATTTTGCTATCTGGGTCGGTAGTGTACAAATACTACTATTTTTTTTACTTAAGTATAAGTATCATTACGGCCATGTAGAAACACTCTTTTACAAGTAAAAGGATGGCAATCAAAATTGAGCTCAGTAAAAGTACAGAGGTATTGGCAGACAAATATACTTAAAGTACCAAAAGTAAAAGTAAGTAGTAGTAGTAAAAGTTACAGCTAAAATTCATACAAATCTTTTGAAAATAGCAGATCTACAAGGCAAGCTCACAACGTGTCGCATCGCGGCACTTTGTAGATTGTAGATCAAATAGCCAAAGTTTAAGTAGGGCTGAAGTGGTTAATGTATGTGTATGTGAAATACTAATCAAAATCTAAAAAGTAACTAGTTGTCAAATAATTGCAGTGGAGTAAAAGTACAATATTTTTCTCTGAGATGTAGAGGAGTAGAAGTAAAAGTATTGAAACTTGGAAATAAATAAGTACCTCAAAATTGTATTTAAGTACAGCACCTAAGTAAATGAACTTAGTCACTATACAGCACTGCTAGCTTTCAATGTACATTACTTTTTGTTTTCTTCCTCAAGAGTCCAGAATCAGTAAGGTTTATTTGCCACAACTCATCAGGTACAACAAAATGCACGCACTGTATTATGATCCTCAGAAATATTCTGCATAGAAATAACAATAATACAAACTAACAAATGGTAAGAAGACATCCGTGTAGCAAGGGTCTTCAAGGGGAAGTCCGGGAAAATCTTTGTGTGAAACAGACTATTTTTACATTTACCATTGAACATTAGCTGAAAATAGCAGATCTACAAGCTCACAGTATTGAAGACCACTGCGCAATAAAGTGTAATAAAAACTAAAAAGCAAATAAACATTTAAAGATTGAGTGTAATTTGAGACAGGCTGAGTAGTGTGTTTACACATAAGGTTTGGTTTCTCAGAGAAGTTAAAGATTAAAGTTAGATCAATAGGAATGCACTTAAATACAGTAACATTATATTTTTGTTATTGTCCCACAAGCTGGACAATACTGTTGCATCAAAACAGCCAAGCAATAACCTTTATTGTAGCATTTAATGGTGGTTTGCTCCCAAACAAAAATAAACACATTATAAACCAGTAAGACTCCCTAATCGGGAGATAAGCGACCGTCAGGTCGCATACACAAACTTTAGAAGCAAATGGTAGCCAATCAGGAGGGAATATGGGAAATGGGACAGATCCATGTTGATGACATGACTTTAGAGATACTGTGTACCGCTGTGCGTGATTTTAGGGCAAAATCTGTATAGGAGCAGTGTCCAAAAATGTGTTTGAAAAAATCAGCCTGATGGTGGCGCTAAAGGGGACAGATCCATGTTGATGACATGACTCTAGACATACTGTGTACCGGCTAGTGTGATTTCAGGGCAAAATCTGTAGGAACAGTGTCCAAAATAAACACATTATAAATTAATTGCGATCTTAAATACATCTTCATTATCATGTTGTGAATTCCAGTGACTTGTGTGTGTGTTCATTGGTTTGTCAGTGTAAGGACACACATCCAGACAACAACAAAACAAGGAAAGAATAGCATTCATTCCATGTTGCTAGGACACTGCTTACTCCATCTCTGTGCTGTCTCATTGTATATTTGTCTGTCTGTCTGTCTGTCTGTCTGTCTGTCTGTCTGTCTGTCTGTCTGTCTGTCTGTCTGTCTGTCTGTCTGTCTGTCTGTCTGTCTGTCTGTCTGTCTGTCTGTCTGTCTGTCTGACTGTCTGTCTGTCTGTCTGCCTGCCCACCACTTTGGTCGCAAACAAGACATGTAACCTATATCCAATCCTACTGTGTGGATCGCTGTTCAAATGTGTTGTTCACCTTCACTGTTCAAAATCTCAACCTTGTTGATACCAGTCCAGGAGCTGAAAATAGCTGATATTTTACGCACGCAATTCCATCTTAGGAGGGAGTATAAGTCAGCTGTAATTGTGTCAGAGAAGGTCAACGAAGAAGAATTTACATGGACAACTGTTAATGGACTACATGGACAACTGTATTGGCAAACAGCTCGTGCTGATGCTCATGGGAAGTGTCATTAATCTTTGGAATAATTTGTCATGCAATGAAGTGGATCCTGCACATGAGCTTGGAGCCAGAACATTTTATTATTAAAATACTACAATGTTTTGATCCACACAGAGTCTCTAGGCAGACATTAATTAATTCATGAAAATTACACTGAAAATAATTGTCATGTGTTTTGACACAGATTTGTTCCTAATACATTTGTATTATTATCTACAAATGACCCCATTACTGTATATGACTTGGATAGTCATTTAGTGTGTGTGTGTGTGTGTGTATATATATATATATATATATATATATATATATATATATATATATATATATATATATATATATACCGGTATATATATATGTTTTATTTTTCCAGGCTCATAAAGTAGCCATGATGTTATTAAAAGAAAAGACAAGTTTACTTGTCTTCATTTGGAGCACTATGCACTATGGGCGCTCAATGCTAAGGCCCCCACATGACAAATTATACCTTTTTAAATGAAATAAAATGTTTCAATTAATTAAGGTTGGGGATTTTGTGTAGTTATTGAATGTTATGCTACAGTCATAACTGACTGGTTGTTGTCAGTGGTATTGCATGGTGTTACACACAAGTAAAATAATCAATACCACAACTAGTCACTGTTTTACAAGTAGAAGTCCAGTGTTAAAAAAATGACTTGAGTAAAAGTGCAAAAGTATTGGCATCAACGTCATAGCTAAAGTACCAAAAGTAAAACTACTCATTATGCAGTATGTCCTATTTCATAATTTCTTCATAAAAGATCAGATTTTCAGGTTATAAGTAGTAATTCATGTTTTCAAATATATTTGTAATGGTGGAATAAAAAGTAGGCTACTCTGAGAAGTGAGAATGACGAATGAGATGTAGTGGAGTAGAGGACGGTAAAAGTATTGACAATTGGAATTTGGAAATAGGCCTACTCTCCCTCTCTCTCTCTCTCTCTCTCCCCCCCCCCCTCTCTCTCCCTCCCCTTCTCTCTCTCATCTCTCCACATCTCTCCACCTCTCTCTCACTCTCTCTCTCTCTCTCTCTCTCTCTCTCTCTCTCTCTCTCTCTCTCTCCCTCTCTCTCTCTCTCTCCCCCCCCATCCACTTTCTCAGTCAGCAGGGATGTGGATAAGAGATGGGTCCCTCAGTCTCTCTCACACACTCCGCCCTGAAGCTTAGTCCGGCAGCGCTTCTCTTTCTCTCTCTTTCTCAACTCGGTGCGCACTCTACACCCCTGTAGCCTACTCCACATCTATTCTCTCCGCACCGCGGTATTCCCCGACGTAGCGGGCCATGTCTCGGTTCTTTGTGACCAGCGGCAGTGACAGATAATAACAATGCAGTCAAAGAAAGCCGGACCGTCCGCGAAGAGGACCTATTAAATAATAATAAGCCGAGCAGAACAGCATGCAGGTCCGACGGGGAGCAGCAGGAGGAGCGGCGGAGCAGCAGCAGCAGCAGTGATGGTGCTGCTGGGACACTTTCCAGCAGCATGCAGCCGCTCAAGTTGTGGCTTCTTCCTCTTCGCGTTTCTTCTCTGCCAACTACTGCACGTCCCTGCCGCCTCAGCACGAGGTAAGGCGATAAGCACACTTTAAAATGTTTGTCATTTAACGTGGTTCTGCGTGGTTTAACGTTGAAGTAATGTGCGTGAACTAGTCTGTGAATGAGTCCATTGTGTGCAGCGACATGCCTCCGTCCTCATACAATTCATTGTTTGTATCAGTTGTGTTTTTATTGTGAATATATTCAACGTAAAGGGAATACATGATAATATCACCTTAACTATGACAAGTTTTAGTGGTGCGTCACAGCGCGCTAATTGCAGTGGAGAGATAAGGTGCGTGCATACCACTGCGTTGTTGTTTGATTTTATTCAGTTCATATTACTTCTTCAAGACAGTAGGCAATTAGTTAATTAGTCCTCCTTGAGTCACTTCATTTTCAGCCTACTTTCATTGTTGAGCCGCATCGTTCCCATGCTGTGCATGACTTGGTGTTCTTGTTGCATTGTTGACGATTTTGAGAGGCTGTAGGCTACAGCTGGCATAGCAGGGATGCTGTAGTTGGCAATTAGGGTCTCAGCGTTTTTCTGTCCAAGAACCCCTTCGCTGAGAGAGAGAGAGAGAGAGAGAGAGAGAGAGAGAGAGAGAGAGAGAGAGAGAGAGAGAGAGAGAGAGAGAGAGAGAGATACTACATAACCTATTGTTAAACCTCTTCAGCTTGAATAGACTCTCTCGGTTTTTGACAGCACTTGTCATCAGTTTTGGATTAATGCTAAACGTATTTTCAGACATTTAACCATTTAAATGGTCAATACCGTTTAAGTGCCAAGTCTGCCAACACTAGCTGATCAACAAGCTCACAACGCCTTTGCAGTTTCATGGCTAAAGTTAGAATAGGGATGCTGGGGTTCAAGTTGTTAAAGGTCTCATGACATGGCAGTTTATTTCTATCAGTGTTCTTCTACGGCCTTTTCAGTTGCTATGAAAAAAGGATATAGCCTATTCTTTTTTGCCTGCTGGTGTCGCTGTTGAGGGATTTTGCCTGTCAATCATTGCCTGGGAGAAGGAGAGGGGAGGGGAGAGGCTGGGAGGAGAGGGGCGGGATTAAGGGACTGTGACTGTATCATGTAATCAATTCCCACCAATCCCCAAACCTGTTGTTTTGGGGAGCACTTATTTCATTGGCTAATTTTGGTACCGACCTGCGCGCGCATCTAGTTCTTATCAGTGTAACGTGGACCAGAAATGCGTCTATGGTCTGTTGGATTACATGACCACATGGGGTGGCGAGCAGCCAATCAGAAGCTGTTGGGTAAGGCAAGACCCGCCCGCGGAATATGGTCAATGCGCGTGACATCATCGTACCCGGAAGGCAGCTATGCGGGAACGCCTACTGAGTGGCAAAAAACAGAGTCAGCAGGAATCATGAGGAGTCAGTAGGAGTGAGGAGGAGTGCTTCCAAACTCCAATGCTTATCCTGGCATATGATGCATCCTCTTTTCAGAAAACCCTAGACCACTGACAATTTTGGGTGTAATTGAGTTCAGGAAACCTAAACAATAGGCCTATATATTTTAAATAAAAATAAAAGATAAATACATTTGATGTCATGAGACCTTTAATGTTAAAGTGAATCTTATCACACAAAGATTTGGCGGCCTCCCCTGTAGTAAATCTGAGGACCCCCTGTGGGTCCCGGTCCCCGGACCACCTGTTGAAGACCCCTGCGCTATTGTGAAGCCACTGGCATGAATGGGTAATCTTTCTGCTTTGAACTCCACTGTTCCATGTTCCCATCTGCCCCAAACATCTCATGTTCGATAACAGTTCCTGGGCTGAAATCATCATGCATCCATAGCTGAGGGGAGAGAGAGAGAGACCTTCTGGGAATAAAGAAACGTCTCTGTTTCACCCCCATGGCCTGCCCTAGTCTGTGTGCCCAAGTGTGCATTTCCATTTCTTTTTCATGCTGTTAGAGTAGCCAATTATTATTTCTTTACCCCCGTTTCTTTTCTCTCCAACGTAAGTCGTTATGCCAATTAAGACATTTAGACCCGGAACGCATCCATGTCACGTTAGACTAGAACCGCTTTAAACATTATTTTATGCTTTAGCTTTTGAGAAATAGCAGATATATAAGCTCCCAGCGCGGCACCGAGTGCCGCACTACACCGAGTGCCGCACTGGTATCTGCTAGTAGATTGTAGATCTGCTATTTATTTTTTAAATCATGACAATTTGAGCAAGTCTTTGAATATCTTGACCCGATTCTATAAATGTCTTCTAAATCCTTCTTCTAAATCAGTGGTTCTCAAACCTTTTGACGTCAAAGACCCCCAATGTCACATGTATTTGGCTGCGGACCCCATCTCAAAATCTTTAATTCCAGGGACTCCCAGAAGCAAAATTTGATGTTCGCTTTCAAAATACATGAATTCAAAGATTTGCACACATTTTCATGACTTTTAAAAAATAGCAGATATATACAAGCTTGTATATCTGCTATTCTTCAATAGCTAAAGTAAGGACTTATTGTGTTAATTCCTCCCGCTGCTTTGCCACTGCTGTTGTACCCGTGAGGAGCTCGAGTGCCTCTGTAGACTGTCCTACATTCCCCGCTGACAGGCTGGGCCCTCTCAGCCTATAAGAGTACATGCTGTGGCAGATATCACCCTTACCGACGTCCGGCTTGGCTCCTCCGAACACAGGCAGATTATTTTAGTATATCGTCGTTGTCGGGTGGAAACCTTGTATGTCCAAAACAGTTTGTTTTGTATTTATCATTTTAAACATGATTTAAACTAGTGAAAACAGCCGATCTACAAGCACACAACGCCTCGCGGTGCGAGGCGTTGTGTGCTTATAGATCTGCTGTTTTCACTACTTTTGTGCGACGGCCTTGTATGATGAAGCAGAGCTTTACTTTGTGAAAAAATGTACAGATTTGAAACTTGGAGATACAAGGTTTCTGCCCGACAGTGACGATATAGACGTTCAGCGAGCGAGATGCACCAAGGCATGTTACAGTAAAGAAAAGCCTAGACCAGGGCTCTTCAAAACTTTTCAGGTCAAGGACCCCTTAGCTGAGAGAGAGATGAAGCAGGGACCCCCGCTACATATTGCATAAAATTGTGTAGCGTATCTTTTTGACAGATCTTGTTCATGTCTGACATTTAAAGGGACAGTTCACTCAAAATATATATTTCTTTCTCTCTTTCTAATAATTTGATGACCAGCAGTGGTTCCCTATGGAGACACAAAGCGCCTCCTTTGTTCCCTATGGACACACCTTAAATTATTTTTGGCATTGGTCCGAAGGTTCATTAGTTCGAAGGTTCATTAGTCCGAATTTGTTAAGAATACTATGCCTAACCTCAGTAACCCTAACTAAATTCGGACTAATGAACCTCCGGACTAATGAACCTTCGGACTTATGGGCAGTCCCCGGTGAGTAAACACGATAGAAAGAAGAAAAAAAAACATTAATCTGAGGATGGTGAAGGTTTGGAATAGTGTTGCTCTGCAGTAACACCACAGATCACGACTTATATAACTGTTTTAATTTAAAAAAAAACTATCCCATTTATAACCCATTTTTCACCCAGTGCCAAATGCCTAAGCTGTAATCCTTGGGCGCTGCTCTCCCTCTGCCAACCTGGGGAGAGCCCAGAACTGAGCTCATGCTTCCTTTAGTGCATGAGGAGTGACAGGCCGCCTCTTATCACCTGACAGGGGGAGCTTCCCCGGTTGGACATAGCGCGTGGAAGGAACACGTTTTTCCAACCAGTTCCTTTCCCCTCCATCAAGCGACCCGGCTGGCCATGGGAGGCATTATAGAGACCAGGATTGCATGTTTTTGTGAGGGTATCTAGGAGACACAGGGAGAACATGCAAACTCCACACAGAAAGTTATGATGATAACTTTATGTACTTAATTTAGCTTTGTATTATTTTGAAACTAAGCTACAGCTCTGGTCAACCTGCGGTAGGAATCAAGATCTCCCTCTTCCCCTCTTTTGCCAAGAATACAAAGAATCTATTCTTTCATATTGACATTCATTCCTTTACTGCATTTCATGTAAATTGCTAAATTGTTATTTATGATAGGTTTTGTAATATCCTGTGAGGTTTGGCGCAAGATTGTATGAAACACGCTGCTGTTTGTGCCTCTGAAGATGAAAACAGGAGCAGTTCTAACACAGTTTTGATGTTTCTTTGGTGACTATAGCCAGCTAATGCAACGCGTCAGACAACACAGTAAAGTGAGTAGACAGGGAAAATGAAAGAAGGAGAGAGTGTTTGTTATAAAAGGGCTATGGAATCATGGAAAGCCATGTTTTATTTATTGTACATATGGCTAGTATACCCGCGCATCTCATGCTGTCGCTGTGATTTAACCGATTTAGTGCCATTCCCGCGATATCTCGTGAAAAGTACTTGAGTATTAGTAGTGCCGATCCCGAGATATCTCGTGAAAAGTAATATATTACTGTAACGGCGGGTATCCTACCGAGTACAATGGCCGAATGTCCCGAGTCGATTTCCGTCGCTGATTTCTCATCATCACGGCTCCACGAGCACAAAATAGTAATCCCATAACATTGAGGCGGACGGGCCATCTCATCTTTAATGTCCATTATCTCAAAACTACACTTTAGAAGCGAAGATGGAGGCAGATGCTCGCTTATGTTACACATGTATAAAAGCTCCGGTCCGCCATTACACAACTCCACGTGGACTTCGATCGCTTCCTGTGAATGACGCGATGACGTCAGACCGGAAGTGTTTACGCTATGGACTTCTGGCCTTCAAAATAAGACAACGGCTGTTAATGGGGCCGGGGGGGGGGGGGGGCACTCTGGATATTTTAATCTGTTAATTTCTGAGGCTTTTAATGAGTTAACTGACACTTAGGCCAGAACGCAAATCTGTCACTTTAGGTTTGAACCACTTTAACCATTATTTTATTACTTTAACTATAAAAGAAATAGCAGGTATACAGGTGCAAGCTCACAGCGCGGCACCGAGTGCCGCACTGCAAGCTTGTAGATCTGCTATTTTTGAAAAATCCTGAACATTAATGTGCAAGTCTTTGAATGTTTTTGACCCGATTCTATAAATGTCTTCTCTAAATCCTTCTTCTAAATCAGTGGTCCACAAACTAGAACAATAAAAAAAAAAATGCAGATCTACAAGCTCGCAGCGCAGCACTCGGTGCCACACTGTGAGCTTATTATCTGCTATTTTTCAATAGTTAAAGCATTAAATAATTCTAGGCCTAACTTAACTGACATTTTGTATGAAAGTCATTCCTGAAAGCAGCCAGGCAGGAACCCACCACTGGTGGGAAAAGTATTCACACGTTTAACTTAAGAACATTATCAATACCATAATGTAGAAATACTCAGTCTGGTATTCAACATTTACTTTAGTAAAAGTACAAAAGTATCAACATATACTAAAGACAAAAAGTAAAAGTACTCATTATGCAGAATCTCTCATTTCAAGTCTTCAAATTGTATAAAAATCTTTTGAAAATAGCAGATCTACTACAAGCTCACAACGCGTCACCTCGTTGTGAGCTTGTAGATCGGCTATTTTCAAATATATGTTGAGTTTAAGTGGATACTGTATGTTTAGTAATAAAAATCAATACAAAAAACCTTAAAGTAACCAGTAACTAAACGTTTTCAAATTATTCTAGTGGAGTAAAAGAGCAATATTTCCCTCAGAGATAGTAGTGGAGTAGAAGTAAAAGTAGTGAAAATTGGAAATACTGAAATAACAATACCTCAAAACTGTACCTAAGTACAGCATTTAAGTAAATGTAATTAGTTACCACTGCCGTCCCTCTTCTGTTGGAGATGCATTATTCAGAAGAAAACCCATTTCTTTCTTACTTTCTTTCTGTCACACACACACACGCACACGCACGCACGCATGCACGCACGCACGCACGCACGCACGCACGCACGCACGCACGCACGCACACACGCACACACACACACACACACACACACACACACACACACACACACACACACACAGGTTTGCAATTGCTACTTTGTGTGGACATTACACATAGTCTACTATCTTTGTGGGGACATTCCATTCATTTTGAACCCTAACCCTAACCCTAACCCTAACCCTTAACCTAACCCCTAAACACCTTGTGGGGACCTATTAATAAGCCCCCACAAGGTTTTTACCTCTGATTGTACTATCTTTGTGGGGACATGAGGTCCCCACAAAGTAGTAATTCCCTGTCCACACACACACACACACACACACACACACACACACACACACACACACACACACACACACACACACACACACACACACACACACACACACACACACCTTCCTCACTTTCAAGGGGAATTGAGCTCTTCGAATAGAACGGGCCTCTAAGAGTAGCATGTTTGGCAGTTGTTAACATTAAAAATAGAACACTACTGAAATGGCAATATTAAATAACTAGACAATCACAGTACAGTACATTCATCAACCTTGCACTTATTAGAGAGTTATGACAACATATATTTATGTATTTAATAGAGGTATCGGACATCAATTGTTTATGCACAATTGGATTCGAGGTCCTGCGGGATAAGATTTGGTGACGTGGTTGGTTATTGTGTAAAATATTCCCTGGTGATTTGGCATTGATTGGAGCACAATTATCTGTCAAGGATGCAATAACAACAATAGTCTCATTGTTTTTGTGGTAAATATAGAGCCCATATTCCCCCATTGTTCCATTGTAGGAAGTAAACACATTTAGGCCTATGTGTTAACTTCTGTTATGCAAATTGTCTTTCATGCCTGCTGATTTCCCATATTCCTTATCGTCGTTGCCGAGCGGAAACCTCGTATCTCCAAGTTTCAAATTTGTACGTTCTTTCGTTAAGTAAAGCCTTGCTTCGTCATACAAGGTGGTCGCACAAAAGTAATGAAAACAGCAGATCTACAAGCACACAACGCCTCACGGCGCGAGGCGTTGTGTGCTTGTAGATCGTCTGTTTTCACTAGTTTAAATACATTTTAAAATGATAAACGCAAAATGAAGAGTTTTGAACATACAAGGTTTTCACCGGAACAACAATGTTGTGTATGTTCAAGATAATGCGCTGTGCTTGTAGATCAGCTGTTTTCACTAGTTTAAATAATTTTTAAAATGATAAATGCAAAATGAAGAGTTTTGGACATACAAGGTTTTTACCGGACAACGATGTTATGTATGTTCAAGATAATGCACTTAGTGTGTGCACTGTGCAGTGTGCACAGCTTGTGTGTTCTAATCTACAGTTATAAATAATGTCTCCCTGCATATTGTGCCTAGAGAGAGGGTGTCAAGTGTTGTCACTTCAGTATAAGCCCTTACATTTAGTACCTCAGTCTCATCTTCTGGGCCTTGGAGCATTGTGTTGGGCTGCAGCAGCACTGCTGTCAAGCTTTCTAACAGCCTTGGCGATAACTTGTCCATCCACAATTCTCCATTCACTGCCTCCCTGGCTGGCACACTCAAGGGCAATGCCACGAAGGCAAGATTCACACCATTAAAGATGGCTTAAATGTCAACCATTCATTCTCATTCTCTTTCTCCGTCCCATAAGGTCCATCTTCCCTTGCTGTGTTTTAGGATGTAACCCTTGTAGTTCCTTGTTACTGACAAAGTAGAGATGTATGGTACCCATATATACCGATTCCGATTCCAATAAATTGCGTATCAGTTGATACCGAGAACCGATCCGATACCAGTGTGTAATTTTAGAAGGATGGTTCTCAAAGTGGGGTCCAGGGACTCTCAGGGTACCTTGAGGGGGTTCTCCAAATGGACCCTTACAGGTTGTTTACTTTGAGAGTGTACAAAATGAATAATCCACATCATTTGTACATGAGTTATAGGGGTCCTACAAATTAAAAGAACCACTGATCTAGGAATGAATACACATTCCATGAATAATTGTTAAAGTGCAGCCACAAGTTAGTAAAATGTAAATAGTACAGTAAGAGTATAAAACAGTTGTGCAACTGAAGCATTCAAAATAGAAAATAATTGATGAGTGTGAATGACATAAATTACATTGTATCGGAAATAGGCATATGTTGACATTCTCGCAGATAGCGATACCAGCGTTATAGGCTGTATCGGCAGCTTTTCCGATAATGGTATTGGTATAGAAACAACTCTAGGAGCAAGTAGTATAGCAAGACTCCTTCTTGCACCCTAGCTCTGTCCCACTTCTGACAGCTTTTCTTTCGATTGAGCACAGTCACTTAATACGTTTTAGTTTGATGTGTTTTTCTCGACCACTTACATTAAGAACGTGATTCAGACAGATCATTAAGACCGGGACAATAAGACCGGGAACGCATCTGTGTCATGTAACCACTATTATTTTGTTATACTTTGGCTATTCAAAAATAGCAGTTATACAAGCTCATAACGTGCCACTGAGTGCAACGCTATATGATCTTGTAGATCTGCTATTTTTGAAAAAGAAAGAAAAAGAAAATATGTGCACATCTTTGAATATATATTCTTTTAAAGCGAACATTTTTGACTCAAATCTTTGCTTCTGGGGGGTCCCTGGAACAAAATATTTTGAGATGGGCGTCCACGGTCAAATACATGTTATTCTA
This sequence comes from Nannobrachium achirus, assembly GCF_963921795.1. Lineage (NCBI taxonomy): Eukaryota > Metazoa > Chordata > Actinopteri > Myctophiformes > Myctophidae > Nannobrachium > Nannobrachium achirus. Next base: position 50,903,641 of record NC_137821.1, on the reverse strand, counting down.
GGGGTCCTTGACATTAAAAACTTTGAGCACCACTGATATAGAAACATACATTTTTCAGAAAACCATTAGGATTTAGAAGACATTATTAGGTATTTTTTATTGGCTTCATTATTTTGCTGGTATCCTAGTTTCTTTGAGGCACTAGTCTACACTGTTCTCTGCACTGTATTTTTGTGACTATTTACCTTGTTGGTTATTGACTGGAGTTCATGCTTACACTGCCTATTCTGATTCTCGCACTCTTTAGTCACTCTGCTAAAGAGCATCTGCTAAATGCCTAAATTGTAAATTGGGAGCGTGGGGAGAAGGACAGAGAATAAAGCAGTAGACTACTGCGCATAGTCTGTCAGTATCAGTCACTGGTAACCATACCTGGTACCGTAAATGTAAAAAATAAATTCCTGGATAAGGAGGGAGGGTATGACCTCAGAAGACCACTTGACTTCAAGAAACCTGTGATGCGAACCAATCTGAAAACAATGTGCATCTCCTCCTGTGGGGTAACATTATGGAATGGCCTAGAGGAGGAGATGCAGTACAGTAAGAACATCAAACAATTTAAATATAAATTAAAGAAATCGATTTTTTGAAAGGTACAGATTGGAGGAGGAGTCTTTAGATAATCTATGATTACTGTTGTTATTATTATTATTATGTTATTATATGGTGGTGATAATGGTGATAATAATCTAGGTCATATATCATTTTTATAATATAACAAAACTAAATATATAGCATATACTGTATGGATGGATTATTGCCACTATTATCACTATTGTTATCATAATTACTATTGTTGTTTACTTTTTATTTCATTGTGACAAAAAAAGAAGAAAAAAGAAAAGAAAAAGAAGTGTCATAAAAAAATAAACAAATGTAAAAACATTACCAGGGGTAGGGCCCGACAAGCCTTGTGGCTTCTCTCTACCCCTTTTTCAGGGACTTGGACAAATACTGTGAAATGTATGTACAGATATTTTCGTATGCATATTTATACTGTTGATTATATTTTTCTATTTTTTTCAATAATAACTTGTATAATGCCCAAAGAACTGAAAATAAACTGAACTGAACTGAACTGAACTGAACTGGCATAAAGAGAACAAAGCAGTACAGTACTATTACAGTGATTTTTGGCCACGGACCCCATTCTTGGTGACATCACTATCATCAACAAGTGCGCCCTGATATAAATTACAAGGTGTGCTCTGCTGGCGCTTAAGTGGGCCATCAGAGCAGGGGGAAAGAGAGGGGGCAAAGAGGGGCAAAGGGTGACGTCATAACATCAAGGCATATAAGCCAATCAGAGAGGAGCAAAGGGTGACGCCATAATATCGAGGCATATACTGTATAAGGGCCACGAGAGGGGCCGTCTATGCCCGATTGTCCGTAGCAAATCTGAACGGGCATATTAATTTACCGAATGTCTGTCCGTCCGCCGTCTGACTGTCTGTCTGCATGCTAACATCACTGATGCTACATCATGGTAACAATGCCCAACTGACATCACAACAGTGCCCAAATTTGAAGATTACATCACAGACTGGCCTGTTTACAGAACACCATATATGGGTATAAAAGAGTGCCAGCCAGACAGACGGATACAACAGGCACCGGTCTGGGTTCTCCAACATTACTTCTGAGACTACTACATTCAATCCCTCATCGCACACACCCGGGCACAGGACTAGTGTATGTGTGTTAGTGATGTGTCGTTCATGAGTGATTTGTTCATAAGAATCGAATCATTAGCAGGACTTGTGAGTCGTGAACGATTCATTCAAATCCCTGAAATGTGTTGTTCACACTTCCGTTCACACCCCCACCCCCTCCCCAGCACACAGGACGCGATGGCGGGCTGTACTTGCGACGCAATAAAAACTCTCCCGCAATAGTGTTTTTCACAGGATGATCGCGCTATGAACGGTGAACATGAACTAATCTTTTGAACGGAACATTACCGTGAACGTGAATGAAATGATTTGTTCACTGAAATGAACAGGATTGGCCATCACTAGTGTGTGTGTGTGTGTGCGCGCGCGCGTGTGTGTGTGTGTGTGTGTGTGTGTGTGTGTGTGTGTGTGTGTGTGTGTGTGTGTGTGTGTGTGTGTGTGTGTGTGTGTGTGTGTGTGTGTGTGTGTGTGTGTGTGTGTGTGTGTGTGTGTGTGTGTGTGTGTGTGTGTGTGTGTATACTGTATACATATATCTGCAAGCTCACTGCAAACTTGTAGATTGCCTATTTTCAAATGCCCAAAATACTTAAATTAATTTACCTGGCATCTGTGTACATACTGTAACATGCTATCTAAATTCCCATAAGCCGGCAAGGTCGAGGTCGAGTGCTACGGCAAGTGCTATGGGCTAAGGTGGAGTCTGAATAGGGGAGTCTTCAGATTACATGTATTGTTATTGTTCGTTTGTCAATAACAGCAGGCATCTGTCACCTCATAGAGAGTATAAAGATCAAAGATAGATCAATAAGAATGCACTTACATACAGTAACATAATCTCTTTGTTATTGTCCCACAAGGGACTAATACTGTAGTATTAAAAGAGATACCATCACAGCCAATGAATAACCTTTATTATAGTCTATTGTTTTATAAATGTATTTTAACTCAGCGGGTGCCCACGCGTCAAACTCTTTGATGTCGCTTGAGGCCCACGACGCGTTTGCCGCGTTTACTGTATTTACAGTAACAACTTTAAATCTCACCGTAAGGTCGGGGCTACGCCGGGATGTCGCCCATTCACCGCGGGTTGCTTCGAATCGACGCTGAGAGCATCGCGCGGCCGTTTTTCTCCATATACTCCAATGCATTTCCCCATCTTTAACGCCCTTTATCTCTGATGTTTGTTTTATGGCTAAAACTGTGGCAGGCTGCGGCAAAATGACCAACTTTTGATCGGCAATCAACAGCTATGATCAACACTGGCCCATACAGTATGTTACACAACAACATCCTGTCTGCGGTCATGTGACCAAGTGACGTCATGACGCATGCATTGACGCAGCAGGGCCATATTCAATACAATGGTGGTGGGTCTGGGCATCGAGAGGGGATAAATGGGGCTCAATCTTGGGGCACCCAATGTGTTAAAAGGGGAGGAGAGTGGAGATGTCATATACAGTACTGGTAATGACATCCATGCTACTCTCTAATAGCTGTAGGCAGAAATTTACCGGCCTACATTTTTATTATTATTAAGGCATACATCCTGATGGAGATTTGCCCTATACAGAGCCTTTTGTACTTGCTATTAATCTTCATCAAACTGTTCTGGTAGAGACCAGTCTATTTCCAGACATTCCTACCCATTCTGGCTTTAGTTTTTGAAACCACATGTGGGAAACATCATTTGTCATCACACTTCAGGTAGAAATGCTAGCTATTGCTTCACTGTGCTGCATCATTAGTCTTACGAGGCAGACTAAGTTGCTTGTTTAACAATAGTGTCCAGTTAAATCAAGTAAATGTTGGAACTATAGTGGAACTATGTGAAACAAATTACGTTTTCTCCAGTCCAGCAGCTTTTCGAGGACTCATCAGGGTTTCAGTGGCGGGGGTAGCTCCCTGTGGTACAACTGGTAAAACATTCCAGAGTTGACTGCCGGAAGCTCCTCCATGCAGAGGTCGATTGCGTCAAAGACGTGTTTCAAGCCGTGAAGCAGTAACCTGGCTATACGGGGGGTACGTTGGTCTTGGCGAGCTCGGCGAGGTCCAGCCATATACTATGTGGGTGTGTGGTGTCATCATGGTGAGTTGATTCGTGGGTGGTGTCGTCATGGTGAGAGGACATGCCCCTTTTAGTTTCAGTGAGTTCAGTGTAGTTACTATGTTATGCTATCTCACTACGACGAGGGCCGTCAGGTCGGCATGTCAGCAGGTAGAGACAGTGGCATGAAGGCAGAGCGAGACCACATCTCCACCTAGGCTGTGTACCTACCTGCATTCCCTTTCAATCAACCTGATGCATCGCCACCTGCGCTGACCGGCTAGGTGGAGGCACACCTTGTAGAAAGACTCACTCGCTCGGTCTCATTCACTCTTGGCTTTCCCTGGTGAGCGGACGTGCACTGGGCGGTAAGATGAGATATCCCCTACTCCCTCACATTTTCTGGTTCGTCTGAATGTTATATTGACACTTCGCTATAACTACTAAATACAGAGAAATGCATGGAAATGGAATGGAAAGGAGCTCTGGCCCCGAAATGAAATGAGTTATCATTATTAACGTTATTATTAATAGAAATACATACATTCATTGAACTCTTACTTACCTGCCCCTGGACTGGGAAGAACATTGTTTATTATTAATATCATCATTATTTTTTGCATACTTGTTTATTTTTGGCTTGCACTGTTACCCCGTGTTGTGTCTTGGTTTGGATCAGTCAACACAATGTGCTCACTCACTTTCTGTACTGGGGTTGCTTGTATGGGCAAGAACTCCAACTCTTCATCTAGCTCTGTAATGTCGAACTGAGCATGAACAGACTCCATTACGTCTGCCTTGGCCATGGCAGCATCAGCTTCTTTCTGGAGTTTTAGTGCTTCACTGGCTGCATCTAAGCCTTTTCCATATTGATGTTGTCGCTGTGCGCCAAATTTGCAGTAGCATCTGTGCGGGCCTTTGCCATATTGGCATTAACTTCTATGCGAGCCCTATCCATTTTAATGTTCATGCCTTTGTCTATGTCTATGGTGCATTATGGGAATTGAAGCGCCCCACACAGACATACATAATATAGGTTTATATGCCAAGGGGGGGCCTTGGCATATAAACCTAAATTATGTCTGTGTTCAAGGAGCAGCAGAAAAAAAAGGAACAAAACACTCCCACTCCAAGTACGACAAAATAGGAGGAACCTTTGAAGATCCCTTCATTATTCAACTGTATGAGAAATGCTCAGCCCAGCAGAAAGTGGAGAAAAATCTATTGTTTTGTTTTCAGTGCTCCCAAGTCAAACTCAAAACGCAAAGAGAAAAGGATGCACATCAGAAACCCTTTCATTTCCATACTGTAAGAGTTAGCTTTCATCGTGTCACTTTCAGCTTGTCCCCAAGTTATTGCCAATAAAAACATCTGATCAAAATGTAATATTATTATATAAAGTGTGGATGTTTTACCTTTTGAACTCAAAATAATGAGGATTGAAGAACTACATACAGTAGGGAAGCTGCCAACTGTTTCTACAACACTCATACGAGTATCTGTGTAAATCTATTCACTGCAAAAAGTAGAGACAATATCATAAATATAATAAACCTCAAATGTATTATACATCTTCTCAGATCATACAGAGCACCAGAGCTTGTCATAATACTGATTATGATACTGATATTATGATTATATTAATAGATAGACATTCAGTGAAAACGGCAGACCTACAAGCTCACATTGCGTTGCAGTGTGTGACACACTGTACCGATATATGCTAATTTTGGCAAAGGGTTTTAGTGTAGCGGCAACAAAGGAGGGGGCCAAATACCAACCCCTGGGGGACCCTTGTCCACAAAGTATATAGGATTTAAGCTGTTATAACGGAGCTCCAGCAGTCATTAAATGTGTGATGCAGAGTGTCTTTGCTGTCAAAACTGTCCTTTTACGTTAATGAACGACTTAACTAATTTTCAACCTATGTTCATATAATTGGTCCTCACAGTTCAGAAACCCACCTACCAGTGACAGCATCATCAAAGCTAATTTCTATTCCTGGAAAGTTAGGATGCTATAATGGAAGCCATTGTTCTCCCGTTAATAAAAAAGAAACCCTGCCTATGATGATGTGGTAGGCTATTTTCTGAGGTGTCCAGACTGTCCACAGCCCTCCTATGAGACACAGGCAGAGTAGAAACTAGAACGTTGCACTTCTGGGAAATTGCAAGTGTCGTTGCACTGACGTGAGTCGAGAGGAATCCACAGGGAAAATAATTCCGTCTTACCATGTATACCAGGGGTCTTCAACGTTTTCAGGCCAAGGACCCCTTAGTTGAGAGAGAGAGATGAAGCGGGGACCCCTACAACCTGTTCATAAATTCCATATAGTTTCATCGTTTGACAGCACAATCATCAGTGTATTTTGGATTCATGTCAATTTGTGTTTTCAGATATTTAACCACTGGAACCGTCAATACTTAATAAACTTGACCTTTCACTCTGTACCCAGTCTACTCTTTTCCCCCTCTACACCAAACCTCTTTGCCGAAAATAGCCGATCTACAAGCTCACAACGCCTCACAGCGCGAGGCGTTGTAGATCTGCTATTTGTAGCTAAAGTTCTCAGGATGCTAGGGTTCAAGTGGTTAATATAAAAAGGAGAAAAAGTTTCTATCACACAAAGATTCAGAGGACCCCCTGTAGTACCTCTGGAGGACCGCCTAGGGGTCCCGGACCCGCTGTTGAAGATCCCTGATGTATACTATATACTGTCCAGATAACTTCAGTTAAAAAGTTAACAAAAAATAGGTTCACTTTAGCTGGCATAAAAGTTCTCGGGCCTAGAACATGTTGCCTACAGCAATCACACTAAAAGGTTGTACCATTTTATCATGAGCTTTTTTATCAGGACCAATTATATGAAGATAGGTTGAAAAGGGGCGATGTCGTCCCTTAATCCAAAAGCAATGTCGACCAAAGGAGCACCCAATGGCCTTGTCACACATGCCTGCATGCACGCACGCACACGCACACGCACACACACACACACACACACACACACACACACACACACACACACACACACACACACACACACAGAGACACACTTACTCCACCCCACTTCAGATTGTTTCAAATCTCTGCAGTTGTCCAGTGACAGGCTGGAAGCTTGTTTCATGACTTTTTAATGATATGGTTGCATTGTAAACAACCGTGTTACAAATCTAAAGTAGTGCCCGTATACCCCGCTGGCAAACAAATGTGATCTATGCTTCGCATTATTCATCGTCTTGGTTTTCCATGAGTGAACCCAATTTCCTCAGATTGCAACACCTGGGTGTGGCCATAGCTGAGTCATTCAGTCAGTCAAGTGTCCCTGAACAGGACACGTGACCCCTAAATGTTCCCTGGGTGCTGTATTAATGGAACCACTTCACTATGTTTATTTTAGGCCATTTTACAGGCTAATGAAGGCCTATAATTAGCGGGAGGGCAAGCAAGCAAAAGCTTTATTCGTGTCATTTTAGATACTCTGCTATATGTCACAATGTATAAAAAATGCAGATATACAAGCTCATAACGTGTCACTTCGTGTCACGCTATGAGCTTGTAGAGCTTTTGTAGAACTATTTTTGACAACTCTTTGAAATATATGTTGTTGTTGTTTTTTCAAGCGAACATTTTCAACTAAAATCTTTTCTCCTGGGGGTCCCTGAAACTAAATATTTTGAGATGGGGGTTGGCAGTTTATTTTGGGGGTCCTTGACATGAAGAAGTGTGAGTACCACTGATAAAGCAATGTACCTTTTTTTAGAAAACTGTTAGGATTTAGAACAAGGGTCTTCAACAGGGGGTCCGGGACCCCTAGGGGGTCCTCAAAGTTACTGTAGGGGGTCGTCCAAATCTTTTTTTTCCCTTTTTTATATTAACCACTTGAACCCTAGTGTTCTTATTCTGAGAACTTTAGCCAAACATAGCAGATCTACAAGCTCACAGTGCGAGGCGTTGTGAGCTTGTAGAGTGGGTATTCTTGGCCAAGAGGTGTGGGGAAGACTAAGTACATAGTGAAAGGTATACATTATTATGTATTGACAGTTCAAGTGGTTAAATATCTGAAAACACAAATTGACATGAATCTAAAATACACTGATGATTGTGCTGTCAAACAATGACACTATAATGGAATCTATGAACAGGTTGTGGGGTTCCCTGCTTCATCTCTCTCAACTAAGGGGTCCTTGGCCTGAAAACATTGAAGACCCCTGCTTTAAAAGCCATTTGTATAATCGGTCTCAGATCTTAATGGATTACTGCACTACTTACAGTATGTGGGGTGAAGTTCATCCGTATGAATGGATAGTACATTTTATTTGTATAGCACTTTTCTCAGAGAGAACTCACAAAGTGCTTTACACACAGCAGAAAACAGCAAGAAACATACAACTGTGCAATAAAAACAAAAAACTATGGACCAGAACCGGAGGGGCAGGTAGCGAGACGGACTGAACAACAAAATACAAATTCAGACAGACTCTCCTCAGTATGCCGGTGTGTGCACACACTGTGGCTGTGCTGCCATAGTCAATTGGATTGTGTTTCATGCATAATATTACTTATTACTCATTGCTTGTCGGTGCATAATTGTACTTATTTGTTACTTTATAACAGCATTTGTTAGGGTGCTTAAAGATCAAGTGACACCCAGGGAAGAGATATTGCATTACATGTCTTAAGAAGGATGTTTTCTCATAGAAACAGTGTGTTCCAACATTGCATGCCACCATCAGTAGTTTATAAATGTAAATGTTATGGAAATTCATTATGCATTTTTGTAAGTTTGGGTCCCTCCCGGGGACTTGGGGTCTTGAGCTGAAAAGGTTTGGGAACCCTAGCTTCTACCAGGAAGTGTGCAATTTATATGATAAATGACTTTCTACTAGAGGGGTTTGTCTTTATTCTATCTTTGTAATAGTCTGCCGATCTCCAACAGGAGACTGTTCCTATAGCAGGATCTTGAGACAACCTCTGAGTCATTGTACATTATTCTCCCCAGACCTCTTCTCCTTTTCGGGAGCGTGTCGATATTTCGACATAACATTTGTTTGACGTTCCATTTTTTCGACGCGGGTGAATGTTAAATGTTTGTAGCCAGCGGAATTTGTTCAGGCAGCATATACTCGACATTCAGTCTCTGTTGCGCTATTACACCTGTCTTACGTCACAGGTGACGTGGCAGTCAGCTGGCAGTCAGCTGATCACTGCCAAGCTATTTGTGTGACGTGACGTGACGTGACGTGACGTGACGTGACGTGACGTGACTGACTGATTGACAGACTGACTGACTGACAGCCGGTGGAGCTTTTCATAGTAACTTGAATAAATGTGTTAACTCACTTTGTGCCGATCCCGAGTATACTCGTGAAAAATACTCATTTTTACATGGTGCCGATCACGAGTATACTCGGGAAAAGTAATATATTACTGTAACGGCGAGTACATTACCGAGTACAATGGGCGGAGGTCCGGAGACGAAATCCGTCGCTGATTTCGCATCATCGCGGCTCCACAAGCACAAAATTGTCCCATCCATAACATTGAGGTGGACGGGGGATCTCATCTTTAATGTCCATTATCTCAAAACTACACTTTAGAAGCTAGGATGGAGGCAGATGCTCGCTTATGTTACACAATGATAAAAGCTCCGGTCGGCCATTACACAACTCCACGTGGAGAACGATCGGTTCCGGCGCACGATCCGATGACGTCAGACCGGAAGTGATTGCACGGTGGACTTCTGGCCTTCAAAATAAGATAACGGCGGTGATGCCAGCCTGAAGGTGGCGTTGTGGACTTTATAATCCGTTAATTTCAGGGGCTCTTAATGAGTTAACATGCAGCTATTCAGTTCTATGCAGATCGTCGCTGTCAGGGGATAACCTTGTATGTCCAAAACCACTTCATTATTTTAAAGAACATTTTCAAAAATAATTACGCTACAAGCTCACATTGCATCGCACAACGGTGTGTTGTGAGCTTGTAGAGCTACTACTTTCACTGCTTATGTGTGACACTCTTGTACAATGAAGTAGGGTGTGAATTCACAGCAGTGATATGTTGGATTAATCTGTTAATCCAAAACAAAACCCCTTATCAAAGCACACGGATAAAAGCCTAATTACCCAGAAAGCAGTCCTGTCCCTTTCTTCTCTCTCTCTCTCTCTCTCTCTCTCTCTCTCTCTCTCTCTCTCGCTCCACTTTTTGATGACTGCTTTTATACAGTAAATCTCCACCTGTGTGTTATCAACTATCAACCCGATGTCTTCTTTTGTCTGCTTCTGCACAAATGTAAAAGTGAAGCTTTTGGTTATGCTTCACACACTCTTGTCACTGTTGTTTTATTTCTTTATCTTTTGTTTCCTTTGTTTTTTTGGGGGGAGGGGTGTCTAAAGGCCTTTGCACTCCTATTTTCCACGTGAAAAAAACAGACAAGTAAATGAATAAATAAATGAATAGTGTCTCTATGACCTATGCACACAGGTCAGAATCTGTCCACATTCGAACAATATGATGTGGGTTTTCCACTTTGACATTTTTAACTCTAACCTCACAAACAGCATGCCTAAACCTAAACTTATCCCTAACCTCTCAAACGTTATGCCTAAGGGTCGTTGCATACCGTTATAATGAGCCTAACTAATTTCGGTTCGGGAGTGCTCCCCGACCCGAAATTATTTAGGTTCGGGGGGAGTTCATCCATACTTTATTAACGGCTAGTGCCGACGTCGCTTGTAAATATTGGAGGTCCATGGCATGACAACGTTAGTGGCCGATACATGAGCGTTGCAGGGCGAATACATATCTGACTGACTGACCCTCGCGCTGCAAGCTGAATGACTGGAAGTCCATTGAGTAGCATCAGCAGGCAGCAGCGCCAGTGACGGGGACACGGGGTCTCTTCCATAGGTCTCTTCTCTCTCTCTCACTCACTCTCACAAACACTCGAACTCTGTCGAAAACATTTAATCTACAAGCTCACATTATAGACGTGCCACGGCCGCCTCTCTTGCTGCATGCATATCACCACGCAGTCACAACTCGTCGTGGAAAACCTATCAACACGGAACATTAGCAAAGTTGTGTCTATGCTTTTCTTTTCTCTTTAAGCTCTTCTTTCCTCTTGAAAACGGTCAGCGACTAGCGAGCTGTGTGTGTATGTGTGTGTGTGTGTCACGCGCGCGCGCGCCTCCACTCTAAAGCCAGAGTGAGTGAGAACCAATCAGCTGACATGTATCCGCTATGCGACGCTCTAATCACGGCCACAAGCATTTGGAAGCTCGGCGTGTCTCCCTCCCAAATTACCGCTGCTTCCTTGGCTTCATAGCCGAGGAAATGAACTTGAAGCCGGGCTGAATGAATGAGAAGACACCGCTTAGTACCGAAATTAAGTCGGGAGGTCACAACATTTTGGCAGCACCGTGGAGCCGAGTTTAGTCGGTTGACGCCCCCCCGAACCGGGGACGACGACCCATATTTGGGTTTGGACAGTGCCGAACCGAAATTTGTTAGGCTCCTTATAACGGTATGGATCGACCCTAAGCCTAACCATAACCCTTAACCTCATATGCCTAAACCTGACTCTAACCTCACAAACACATTGCCTAACCCTAACCTTAAAGGTCTACTTGTTTTTTTACAAGAAGGGTTCATATTTTAGATTGTAATTAAAGAAAAGATGAGTGTTAAAATGTTTTCATTTACTACTTTCTATCGTTTTAGCGATTTTAATTACTTTGATTTCGGTGGTTGGGGTCATGTGTACAAGTGGCTAAAGATGTCTTTTTAGGCACAATAAGCCCATTCCCAAGATGCACCACAATCTTTCATGGGCAGATGGGACTAATGGGGCTAGTAGTGTTACTGTAAAGAAATCGCCAGCTTATTGTGACACATTTAGCCACTTGCACGCATGCCCCCACCCACTGAAATCAAGGTAATTAAAATCGCTAAAACAATAGAAAGCAGTAAATATAAACATTTTAACAATTATCTTTTCTTTTCTCTAATTTCAATATAAAATATATTATAAAAAAAAACAAGGTTGTCCTTTATTAACCTCACAAGAACATGCCTAAACCTAACCTCACAACCACGTCCATCAGGGCGGAACAGCGGTTAAAAGAGAGACAGCAGTATTCTCTGCTGGGTCACGGTGTATAATCTCCCAATGTCATCGTGAGGGTTTTGTGAGCGTGAGGCGACTTGGGGGACTAATTAAAGAACAGCAGGACAAGGGGAACCCTGAACCGCTTGGTCTCCCAAACAACAGCGTTCAATTCAAACGTCAAGTCAATAGCGCGCCTCTAACCAAATACCAATACTCTCGCTCGCAAAGGGTCAGGGCACACGCACTGCTGCCTGGCGCACAAAATGTCCTCCAGTGCTTGTACTGTAATAGAGATTTAATGATGCCTGTGGAGACATTATACAGTATACCAAACGCTCTGGGCTCAGCTGATTTTACACTGGTCTCTGGAGACGAGATGCGTTGGCTCCCACCAGGGATGTCGCACCAAATTCTGGGCCCTGGGTACAAGCATTCACTCACATTTTGTGCTTTAACTATTGAAAAATAGCAGATATACAAGCTCACAGCGCGGCACCGAGTGCCGCGCTGCAAGCTTGTAGATCTGCTATTTTTGAAATATGTAAATTTAAAAGTCTTTGAATATTTCAAATCCTTCTAAGGTTTTTTGAAAAACCTATGTTTCTATGTCAGTGATGCTCAAACTTTTTCATGCGATGCCAAAATAATACGTATTTGGCCATGGACGCCCATACCCAAATATTTAGTTCCAGGGACCCCCCAGAAGCAAAATTTGAGTTAAAAATGTTCGCTTAAAAAGTACATATTACAAGATTAGTACAAGATTCGCACACATTTTCATGACTTTTCAAAAATGGCAGATCTACAGGCTAGGCGCCACGCTGTGAGCTTGTATATCTGCCATTTTTCAATAGCTAAAGTATAAAATAATGTAGGCCCCTCCACCTTGGGCCCTAGTAACTCAGTCCCACTTTTCTCCCCCCTTGTGACGCCCTTGGCTCTCACACCATAACGCTTGCATCCAACGGTCTGTACTTTGTCAGACCCCCCCCCCCCCACCCCACCCACACACACACACACACACACACACACACACTTTTTTGCCTGTGCATTCAGGTACATCAGTGATTCTCAACCTTTTGTTAATTTCATGGACCACCAGTTTTTATATGCATTAGGGAACGGACCCCCATTTGATGTTCATCTCTGGGATCCCATCTGCATTGTAAAGTCCTCAGGGTTCTTGTCGTGTCTTCAGGGTTGTGAAGGACTGGACGCGGAGGCTTTGACAAAGTTCTGGGTATAACATAGTTTATTATAGAAAGTGGAGAGTGGAGGGATAAAGGGAAGGAGATGTAGGAAAGGGCGACAAACGGATAAGAGAAGAAGGAAAGGGTGAGAGGGGGGATGGCTCTGAGGGTTGCTTCGTTCTGTCAGGGTTTTGTAGGAATGTTGAAGGTGAACTGATTGCCGTGTGTGGGGTTATCTGTGGTGTCGGCGCTATGTACAGTACAGATGCTCTGTTGATACAGATGGCACCGCTGAGAGCAGAGCACACACAGAAGTCCAAGAATTTGCAGTGCATGTCCGTCGTCCTTCCTTCCTTGGTCAAGTCGTCCACACAAAATGTTTGGTTTTGATGTCCTCTCTAGTATAGTAATACAGATACGTATATGCGGGTGCATGTCTGCATGTTTTCTTAGCTGTGTGTGTGTGTGTGTGTGTGTGCGCGTGCGTGTGCGTGTGCGTGTGCGTGCTTGCGCTCGCATGTGCATCATGCTGTGTTGGTTTTGTCGGCACATACAAACCTCAGTGTTAATTTAACTGGAGAGAGAGCTACCAAATGTTCCATGTAACTCTCTCAGGAGTGCGTGCGTGCATGTGTGTGCACTGTGTGTCATTGTTGTCAGGTGATTACAGTGTTTATGATGGCCCTTGCATCATCATTGTGACCATGTTGTTGACATTCTGTCCCTTGTCCCGGCAGACTGGGCATCCCAAGGTGTTTATTATGGCCCCTCACACCATCTCGGTGGCCAGTTGTTGACATTTTGTCCCCGTACACATGGGTATGCCAAGGTGTTTAATGAAGCAATAAGCCACATGTGGCCGCGGACCCGCGTTGTTCCAGGGACCCCCGGGGGGCAAAGATTTGAGTTACAAAGGTTTGCTTTGAAAATGATACATTCAAAGATCAGGATTTTTCAAACATTGCAGATCTACAAGCTCACAGCTATTTTTCAATAGCTAAAGTATAACACTAGTAAGACGCCTCAGGGCGACATGCAACCTCGGCGAGGTCGCCCGTCTGTCCAGTGAAGTATATCGGACCTAGCCTGACACTTCAGTCCGCACATCACCACCCCCTGCTGGTGGGTGGTGTGTAGTGTGGACTGAAGCTGCACATATTTTATTTTATTTCGAGTGCGCCCAAAGAGCGGGCGCATTGAATGGGCCAATCAGGGTTGTATGCTTGGGGCACGTGGTGTGGCTGCTCCGGTCCCAGCCCCCTCCAAACAGAGCTCTTGAGCTCACGTGAGACTCGCTCGTGGACTCTGATTGGTGTCCTCTGCCCACGTGAGAGTCTAGTGGACTCTGATTGGTCCGTGAAAACTGTCATGGCGGAGTCAGACTCGACTCGTATTATTTTAATAAACTATGAAATAGTGCCGTTTCTTCACGTTTTAATACCATTTTGCACTAACGTAAACATGCAGACATATAATATGTTATGAGAAATAACGTATTTTTGCAATGTCACGCCACGTCGCCGTCGTGTGTGTGTGTGTGTGTATGTGTGTGTGTGTGTGTGTGTGACGTCAATAGGCTTTAGCCCCCCCCCCCCCGCCGAAATAGAATGTCTGCCCTCAATTTCAGACTCTAATCCCAAAACGAAGTGTGTGATTGAGTCGGACGCTAGCAGTCAGGCAATATCGGACCAGTTCAAAAACATGCACATTAAAAGATTTGCACACATTTTCAAGATTTTTCAAAAATTGCAGATCTACAAGCTTGCAGCTATTTTTCAATAGCTAAAGTATAAAACTAGTAAAGACGCCTCAGGGCGACATGCGAAGGGGCGAGGTCGCGCCATGTCTTGGCACCTTGTCACTTGTTTATGCCCATATATGGAGATCCCTGGAGAGCCGGTATGACAGCCGGTATAATAGGTTTTAAAAAAATATATAAAAAGTCCTGCTTGCTGGTCTCTTAGTTGTTTGTCAACTGCATCCCTCTATAATTATTTCAGTTTCTGTTATCTTTGTGGCCTACTAAATTTTTCAACTTCTGCTAGATTTTCAATGTATTTACTCTTGTCTGCCTTAATGCTCCTTTTTACCATTCTGTTAGCATCTGTATATTCTTATTGTGCCTTTGCTTTTGCTCTTATGCGGCTATTTGTCATTGCTGCAATAGGTGAGACCTATTGCATGTACAAGACAGATAAAACCTGAAGGCCAAATTATCATGTGAAGCTTGACCAATCCTCAAAGTATCCATTCATCTGACCGGGAGGGACACCGCACACATATTCTGGACGTACAGGACAGATAAAGCCTATTCATTCTGAACTGAAATTACCATATATGGACATGGGACACACATTTTGCTTTTTGAAAAAGCCTATTCATTCTGGACTGATATTTTGCACGTACGGGACAGGAAAAACCTGTTCATTCTGGCCTGGAGTGACCATATATGGATATGAGGTGACATACATTGTGTTTATGAAAAACCCTGTTCATTCTGGACTGAGATCACCATATATGGTAATTAAACAGACATTCTGTTTTTGAAAAAGCCTGTTCATTCTGGACTAAAATGACCATATATGGGCGTGATACACACAAAGCCACTCATAGGAAGCGGTTTTCACCGCTTCAAAAATAGCAGATCTACAAGCTTGTAGATCGGCTATTTTTTGGCAAAGGGATTTGGTAGAGGGTGAAAAAAGTACGTTTTACCAATAGAGCGTTTAAATGGTAGCTTTTATATGCAGCTCGGCAAATAAAAGGTGAACTGATCCCAGTGCTTGACAGAGGACGATTTTGCAATAAATTAAATCTCCACGATAGGATTATCGTGAGTGTTTTTAATCACGATAAACGATAATATCGCTTATCGTCACATCCCTACTGGGATTAAACAGTATACACAAATAAATAGGTATTGGTGCTCACAAAATACAAGTTTACTTTGGTAACGTTTGGAGCAGCCAGGCTCTTCCTCAGACCTTCACTAGCCTACGATCAATACAATTCAAGTTTCTGATCCAGTCGGAGTAGAAACAAAAAGTCATCTCGTGATCCAGAACCCAGGGGGTCAAATCATTTTAGGGGGTCCCTAGATGATTAACTTAATGTTCAACATTGTTTTCTCTCTCAAAAGTAAACAAACCAATGTAAAGTTGAAGTGTATAGAGGGTATCTGCACATTTCTAAAATGACAATTTAAGGACTTTTTAATACCTCTAAAATGTAAACATTGGCCAAATTGTCAAATATTAGAAGCAGAAATTGTGAAAATAGACGATCTACATGCTCAGATCTGCTAGTTTCACAATAGAACCGTATTATACTGTAATGCAGGTGATTTGTTATGCCTTATATTGCATTATTATTTAGCTGCCAGTAATGCTGTCATAGTTGGGTGTACAGCATAAGTGATTCCCTTATATTTGTGTGATAATCTCACCTTGATATTGGCAGTACATACATGTATGTACCAGGGTTTCCTGCAGGAAAAAGTCTTGACCAGGGGGGGATCTCATGGCGCACGCGCGAAGCGCGTGCGCCGAAAATTTTTGATAATTAATTAATTAATTCGAGTAATTAATTCACTTAATTTTTAATATTAATTCTTATTTTTGCCCTATAAAAAACACATGAATGTGCCCATGATGACGGAAAACACAACTACATGCTATCATCCACATTTATTCAACATTGAATAACTTATATTGCCGGTTCGCCACCAAAGGGTTAAAAAAATAGTGTGCACGCTGGTGTACGAATTCGTGCACAGATGATGCACTATGCATGTACACGCTTTTCACAGCTTTCAAACAAAAAAATTAGCTTGGAAATCCGTTCAGGCATTCAGGAGATACCAGCCCTTATGTTTTCTTCAAATGTAAACAAACATGGCTGCCATGTTTGAAAGATAGGGTTGGTATGGGGGTTAAACATGCAATTTCGCGATCGCGATCAGTACATTGTTGGAGGTCCAAAAAGTTTTTTTTGAAAAAAAAAAAAAAAAATTGAAAAAAAAAAAAAAAAAATGTTTTTTTATTTTTTTTATTTTTTTATACCCTTGGGGGGGCGGGGGGGTTTTCTGACCAGGCGGGGCGCCTGGCCTGTAAAGTGCTGCAGGAAACCCTGGGGGTGGGGACATGTCTCTGGCAGGTATAGTTTCCGGGTCCTTGAAGTTCATTCATTGTGATTGTGACGCTCGCTGGCTTTGGTGTGGACCTACGTTCCTCTGCACCGAAGCTAGAGCGCACTAAAAGCTGTGTGTATTATTGATTATTGCCATTCTGACAAGTAAAGAAGATAACTTGGTATCCCTCGTCCTGAGTATTCCTTCCTCCTGCACGTAAAGTTATCCTTGTTGACGTCTATGCAACACTGGTGTCAGAATCGGGACCTCCGTGTCAGGAAGTGATTTATGACCGGAGAGAGCATCACCACGTCAGATGAATCAGTCCAGCAGGAGCCAAAAGCTAAAACTGCCTGACAGACTGCATGCTTGTTGTGGCCAACAGTAGATGCAACGCTGCAACGTGTGCTGTGGAATGTTACACTGACTGTGTGCGGGAGAGCTGGCAGGCTGCCAAGAAAGACGACACTCACTGAACTACACTGTAAAAAAATACAAGTTGACATTACAGCCAAAAACTGCATGCAACAAGCTGAGTAAAGCAGTAAAGGACATTGCATCAACAAACTGCTTATTGTGACCTGGATAGAAGTGATAGCAAATGTGAAGGACTATTACTGCACTGTTAAAAAAAAAAAAAAAAAAAAAAAAACAATGACTGAGAACTTGATCAGGAGCCACCAGCATGGCTATAATCATTATTGGATCACCAGTCACAACAGTTTCAGCAACTGCTAACACCAATTCTACAGCATGTTACTGCAGAGAAAAGGGCTGCAACTACAGGAATGACTGCTGGGCCAGGCAACCACAACCAAACAGAGCCACCCAGCATAAGCCCATTTGCAGCAGAATTGGAGGTGATTCAGCAAAGGTCACAGAATGCAGGGACCCCTATTATCTCAAGCATACATGACCCAGATGTGCGACGCCGAGATCAGCGCATGCCCCAACGTCCTGACACAACACGCATGGCTCTGCATGACTCATATGGTATGCAACGCAACAATGGAAACCGACGCGACATGCCACAACCACCACCCCATGAATCTCCAAAAGTCAAGCTGGCAATCTATGATGGCAAAGAGGACTGGGATTCATTTCTGTTGCCCTTTGAGCGCAATGCACGCAAGTATGGATGGACTGGGGCAGAGCGAGTTGACAGACTTCACGAGTGCCTTCGTGGAGTCGCTATTCGCTATGTCTGCTCCCTGCCAGAACACATCCGCGAAGATTACACCCTCCTTAAAGAACACCTCACACAACGTTTTGGAGTAAAAGATCCCCCCACCACTGTCCGCAGAAAGCTGGGAGAACTGCGGCAGGGAAAGGAATCTTCTGCTGAGTTTGCTGAGGAGTTGGTACGCCTTGTGAGCCTGGCTTATCCTGGAACAGACCTGTTACTGCAGGACCAGCTGGCTACTGATGCCTTTTTAAAAGGATTGAGGAACCAAAAAGTAGCCTATGAGGTAATGAATCGCGACCCACAATCAATGGCTGAGGCACAGAAGCTAGCTGAAGCCCACGAACATAACTTCAATGCAACTCTGGGCCGTGATGCTGAGGTGAGGATGGGACGGGCCAGACGCATCTCCTGGGCGGATGAAGGGGACTTCTCCGAAGAGCTGTCCCTTACAACCAGACGTATACAGAGCCCCAAGTACGTTACTGAGGATCAATTCCAAATGGTGTTGGACAAAGTGGAGCAGCTGCACCTGAAATTGGAGCACCTGCAGCCGGTGGCCAAAGACGGGGGAGTGAGGTCCATGGAGCGGTCCACATCATATGGCGACAGAACACCTTATCAAGAGAGGGGACTGCAACGCCAAGTTCCTCCTCAAAACCAGAGGATGCGTTCACCCAGCCCAAGTAGAATGACCTGTTTCCGTTGTGGAGAAGCAGGACACATGGTGAGAGAGTGTTCAAGGTCACCTGGACCAGATCACAGGGACAGCCCCATGGCATTCACTCCACATATAGGACGCCTGACCAAAACAGGTCCCAGCTTGCAAATTGAAATGACAATGAATGGCCTACCTGTCCAGGCAGTCGTGGATACTGGTGCAGAAGCCACAGTGATATCTGAGGAGGTTTACAACAAGCTCCCGATAGCAGCACAGAAACCTCTCAGCGAGACCTCTCTCCATAATGCTGGAGTTGGAAGCGTAATGTCTGCTCTGGGTGAATTGGAGGTGACCCTGGGGATAGGGAGCCAGAAAATCAACTGGAAGGTCTTTGTTGGCCAGATCCATGACTCTCTTCTCCTGGGCCTTGATGCAATGCAAGCTGCTGATGTGACAATTGTCGCTGGTCGGCAGGTGTTTATTGGCACAGAGCCAGTGCCTTCCCAAGTTGTTGCAGGCGATGGAGAAGAGATCTCAGTGGCACGTGTGCTCAAAGTAAAGACTCAACATGGACAGAAGACAACTCACAACCTACGAGCTCAGATCCTGACCCCACGTGAAAAGAAAGGCATGCACCATGACCTGAAGCACCCAGTCAGACCACCTGAACAATCCCCCAATACACCACAGCCATGTCAACCGGATTGGACCCTCCCACAGACAGACCGCCCGAAAAACGGACAACGGCCACCCACCATAAAAGCTCTAAGGGGCTGAGAGATACAGACCCCAGCTTAGTGTCAATAAGAAACAAGAGACACCACAGGGACATTTTAGTTCAGTTCATTATTGGTGATCTCATAAGTTTGATTATTCAATTGTGGTGTTAATTCTGATTTTGAAATTTTGGATGTTTAATGCTGATGTTAATGTTCATTGTTCAGTTGGAACCGAAGGGACTCGGCATGCTTGAAAAAGGGGGGCAGTGTAATGCAGGTGATTTGTTATGCCTTATATTGTATTATTATTTAGCTGCCAGTAATGCTGTCATAGTTGGGTGTACAGCATAAGTGATTCCCTTATATTTGTGTGATAATCTCACCTTGATATTGGAAGTACATACATGTATGTGGGGGTGGGGACATGTCTCTGGCAGGTATAGTTTCCGGGTCTTTGAAGTTCATTCAATGTGATTGTGACGCTCGCTGGCTTTGGTGTGGACCTACGTTCCTCTGCACCGAAGCTAGAGCGCACTAAAAGCTGTGTGTATTATTGATTATTGCCATTCTGACAAGTAAAGAAGATAACTTGGTATCCCTCGTCCTGAGTATTCCTTCCTCCTGCACGTAAAGTTATCCTTGTTGACGTCTATGCAACAATACAAAATGTAATTCCTCAACTCTTAGTGCTCGTCAGGGATGGGGTGGGGTCCCCAGTTAAAATATGATTATTTTGGGGGTCGCAGCTTGAAAAGTTGAGAACCACTGCTGTAGGCAACACACTGTTGTTTTCGGTCAGAGAATTCTTTTGTCAGCAAAGTGAACCTTGCTTTTTGTAAACTTTTGCGCAAATCTAATAGTTTTTGGTTATGCTTCACCCACAGTTGTCATGCTTCACATGACATCACAATATAATATAAATGGTAAGAAGACGGAATTCAGTTCCCAGAGGATTCCTCACAGCTTTTGCACCTTTCTAGTTTAAAATGTGTTTAGTTTGGTATAATCTTTTGGTATGTATCTTTTATTCTAACTTGTGGTGCGACTAGCAAGACTAAATGAATTGATTTGCATTATATGGGGAAATTGAGGAATACATAAAAACAATGCAACGCCAACCGGAACAAGATTCTATTTTACATTATTTCTAACGGATAACACAGGCCAGTTTAGAACAAATACCAGGCTTACCAGGAATACCACAAGTTAGAACTTCACACAACATGTAGAGTGACAGTCATTTTCATACACTGTGACATCCAGATCCTCACAACTGTGACCAGTCAGCCATCAGTCCCAAATACGTGCGAAGTGACATTGACATTAGTACAAAACATGTCCCACTATATTCTAAGTCATACATTTCATACATAGCAAACAATAAATACACAATAATCCAGTTTGCCTGAGTTTTGCAGACATTGCATATAATGCTTACAAAGAACTCAGGCTAATAAGCCGTCACAGTGCTACCTAAAGAGGTGCCACTTGTCTATTCTAAAGGTGCGTTAAAAAAGGGACAAAATAGAAAGAGTGTGTGTGTGTGTGTGTGTGTGTGTGTGTGTGTGTGTGTGTGTGTGTGTGTGTGTGTGTGTGTGTGTGTGTGTGTGTGTGTGTGTGTGTGTGTGTGTGTGTGTGTGTGTGTGTGTGTGTGTGTGTGTGTGCACGCGCGCGCGCGTTGTCCCTGTGCAGCATAATATTCAGAGAGTGTTTTTCTTCAGAATCCTAGAGGGCTTTTTCTACTGTAGTGTCAAATGCTGCTGGAGAAGCAATATTTAAATAAGGTTGCTTGTGCTTTTGGCGGCGCTGAGTCTCTGTTCATAAACATAATAGGCCATAGGCTTCAAACTTATTTTGTAACTTCTTCACAAGATGAAGAGATTGAAAGTTATTAGACTTTAACATGGAGGCAAACGTAAAATTATAACATGTGTTTGGATTTGAGTGAATAATTGAATAAAGCAAATGAGTGTTAAACCTTAGAAACAGTAGTGTAAGCAAGTACATTTTTCACCCCTCAGAAGAAAGTCGGGTGTTTGTTGGCCAATGTTTTGCAGTCTACACAGCACTCGAAATCCAGGGGCCTGTTTCACGAAACCTATCCACAACTTTGCAACATCCCATAGCGCAGAAGTTGGACGGAGTGTGATCTACAAGCTTGTATTTCTGCTGTTAACCGGAAGTGTGGTGCAAAAAAATCTCCAGTAAATTCCTGCGGAAAGAGGTGGATAGATTGGAGATTTAACCCTGCAAGGCCCGAATTAATTTCTACTGGCCCAAAAGAATTCAAAAAAATCAGATGGTGTTGTAGCAGTCCTTGTAGCAGTCCTAATCACCGGGATTTATCAACTATCCTGACTTAAATTATCCAGGATCAGCCATGAATCGGTTTCATGAAAGCCGACATATCTCGCCAGATTAATTTAGCCAGTGTTTAGCCATGACTCGGTTTCATGAAAACAATGCCACATTAGTCACCATGGAAATGTAGCTGTGAAGTTAGCCTGCTCCGGACCAGGTTAGCAGGCAAGCTTTATTAATCCAGTGCCTTGTTCTTCATGTTTTGTGAAATAGCTGTTAATACAATGACTCACAATACATTTTTTAGATCTGCTATTTTCCAAAGATTTCTGTAAATTTATACATTTGAAAACTTGTGAAAAGGGATATTCTACATCAGGGGTTTTCAAAGTGGGTGACGGGGAACCCTGGGGTGCCGCGACGGCAGTCCATTTGATAATATTTGGAATTTATGAAAAAAATATTTAGTATCTTTTAAACTTGAAGTACAAAGTAATTTTTAGTCAGTTCTAACCAAAATGGCTATTATCTCTACATTTTCCTCGCAACATAATCACTAAAATATCGTCACTGTCAGGCAGAAACCTGTCGCAAAACTAGTGAAAACAGCCGATCTACAAGCACATCGCGAGGCGTTGTGTGCTTGTAGATCGGCTGTTTTCACTAGTTTAGTACATTTTATAGATGATAAATACAAAACGAACGGTTTTGGACATAAAACTTGCCACAAAAAGTTCGTAAATCTAACTTTGGTCGATTATATCTCCCCTTTAATAAACCCAAATGGTATTGTGTTTTATATCATTTTTATCGTTGATTTGTCACCTTTACAACAAAGTACAGCTTGTAAGCATCGGGCATTCGAGGCATGAGCTACACAGCCAAACGTGTGGGTAGGGCCGACCAGAATTTTGCCAAAATGGCTTGCAATATACTGTTCTGCTGGCATTTACTCTTGTTTTGGGCTTCCCTGACAGTGAGCTTAACATTAAAAGTGTAAAAATGGCCAATATGTGTTGTTTTTTCTTTTCCTTATTACTTTGAGAGAGTGCAATCCTTCAATGCCCCAAGTAACAAAGGTGAACACCAAAAGAACAGTATTGCAGGCCTGCCAGGCCATTTTGACCATTTTTGGAGGGGCCCTACCCACACGTTTGGCTGTGTTGCTCATTCCAGGAATGCCAGATCCTTACAAGCTGTACCTCATTGTAAAAGGTGACGAATCAACGATAACAATGATATCAAACACAATACCATTTGGCATAATTAAAGGGGGGATATAATGGACCGAATGTTGGCAAATTTTGGGTCGGCGCTACCCACACGTTTGGCTGTGTAGCTCATGCCTCGAATGCCTGATGCTTACAAGCTGTACCTCGTTGTAAAGGAGACAAATCAACGATGAAAATGATCTAAAACACAATACCGTTTGGGTTTATTAAAGGGGAGATATAATCGACCAAAGTTAGATTTCCGAACTTTTTGTGGCAGGTTTACATGGTTTCCACCCGACAACAACGATATGTTATAAATATAAGGTGCTGGGAGTGAAAATAATAATGTAGGGGTGCCTCGGATTAAAAAAAATATGTATGGGGTGCCCTGAGACAAAAAAGTTTGGGAACCCCCGTTCTACAGTACATAATGAGTACTAATTGCATACGTTTCGGTAAAACAGGTGAGTACGTTTTCCACCACTGGGAGAGGCAACCTCCAGTAGATACAAACACCCCTGGAATCCCTCTCTAACGGCCGCTGGAGAGCCAGCGCTGCGTCCTGACAGCAGATAAAACACCTCTGTTCACTGCTTCGCCTGAAGTGACCTTTACAGCCATGCTAGGGTCAGGTAGAGTTGAAAGAGAAGCTGATAAACAGCTACAAGACACACACATCCCAGACCTACTAGGCTGGGTGCTGGATCAAACAGTTAAACGGTATATACGAATAAATACGTATTGGTGCCCCCAAATGCAAGTTTATTTTGGTAACACACTTGTCGCAAGGAAACGGCAAAACCTCCGCACCTCCGTGACAAATTGAACCACAGGGAACCTGGAAGGGCTTATTTGGGGTGTTCCTTTTAGGCGCCCCACACACATATGCAACAACCTTCCATTGACAATGCATTAGTACGGCGGCCCCAGTGGCCATTCTCAGACGATACGGAGAAGATGTTTCACGCATATGTGTGAGTCCAGCCTTAGGCAGTGTGTGTCACTGTACTTGTGCTGTACATTTATTTTTTGTATTGACTGTACTTGTACTGTTCTACATTTTTGTATAATAAAATATTCAATCAATCACTCAGTGAACCACAGTAAAGGGTGATCCGGCACGGGTTCCAGCGCTTCTGCGCTGGCCGTAAACAGTGCCGTCACTGTCACGCCAATGACAGATTGTAGTCGTGTTGCTAGGCAGATTCATTGAGCTATATAGGAAGATTATTAAGTGTGTGGCGTCTTAAGAACTCAGAAGAGATAGAGTTCAGAGCAGTGTGACATACCTCTCCCCAACTTCATTCAGATTGGCAAAGGTTGATTGGACTCTCTGGGAAGTGCGTACTGTAGCCGCCTCTAACCTCTGGAATGTGTCAGTCCTCTGAGACAAGCCTTAGCAACTTTACTTCACAGCAATGCATTGGTTGAGTTGGTTTCATTATTTTGTTCATTAGTGCTGGCTGATTATTCAGATGCCTGTAAGCAGTGGTCTTGGTCCTTCTCCATCATATCCGCCCACGTTCTACCAATTACCAGCATGATCCTCCTTTACCCGCCAAAACTACTCTTGAAACATGAAGTCAATCGCCCACATTGGTCATGCCTGGGTCACCATAGACCCACACATCATCCCACAACAAATATTGTTAACTACAAAGTTATATTAGTTTCATTTGCAATTGTGCTGTGTAGTTTTCAATATGGTAATCTCATTAATATTTGTACAAGCTCACACAATGTCCAGGTTGTAGTAAAGTGTAGGTAAAAAACAAAACAAAAAACAGACGTACAAGCTCGCAGTGCAGCACAAAGTGGCACACTGCTAGTTTGTACGTCTGATACTTTTGAATAGCCATTGCTAAAATCTAAATGGACATGGATGCCTTCCTGGTTTTAATTGGCAAAGTGTCTTGCTCAAGGACACTTTGACAGGCAATCAGGAGGAGACATCATACCCCTCATCCAACCAACATCGCGCAACTATCATCCATCCAACATCTTCTCCTTCTTTTGTGTATCATCGTCCTTGATGATTGGTTGGCGACATTTTATTTCACAAGATTTCTCGTTACTTAGGGGAGGCCATGGGGCTGGCTGTCGTCTTCTCCCCCTTGCCTAGGCAGGGTTTGAACCACTCACCTTCCACATGAAGAGCACATGCACTAACCACTACACCAACGTCACACCACTGTCATCCTTCCACATCCAACCAACATCATCCACCTCCCAGCATAACTGGTCCCTGTCGTGCATGTGCGTGCGAGCATGCATGTATGCGTGCGCTTGCATTACTACATTTATGAGGGCCAAATGTCCCCACACGTGCAGCAGAATTAAACAAATAGACATTATGAGGACAATTCCCCTCAGTCCTCACAATAAAAATGGTTATTTTATGATTCAGAGTAGGGTTGGCTAGGTTAAGATTGGGCAAGAAGGGGTTAATAGCTTTAGGGTTTGGTGTTGGGAGTTATACCTGAATATACCACGCCGGCGTCACACACAAAAAATAGCAGATCTACAAGCTCACAACACGTAATTTTTTATTCGTGCCTATGTATCGTTCATTTGTGCTTATGAGCTCTGTGTCTTGTTGATGTATGTTTCTTGTATTTGTGTACCTCCTATGGTCTGTGCAGAATTTCAGAACAGAGGTGGCTTGTTGTTAAACATGCTTTATGAATAAATATGACGCGAGTTGAAAAGCCAGTAATGGAGAAATTCATAAGTGAGGTATTTTTCCTGTAAAGGCATGTGTGTAATTGGCGTGTCAGAACTGAAGGAATTGACATGAAAGGTGTTTCTCTCACATGCTTCAGTGTGCCAGGACTGCACGGAGGGAGCTTCAAAATGTTCATTACATTACGCTATGAAAGAGCTTCAAAGAGCTTCCATAGGGGGGTTTGCAGGTTTATATCCATTTATCTCTGTGCCCCGTCCATCTGTCTGTGTCCCGTTTATGCTCAGTAGACCGAGGCAAGTTGGGAATGCATGCCACACCCGGTTATGCAATGTATTATTCATGTGCATATTGCATCGCTATATGCACATACATGGGCATGCCACCTTTTGTGCCCATTTATGGAGCTGACTGATTTGTTCGCTGATGCCACGACATATTGAGGTTAGACAACACACACTCCGGACAGACGTAGATACGTATAGAGATTCATTCCTTGCATGAAACCACCAGTGGTGTAAATTCAAAAAAAGCACTTTTCCTTAATTAATGTAATTAAAGTACAATTGTGAAGTATTTGTACTTTACTTGAGTATTTCCAATTTCCAATAGTTTTACTTCTACTCCACTACATCTCGGATCCAAATATTGCACTTTTACTCACTACATTTATTAGAATTACATTTTTAGTTACTGGTTACTTTGCATATATCAATTATAACATTATTATAAAACATACACAAACCATTTTTTTATTATTATTATTTTTTCTAACCCATTTTTTCACCTATGTAGTGCCAATTGCCTATGTAATCCTGCTCTCCCTCTGCCACACCCAATTTAGCCCTATTTTATCCCTTGGATATTTGAACAACAGCCGATCTACAAGCTCACTACTCGTCACATCGCTACGCGTTGTGAGCTTGTAGATCTGCTATTTTCAAACATTTTTGTACTTTAACTTTAGGTGCTTTAAGTACATTTTGATGCCAACACTTTCATACTTTTACTTACGTACATTTTGAATTCCAAACCGATCCCCATGTATTGTGAGCCACCCCTACAAATAGCTTGTGGTTATGCGATGCGTGGCATTTCACCCGCTTGGCAGCTTGTGGCTCCGTGCCAGGCAAGTCGTCCACCTCAAAGACATCACTCTGCACCTCAGGGAAATCACAAGCTGCCAAAATGAGTTGAAGCTCAACTTTTCAACACTTCCTCTCCACATTTAACTTCTGGAATTTAGACACATGTTGTGCTCAGCGCTATCCGCCCGACTCCTAGCAGCAGCTGCGCACATTAATTACGCTGCTCTGTCAATAAACATTAATGTTGCCGTCCTCAAACCACAGGCTTCAGGTCTGGCTGAAGTTTCTTTAATGAAAGCCTGTACACTTTGAGAAGGATAGAACTCAGGATATGGTTGGGGTCGGGTAGAAAGCCTTGTATGTCCAAAACGGTCACTTTCCAAGAAATGTCAACCCATGGACTGGCATGGAGACATGCGGCTGATTCAACAAATGCCTTCTACACCAGTGGTTCTCAAATATGTTTGTGCCAAGTGCTAACCCTAACCACGAAAATGTTTTGTGCCAGGGACCCCCCCAGAAGAGAAGATTTGTGTAAAAAAATAAAAAATAGTTTCAAAATACACTTTCAATATTTTTCAAAAAAGCAAAGAAAAAACATTAAAAAAGCAGCCGATCTAGAAGCTTATATCTTCATAATTGAACTTCTTTATTTAGGAATACCAACCCCTTGAGATGTAGCATCCTCAAAAATGTGATAACTCGTGAAACGGGACATTCTGAATAATGAGTAACTTTAACTTAAACTTTTGTTACTTATTTTGATGCCAATACTTTTTGAATACCGGACTCGCACTTGTAACAGAGTATTTCTACTTTTACTTAAGTAAAACATTTTTCCACCACTGTAAGTACCGTTGGGCGGCTACAGCGTTGTCTTGTGTTCTATTCCATCACACGGCAGGGGAGGCATGAGCAGGTTGTCTTCTGGGAGCGTTTAGCTCAGTCTGCAAAGGCAGGACTGAAGATCTGCTCTGCCTGTTTGAATAGGAAAGCAGTGGAGGGAAACAGACGCTGCTGCAGTAGAATGTCATCATAACTGCTCTAGTCTGCATGCAGGATGGATAGATAGATAGATAGATAGATAGATAGATAGATACATAGATAGATAGATAGTAGGGGTGTAACGATACATTTTAACACCGATTCGATACATATCACGATACATGGTTGACGATACGATACATGGACGATATTGGTTCATTCATGGCGATACGATACGATTCGATTCAATGATTTAAAATCGATATAGTAACTATTTAGCAAAGAAATTAAATCTGTGTGAAAGGTGTGGATAGTGCAGGTTTTTTAAGGAAAACGTATTATTATGGATATAAATAAGTAAACACAGTGATTATCTGGCAAATATCTGGACATTAACCCAGAGATTACACACATTTATCGATAGACCAGTGTAGCCATATGGAAAGGAAAAGTAGTTAAACCCCCCTTTTAAAAATGTCTTCTTAAAAATGCTAAATACAATGCACAAGTAGGTAGTATCGATACAATCGATTCTTTACACTGCCGATTCGATACGATACAAAATAAAGCGATACGATTTGATTTTAGCTGTTTTCATTTAGATATATTTCGATTCTTTAAGTTAAAAACGATATTTCAATACAGTTACTATATCGTTACACCCCTAATAGATAGATAGCAGGCACGTGCACACATAGACATCAAAGGGGGCTTGAGCCCCTGCCCCTTTTTTCCCCTGTAAAAACTGCCCTCTCCAGACCACGAATGCAGTTTTCACTATATGCCCTCTTTCCATGCCATACGTGAAGGCAGCAAGAGAATTGCCTTGTCCAATCTCCCCTGAACTTGAACGCATTATTTGTGCAGAAATCCAAGCCATTACGTCACATCTCCAGTATTGACTTGATTATGCTTATAGTTAAGTGTGGCATCAAGCATCGAAAATAGCCGACCTCCAGCTTGGAGGTCGGCTATTTTCGATGTTTTCACCAAAAGTGCCCTTTTAGAGATGCCAGGGGTAGAGATCCCGTCATTAGAACACAGAAGGTTCCAGAAGGGTTCCCAGTTCGATCCCGGACTCCCCCAGAGCTTGTGTCGAAGAGTCCTTGAGCAAGACTCTGAAACCCTAGTTGATCCCGGTGAGAGGAGGTTAGTGCCTTGCATGGTTTCCTCCGTCATTGGTGTATGAATGGGTGAATGTAATGCACAATTTATGTAAAGCGCCTTGGATAAAGGCGCTATATAAAAGCACCATTTACCATTTATAGATAGATAGATATGAAGCGCTCTCTGTATGGACTTCATGGTCATTTCATCACTTTAACAGTACATTCTAAATGCGTCCTTCTAGATTTGACCACACATGTATGGAGGCCCAGTAACCTTCATCAGCACGAGACACACACACACACACACACTGTTATGGAATTCTTTAAGCATCATACTATTTGAATAGTAATATAAATAAACTGAATTTCCAGAAGGTGAAAGTGCAATGAGTACAATATTTATTTAACAATATATTAACACAAGAGCTCTTTGAGACACACGCATGCTTAACTGTGCCTCCCGTTTCCCAGGCATGGTCCCATTATATACACTGACAGGAATACAGGAATAGCAGAAGGAGTAAATCAGAGACATCCATATAAGGCTTCAGTCAGGAACAGTTAGATGACAAGACACGACATTCTGGTGGCAGGTGAGGGAGTGACTCATTCCACAGTTGGTCTACAGCCTAGAATATAAACTCGTCTGGTTACTTTAGAAACAAATTAGTAGTTACATTTATTTAGACATCTATCACATTCCCTCCTTAAATGTAATGAGATTTGTTTTCCATCTGCAGGAGGATCGAAAATCAGTTTTGAAACACATTTTCATCTGGTAGGGGCAAAAAACCACTTATGCATTTTCTTGGTAAAATTCCATCCTACGACCCTCAGTTTTGAGCGATCACTTCGTAAAGCCAGCATTTCGTTTGTGTATGTGTTTCTCCTGCACTCTTCTCCACTTGAATGAATGAGTTCCTTCTTAGGTTGGTTCGTAATGTCTCTTCTTCCCTTATTTGGGCAATGTCACGACACAGGGCTTCCATGCCCCTTTTCCGATCACAACGTCCTCATAGCAGTTGGATTGACAGCGTCCTTCATAGTGGATGGGATGCAAGGCAGTTAGGGTATGTCCCTTGCACAGTTCTATCATCTCATCTGGTTGGGATGCAAGGCGGCAATTCCATGGTGATTTCCCAGACATCTTTTGGTTCCATACATCTCCTTTTTTGCTCCGTCTCATCTTTCATTTGTATGGCTTAATTTTTTGGATTTAAAAAACTGAAAATAGAAAACTCAGCACCAATGGTTACGACATCCTATCCTAGAATGATTTTTATAATTTATACAGCCATGAATATTCTGTATTTTCCAACATGGCAATGGGAAGCATTTATCACGTCATGAATGGTTCAATAATGAATGATATCTTGTATTTTTACATACCTTAATTTGTGGAAGTATTTTCTTACCATAGTGTTTTAGTCACATTTGACATTTATTCCTTCCATTTGTTTCATTTGTAGACGTATTCCTTTACCATATTGATTCAATGGTTTTAGGAACATTTGACATCTCCTGTAATTACATTTCATCTACACAACAACATTTCATAGCATAGACAATGTTGTTACTGGTTTAGTTTAGTTAGTTTATGTTAACAACACATACAGTATGTTGGGAAGAAAAGAGACATCCGTTAGAACATTCCATCACTAAATTGTGTTTCTCTCTTAAGCCACCCAGATTATTTCTTCAGCACCTAAATATTGGGAAAACAATCTTTCATTAGATGAATCCAATAACATATAGGAGAAGACACGTTTCTCCTTACCTAAAACTGAAAATCATATCGTGATTTGTGGGAAAAGACGATCTTTCATTAGACAAATCATTTCCGTCCAAAATGGTAGGGAACTCAGGATCCCTATAGAGACAAATCAAAAGTATAGTTAGCATGACTTCCATATAATGCATTCAACATTATACATTATTTTCCAACAGACCAGTGATTCTCAAAAACCACTGTCCCATTCATTCCCATACCGATTAGTCTTTATACCCGGGTATCATACAATCTTATTAGACTTGCACTCTTTGGTTCAGGCTTGTAGTCCTCCATAATATATTTCCAATTCAGTGGCCTGTGGTTCAGGCTCCTGTTATTCCCACACATACAGTGACTCCAAGGGTGTATCTCCCATGTCTATCAGCTGGTCATTAACCCAGCAGGAGTTCAACAAACCTGAAAATGTACTAGAGTCATTCTATAATTGTAACCTCTTCTAGTCCTCTTATAATTAATAGCCTAATGCTCATAAAAAGGCTAATTCATATCCTGTTCTTCTTTTATGATTTATATTACCATTCTTCTTATAGGAATTCTTCTTATACTTCTTTTATAATCCATATATTTTATGATTTATATTACCTTCCATATATTACCTCCCCCCTCTTTTGAGAAGCACTGGTATCTAAACCCAGTTCCCAGTCTTTAATATAACGCTAATAACGCTCATCACTCTCCTAACTGAAGCATTTTGGCCTTCTAATAGAGGATGATCTATAAAGTATGATCTACAGTACAAGCTCCCAACGCACCAGCTCCCAATGGTCGTATTTGTGACGCGTTGCACTCTTGCTCAGCGCTCACAACGTGCACGCTCCCAATGGTCGTATGACACCCCTTGCTCAGCGGAAGAACATCACACGAGCAGGGAGATACAAAAATATATAAACACCGCAACACCCCCCCATGGGAACAGCCACGTCACTCGTGACACAAGACTGGTGTAGTAGCATTCTATCAGAAACTACATTTCATCAGAAACTAAATGCAACCGCATTGACCCACCCCTATCGCGGGTTCCATCCACTAAATTCCTAGGGACTTCATGGATAGTGTTTATATTACAAGGAGGATTCTCAAAAAGAACACTGGTACTTACGGAATAGTCTTATAAAGGCATTTTTTATTTTACATTAAGGTCGGCATGGCATATGCTGCATAGCAGCCAGTAACCAATTTGATAATAACCAGTTAACCCCTAACACAGATCTTTTCCTATTAGTAACCATCTGTAGTGGCGTTTTTATTAAGTAAAATAGAAAAAACAATCAAAAATATTTGATTACACCTAAATAGCCCACTGGTTGAGCAACTTAAATAATACCCCTAGAAATATATTTTTCCCACCAAATCATATACCCTCCTTATGCACAGGAACACATAAATCATATATTATCTTCCTAGGCAAAGGACTCTTACTTTGTTTTATGTAGGAAATAGGTACAATCCTATATTGGTTATTTCAGCTCAACACACCAAGACTAATCCGCCTTGGTCCTACTCTAACCAGTTTCAACATTACTCCTATAGTTATTCACACACTAGTAGGTTACCTAAAACAGCTTTAAACTTTACTTGTGTACGCATGTCAATACACTTAAAAACACCATTATTTTTTCCTATCTTAGTCATTAGTCCCCAGCACTTACATAACATTTAAACTAGAAAGATGTTAAATGTCCATTGAACTCCTATAGTTCCTCACGCCTGCATCACTCTTAGGTTTTGCTTACGTATAGGTCTCTGGATTATTTTAGAAATGTCTTTTTTTTTTTTTTTTTTTTTTTTTTTTTAGAGTTGGAAGAGAACAGGAGAATATGTTATTGGCTTATTTTAAACACAAGTTAAAATTTAGGCCTTGCTCTTTTATTCAGAGTATATTGGTAACAAACAATCTGACTCAGATATCCCTGTTGTGTTCTTAATCCCATGTCATATTTTAGACCAGTGGTTCTCAAACTTTTTACGCCAAGTACCATTTCATAAAATATGTGTCTCTCCAAGTTAAAATATAGGTACGTAGACCCACCCCATATACGCACAGGCTCAGGTGGCCAATTGGCTTTGAATTCATGAAGATTCATTTCTAAGCCAATAATGGATGACCTGGTTATGAAACAGATTTATCTATCTGTGAACTTTCCATGCAAACTGATGATATTCCTAATGTGAGCCTATTTCAATCAATTGCTTGGTCAGAAGTATTACCTGTAGTATAATATAAATATTTAGTACCACCAAAAGGGTTGCCCACATGTACCACAGTTTGAGAACCACTGTTTTAGATTATCTAACATTATGGGTATAGTAATTAGGGCAATGCAACACTCATCCTATGTAAGTGTAAAAATTAGGTTTGTACGGTTAGACAAATCTTAACTATTTCCCTGGGACCCTCCTTATAAACCCTAAGGACTACGTATGGCTAGTGCAGGGTTAAAGAATACTTTATCTTTTTTGGTATCATATTTTTCCAGTGGGACAATTCTCTTCGCAGACTGTGTTATGCCTTGAACGGTTTAAAACCATCCCAATATATATAGTTATGGCCATACTAACTATAGAGTATTTTAAATAGGGTTCCAATCTACAGAACGCTTTTTTCCATAAACACTTTTTCAAACTATCATGGTTTCAAAAACTACATGTTCTTTAAACAATATTTCCTGAGTTATAAGTAAATGTCCTATTTATATATTTCCTGAGTTATAAGTAAATGTCCTATCTATATAAATGTCCTATCTAATATGGTTTTGGTTAGGACCATATTTATCCTTTGTCCCTTTAAGTAGACATTTAGACTATTGAGTTGTATTTTTTTCCCATATGGAAGCCAAGCCACTAATCATTTTCAATGAATCCTTCCTTATAGGTACTCACCAATTTACTACGGCCTCACCATCGTTCCCCCCTGTCACGTTCGCACCCCACTGAGAGAGGAAGCTCTACAAACACCCCACGGGAAAAAAACATAGTGATTAGTCCGTTCAAAGTGTTCACACAATGTCCCCTTCATGTTCCTTAGGAAAGTTCTGTGTTCTGTGTGCCCCCCACAGAGTCAAAGCCATGCTTCTGGCTTAAGTAGTGTTTTGGGATTCTTGCAGTCCCAAAATGTCCTTTGAGTAACCTTCTCAGTGTCATGTTGTCCCCTGTCCAACACGTGTCCTCCAGATGCAGAACCAGTCTTTCTTGATTCTCAGACTGTCAACGTGATTGTGTTTGTTTACCCTCTCCCAGTATAGCTCTAAGCGACAGGTGAACCTCTGATGGACATGCAGTAAGCGGAGCAAAGGATTCCTCATGTCTATGTGTTGAAGACGTGGCTTTTCCCCTTATGATAAAACAACACAACTTCACAATATTTTTGCTACGATTATCCACATTATTACGGTATTTAATTATAACTTCAATGATAGTAATTAAGTGGGAAATGTCAGGCAATACACAGAATCTATGCCATGAACAGACAGTGTTCCCCCCAACAGCTGCTGTGAGATAATTGTCACACATGTATACTGTACTTTCTAGAGGTCTTGACTCTTGCATATTTTATAGTAACGGTTCGGCACAGGCACTCATACTAACCCCCTTACAGTCAGTTTTCTAGATCTGACAACTGAACTATGCTGTCTTCATTAATAACAGGTACAAAAGTAGATGATATTTTTGTCTATTTGCACATGGGAAAACCCAAATATATTGGATAATTTTCACTTTACAATATTAACTGTAGGCCTACTTATCTGTCAGCTCACTTTTCTAGATACCTTTATATGTTACATCTCCACTCAAAAGCTAGTCATGTAAACAATCAGTTAGCTTACCTTTTCTCAAAGAAATTGTCATGTCCCTGCTTAGACCCAGAAATAAACTAGAAGCAGTGCTCCTTTGAACACTGGTCTTCCCCCCAAGCCGAAGTAGATGTGTGAAAATATACTGGCCGATCGGCAACTAATTTTTCTTTTAAATACAGTTAATAAAGGTTTTAGCCAACTATATTTATTTTGCACTACTGTATATTTTTCACCCTTAGTCCTTGCCTGATCTGCAAAGATAACAGCCTGAC
Organism: Nannobrachium achirus; assembly: GCF_963921795.1. Lineage (NCBI taxonomy): Eukaryota > Metazoa > Chordata > Actinopteri > Myctophiformes > Myctophidae > Nannobrachium > Nannobrachium achirus. Next base: position 50,868,695 of record NC_137821.1, on the reverse strand, counting down.
AACAAGCTGACTACAGCCTATTTTAAATCAATGTTCATTAGTTTATATGGTTACTTCTAACTTGACATCATAACAGCTAAAATGCAAAGCTATAGTATATATTTTAGACAATCTTTTCTTCAGTTCTCTGGCCGAAATAAGTTACATTCTTCTTCCAAATGAGCGTACAAAGGCAAAATAGGCCCAAACATTGAACTAGCCATTCCACCCAGACTGACACGCATTCGAACGTCACCCTCACAGCAGGGGTCTTGCACCGCCCCTAGCTGTCACTACTTCAAAGTATGGCACCTGTTTCTTTAATTCTACCCAAGACAAAAAATAGCCTAATGACAATCACAGCCCCAGCTGTCTTTCAATGAACTATTAAACTCTTGAGAAACGTCCACTAACATGTCTGTGGTGTGGTCCTCACCCACCAATTACAGCACACCCACTTCGTCCAGATTCTTATTTCAACTTAATCTAACACTGGTAAATCATATCAACCAACCCATTACTCTATTGACATCCCATGACAGAAAGTATCTCCGCAGTGGGTTAATTCTTTTTTTTTTCTTTTTTTTTTTCTTTCTTTTTTTTAGAGGTCAACCCAGACTCATCTGGTCCTCACATAAATATAAATACATCCCTTAACTTTTAAACATCACTGTTTACCAAACAATGGGATTACTCTGTCACAACTATAGCCTAGTTTCCAATCACTGCAGCTACAGTATACATTCACTATGTTCTACTTAAATATTAAGACAAAATTAAACCTTCATTAATCATTACAATCAATATATCCTCCAACATGCCTTGAAAACAGCTGATCTTACACTATTAACAGTGGTCTATTTTGTTACAGCCTTATAATATCCTACTCTCACCAGGTCTGTCATAACGAGCTCAATGTCCCTGGGTTTTTGAGTCAAATCAAATAATGTCTATTTAATTGTGCCGAGGTTTCCTTTGCTGTATGATTATGCAAGCGTTGACGCACGAGAACAATCGTCTCCTCAATGTAGGCCTATACGCTTCTTCGTATGGCCGGTGCGGTACGCTTCTAAAATAGCCAGCAAAGGAACCCGTGCCTGCTGTGACCCTGTATCTCATTTAGAAATAGCAGACCTACAAGCCCACAGCGCAGCGCATTTCACCGTGCTGTCAGCTTGTAGCTCTGACAAGGTCCGTGAAGTGAGCAGAAAGAACATTTCCGATCTGGGAGCCGGCAGAAATAAGCCAGGCTCCAAGAGCTTCAAACCTAACGTGCAGTACATAATGTATTATTATAGCCGGCTTTTAGGGGTACTCTTATTCTGAAGAGACCAGCGCCGGACACTTCATTCTGCTAACGCTATTTCTGCTCATTTCACATAGGCGCTCTGTCAACCCCCACCACGCGTAACTGTTGTACGGCGAAAATAGAACGCAACCGAAGCAGGCAGCTCAGCTGCCGTGTCAGACAGACTCACAAGAGTTTGACAGGTCTAGACTAATTATAATAGGGGTTTTGTTGTAGCTCTAACACTTTAGACAAATAATAATGTGTAATTTGAAGTCTATAGGCTTACATTATAGCCTAAAATCACCGGAAAGCCGTTTTTCCCAGCCGACCATGATGGTCGGGGATTCTTTATTACCAGTCAAACTGAAACTCCAGCATTCCCTCCAAACAGTTTCTTCATTTCAGATATATTGATCGCTCGACCACGACTGACTATTTATATAAGGTAACAGACTCTCCCGTTGCCTGGTATTTTTTACACTAGCATCAGTTATTTGATATAGGCCAAAAATGTATTTCCTTACATTTTACATACTCACATTCACACCCCCAGCAGCTCGAGTCTTACGCTTTCCACAAAATATTTAAGGTGGCAAAACCCATATACGGTCTACCCAATGTCCTAATGACATAAGACCTTCTTATTCTCCAGGCCATTTTTACCCCAGACAGAGAAAAGAAAACATAATAGCCTACCGATTCCTATTTTGGTTCTGGTTTCAACTACCCACTTCTAGTTGATTATCATAAAAGCATAATTACTATCATTACCATGTAATATATTAAATTCATATTATATTTATCCCCCCTCTGTGAGCAACTTTCACAGGATAGCCTATGGACGTATGAAGTCATCCCAAAATACAGTAGGCCCACATCCAGAAAGATGCTCACAACACATTGAACTTAAAACATTAGTTATTTAACAACCCAGTCTGGCTTTCATAGTTAAATATATCACGTCTGGTTACGACTATTTCATAATTACATATTTCACGTCTGGTTACGTATTATTCACGTCCTCTAACGTCTCGTCTCCCACGAAGAGTTACCCGCCCACGTGCGGCGTCCTAGAGAATATTTCGTCATGCAATATTCTATACCGAGATGATTATTGCCGAAAGGCGATTCCCCAATCGATAATCATTTCCTCGGTTTCCTACAGGTACTGTACTTTAACAGAAACAACCCACGATCAAGTGGAGCTATGTATTAGCTTTCACCCCGAATTACACGGGTAGGCTACTGTACGTTTAAACAGTAGGCCTATTCTTCCGAGATACGGTAGAAACCTTCTATACATGCAAGGCATCTCTCTATTACATTTTGTTCATGCAAGTATGACAGCCGCACACATGTCGTGGCCTGTCCTGGGTACATGCAATTACAATGACCACGTCTGGCCTTTTAAAATATTGTATATCACGACACTTCTCACCCCGATTTCATTCGAACGGTAGCCTCTGCCAGTCAGCCGCTCTCTGTCTCTCATCACGTAATAGCCAGTGTGTCCTGTACAAAGAAAGAGGAAAGCTGACGGACAGATTATACCGTCCCACCAGAGTCGCCAACTGTTATGGAATTCTTTAAGCATCATACTATTTGAATAGTAATATAAATAAACTGAATTTCCAGAAGGTGAAAGTGCAATGAGTACAATATTTATTTAACAATATATTAACACAAGAGCTCTTTGAGACACACGCATGCTTAACTGTGCCTCCCGTTTCCCAGGCATGGTCCCATTATATACACTGACAGGAATACAGGAATAGCAGAAGGAGTAAATCAGAGACATCCATATAAGGCTTCAGTCAGGAACAGTTAGATGACAAGACACGACATTCTGGTGGCAGGTGAGGGAGTGACTCATTCCACAGTTGGTCTACAGCCTAGAATATAAACTCGTCTGGTTACTTTAGAAACAAATTAGTAGTTACATTTATTTAGACATCTATCACAACACACACACACACACACACACACACACACACACACACACACACACACACACACACACACACACACACACACACACACACACACACACACTCTCTCTCTCTCTCTCTCTCTCTCTCTCTCTCTCACTCTCACTCTCACTCTCACACTCACACTCACACTCACACTCACACTCACACTCACACACACACACACACACACAGATCGTCAACTTGGTGTCAGGGGAAATCACGCCTTCTATTTCACCACCTTTGTCCAACACTGAAACTGGGTCAACATCTTCCTTACAACGCATGCACCCGCACGCACATACTGTACTACGCACACACGCATGCACACTCCGGTTGACCAGAGTCCCTCAGGGCCTCTATACTAGTGTCTTTTCTGTTTTTTGTTATGGTGGAGAAGGCTTTCGTTAAAGATAGCCCATCGACAATTAAGCTCACAATGCGTCACAGCGCGACGCGCTGCCAATCTGCTATCAATTTCCAGCGAAAGCCTTCAACCGCTATAAGGATATTGGGGTGGTTTAAGCTGGTATCTGACATCTCTGGCAGATTTTACTGACCATGCTTAGTAAATGATCAAAAAGGGACTTCTAATATGATCAACTGTAGAAATATTATAGTATTTATCATGTTATCATAGTTTTTATTTTATGGGCCATATCCGCGCACTTTTTTAAGATACATTAGGATGACTTGTACAGCAGAAAATGGTCTCTGTGTTCAATATTAGTATTAGATTACTCTAAAGCAGGGGTCTTCAACAGGGGGTCCGGGGACAAATCTTTGTGTAATGGGTAACATTTGCAGAAAATAGCAGATCTACAAGCTCACAACTCTTTGCTCTGTGAGGTGTTGTGTGTAGTATGTAGATCTGCTATTTTTGGAGAGTTGGTGCAGGGAAAAAGAGCAGACCAAGTAGGAGAGCCAATGTCAAGTTGATTAAACATAGAGGGTTTAAAAGGTTAACTGTCCGAAAATACACATTAAAAAGAATCCAAGATATTAATAGAAAAGGTAATGTGTGTAAAAAATAAATAAAGCTGTCTTGCAATCTATGAAAACATTTAATCTGCAATACAATTTTTATACAAAATGTAGTGGGGCTCCCTGCTTGATCTCTCTCTCTCTCTCGACTAGGGGGTCCTTGACCTGAAAAAGGTTAAAGACCCCCGATCTTCAATATTTTCTAAAGATATCCTAACATTTTAGTTGTAGCTCTAACTTTGTTTAGTCCCCCCCCCCCCCCCCCCTCTGCATGTGTCTGTACCTTGGCATTGTTTTTTTCTTTTCCTTTTATTTGTGCTCGACCGAGCTGAACTGGCTTGTTGCGTTCCTTCAGGCTTCGTATCTCTGTCTCGTGAAAGGGATGCGTTTAAATAATTCACAAAATAAAAAGCTGCCTTAATGTTTTATGAATGGTCTCAGAAGTCATGCATATGCATTCTGGCTTTGTTGGAAGGTGCCAACAGCACAGCACTCATCAGGTGAAACCTATTGGAAACTTACAGATACAGTGTGGTTGAGATGTTTACTCCTACATCCTCTCCATGTTCACTGAAAAATGAATCCCAATCTGTCATCTCACATTCAAATCTGAGTCTCTCCTCCACATAGACATAGAAAGGTAGACGCCTCCTTCGGCTAGGGGGTCGTATGCATTGAGCAACTAAGGGAATCTTCATCGCTTCTGTGTACATTGCTTCCGCGTGTGTCACACTTACTGTACGGAAGTCAGTAAGCCAATCAGAGGCAGGTGGGGGCTGGTCTTTACGTACGGTATGCAGCCTGTAAGAACAGCTGAGCAGCGCAACATCGGAACAGGCTCTGTTGAATTGAATTGTGGTCCTTGGATAAGTCCAGGAAAAGACACGCTGTGATTGGCCAGTAGTCACTTTGACTGACATGGTTCCCTTAGTTTTTCCAGGAAGTCCGGACTAGAACTTTTGCACATCGCTCCAGTTAACTGCAGAGGTGAACGAGGCATCTAGCTCTTTATATCTGTGCTCCTCCACCTCCTCAAACCAGCACTGCACATCCCTAGTTCTAGCTGGAACCCTTCTCCATCTGAAAAACACACACCAGAAGAACATGTTTAAATCCATTTAAAACAGGGAAAGCATCCTTGTCATTTTTATTTTGCTTTGGCTATTCAAAAATAGCAGATATTCAAGCTCCCAGCGTGGCACATCTGCTATTTTAGAAAAACCTTGACATTTCATCCTTTGCTTCTGGGAAGTGCTCTGGAACCAAATATTTTGAGATGGTGGTCGGTGGATAAATACATATCTCTGCTGTCGGGCCTAAACCAGCTATAACTCCAAAATTTTCATTCTCCAGAAAATGAGAAAACATCGAGCTCAAGTGGAGTTTTGCAAAGCGCTTTCTGGTTAAATATATATTCTTAAACAACACACAGACATGGAGGGTGTTCAATAGCACTGATTTATGAAAAGAATGTCATATTCGATCTACAAGCTCAAATGTGAGCTTGTAGACCGGCATACATTTTTGTGGCATTCATTTATGGGGGAAAACATGCAATTACAAGGTTTCTGTCCAACAGTAACATTTGTCTTTTTAAATTATGTACTACTTAGAGGATCCAACAGCCAGTTTTCATGATATAATTGCCAGTTTTAGTATAGCATAATTGCGAGCTGAACATGTTATCTTATTTTCTATGTTCACATGCAAATTTTATCTTTAGTTACATGCACTAAAATTGGGCATCAACACTTGCATTGCACGCTGGCATTACATTTTAACACGCCCGTACATTATTCATTCCTTATGCTATTTCTACCATTGTTATCTCCGCCAGGCAAGGTGGAGATTACTGTAGGTTTACTTTTCAGCCTTGTGTGTGGCTTGTTGCGTTCCTTCGGAAGCATGTATTCTTTGGAAGCATTTTACACTAGAAGCATATGTTGGAAGCATGTTGCGCACCAAAATTTGGCGATCTACAAGTTCACAACATATTGCGCTGTTATTTTACGGTTGATCGATTACTTTCGGTTATTCCTTATTTTGAGATTAAAGAGTATTTTTGAAGGTTGGTCAAACTAGCAATAGAATACATATTCAGAGGCATCTTCCATAAAACCTTAAATGTCTGGGATATATAGTAAGTCTTTGTTCTTTTATAACATTTTTGGAGGCTATACTGCCTTCATTGATAGATTGATCTTTAAGTGGAGATGGACAAGAACAAGGGAGAGAGAGATGGGGAGAGATATGCAGTAAAGATCGTCAGGAACCTGAATCCGACGATCGAACCAGCGATGCACTGTCAGGATACATGAGAGCCTAGGTGCGTGGACCGCTAGCAGTCCGGGTCTCTCCTTTTACTTTATTGGTTTCATGTCTGTTTTGACATTGTGTTCCCTCTCGCTGTACGCATACCAGCATACCTTTACGGTACCAGTAAGGCTCCCTAATCGGGAGATAAGCGACCGTAGGTCACTTATCTCCACAAATAGGGCAAAAATGTGTTTTGCCAAAATCTTCCTGATCCATGTTGATGACATGAGTGTAGACATACTGTGTAGTGATTTTCGTGATTTTAGGGCAAAATCTGTAGGAGCAGTGTCCAAAAATGTGTTTTTAAAAATCGGCCTGGAGGTGGCGCTATATGGGACAGATGCATGTTGATGGGATGAGTGTAGACATACTGTGTACCGATTTGCGTGATTTTAGGGCGAAAATTGTAGGAGCAGTGTCCAAAAATGTGTTTTGCAAGAATCGGCCTCATGGTGGCGCTAGAAGAGGGCCATGTGAGAAATGAGGGGTGGGGTCTCCGCGCCGGCAAGGCGGACGAATAGGTACCGGCCCCGGCTGTCCCGGTCGCTCCTAGCCGGAGTTACGGCATTTTATGTGAGCTGCAGTGTAGGGGGTCCTCCACTGGGGGCGCCACCACTTTTGCATCCGTTCTGGAGCACCAGGAGTCGGTGGTCCCTGGGAATTCCCCGTGAGCAGCCCCGTTGGGGTGGTCATTTGGTCATGTTTGCGCATTTGTCCACCAGATCAATCAGGTTCTGGGTACAGAGGAAACAACAGGTTAGTCAAGGCTCAAACAAAGACTGAAGAGCAGAGCAGAGCTTATATAACCTCAGCCGGATTGCTGAGCCGCTGCAGCTGGTGAACTCCGCACCCCAGTCCCTAGTCACCCAATCACGGACAGGAAATAGTTAGGAGGAGGTAGATGGCACTGGCATGGGCGCTGATGTAACAATTATGTCGAATGGTCCCCCGACCCACAGGTTGAGACCCACGGTGCTACAGGGTGCCACAGTGCGGCGTATCTGTCCGCTGACGTGCTGGCAGTGTGAAAGTGAAAGTGTTGGGGGGAAGAGGTCGTTGCTGGGTCGCTGTTAAAGGTGTGAGTGGTGGGGGCTAGCAGCGAGCTCTCAAGCAGGTGGAATTGTTTTCTCTCCGCTGGACTAGAAAGCTGTGTGTGTAATGTGTGTGTGTGTGTGTGTGTGTGTGTGCGTGTGTGTGTGTGCGTGTGCGTGTGTGGGTGTTTATGTGTGTGGGAGGTTCTGCGAGCTGAGCACTGAGCCACTGTGCTGAATAATAAAGACTCACCATTGATGGAAGAAAATAAGTATTCACATTTTTGCCCAGGATCACTGGCCTGTCGCGAGTTCGAGCCCCGTTCCCGACGACCTTTGCTGCATGTCTCTCCCCGCCACTCTTTCCTGTCCATCTTCACTGAAAACTATCAATAAAAAAGGCAGATAAACTAAAACCAAATCTTAAAAATGGTACTCGCATGCTTTGTGAAATGATCAATACCCTATTGTAGAAATAGTCTGCTACAATAGTCCAGTATACACATTTTACTTGAGTAAAAGTACAAAAGTATTTGCATCAACAAATACTTAAAGTACCAAAAGTAAAGGTACTCAATCATTATGCAGAATGTCCCATTTTGCAGGTTTTCGAATGTATTGTATAACGGGTATGAAAATCCTTTGAAAATAGCTGATCTACAAGCTAAAATGATTAAAATTCTCCAATAAAGTAAAAATACCAAAATATGTGTTATTATAGCCTACAGTATTAGTAGTATTTATACAATACAATATATATTTGAATATACAGTACTTGAGTAAAAGTTACTTTCCACCACTGAGACTCACAATACTGTACCTTATTAAAACAACCAATGCCAGCTGTGCCTTTGAAATGGTATTTTCTAATTTATTATGATCAATCAGTGTGAAGTTACCATACACAGCACTGGACATCTGGTGAGTAATTAGTGTGCAGGGAACGGCAAGGCACAGTAGTTTGTAGATATTTTTAATCTTTAATTGCTTTTTGCCGCAATATGCAACTATTTCTGATTTCTGAAAGGCCTGGAATTAATATTCTCTGTGTGAAAGTTTCATTGCGATACTGTATCTCTTACGATCAATATGTGCAAATGTTGACTGTCCACTGGCTATTGTTTTTCTCCCCTCCTTTCTAAATCATGTGAAAAATCGGACCTGACTCTAAGCTCTTGTGCTAGCGAATACAATTACATTCTGTCCAACCTGTATGATAGAGTATGTTGATGCAACATAACTTATCGTCGTTGTCGGGTGAAAACCTTGTATGTCCAAAACCATTCGTTTTTTATTTCATTTAAAAAAAATTAACTAAACTAGTGAAAACAGCCGATCTACAAGCACAAAACGTTGTGCGCTTGTAGATCTGCTGTTTTCACTACTTTTGTGTGACGGCCTTGCCTGATGAAGCAGGGCTTTACTTTGCGAGAAAACGTACACATTTGAAACTTGGAGATACAAGGTTTCTGCCCGACAGTGACGTTATGCAATTGGAGTGGTTGTATTTGGTCTCCCTGCTCTTCTGTTGAGATATTTAGATCCATACGTCTAGGTGAGACATGACCTTTGTCGCCATCCTGTTTCTGGTTTGGCAGTCATTTTGGCCATAAAGACAAGATTCGATTTATCCCCTGATCAAGCAGGCAGCTGTGTTCATTTCGTTGACTAAGACTAAAATACTTTGAGTCTAAGACAATTTTAGAAGAGTAAATGGTGTGTTACAGGGACGTGCAGAGAATGTTAGAGAGGCAGGGGCTGACATTTCGAAAGGGGCTTTGGGGAGAAAATATTGAAAATAGCAGACATCCAAGCTCACAACACGTCGCAGCGAGGGCTTGGAGGTCAGCTATTTTCTGTGCTTGATACCACACTGAACTAAGCATAATCAAGTCAATACTGGAGAAGTGGCGTAACGGCATGGATTCTACACAGAGAGGGCTATACTCTCAACATAAGATGCTGCATTCAAGTTCGGGAGAGTTTTGGACAAGGCAATTCTCTTGAATGCTGCCTTCAGGTACGGCATGGAAAGAGGGCATTTGGCATTTCTTTCACCATAGTAAAAACTGCATTCATGGTTCTGGAGAGGGCACTTTTTACAGAGGGATAAAAGCGCAGGGGCTCAAGCCCCCTTTGATGTCTATGTGTGCACGTGCCTGTTCAAAAGACTAAGACTAAATCAGAATTTGCTGAAAAAAATTAACACTGGCAGGCAGGCTCTATTAGCTCAATGGTAAAGCACTTGCAGGAGACCCAGGTTCAAATCCGGGGTAGAACAGGACACTTTCATATTGTCAGCTTTAATTCCCATTGTTTATATGCAGGGGCCGCTTATTTATGACTATATGTTGTGTTGTTTTGAACCTTGTCTGATACTGGGCAGCAGTGGCCTAAAGGTTAGAGGAGCACAGTTGTTGCCGTAAAGGTTCCCGTTTTGATTCCCTGGACCAGCGGGACAAATCTGAGTGTGGAAGTGAATGGCCACCACTCACCCCTCCGCCCAGACACTGCTGAATTGCCCTTGAGCAAGGCCCTGGCCTGAACCCCCAACTGCTCCAGTGCAGCTGCCCAGTGGTACAACAGTATAAGCTCCCATGTTTTAATGTGTGTCTGTCTGTCTGTTTCTGTCTGTGTGCACATTGTGCAGGGCGAAATGCTGATTCAAATTGTAACATTTGTAATTTGACGGCATTGACGTAGGATCTGTATTGTCAAAATATAATATGCATGTGTATACAGAATATAGAACAGATTCAGTTCATGCCACATTAGATATGGTGCTGCAACAGCAACGGAAATGCCTTATTTTGTCCTTCCCTTTTCACAGGTCAAGTTGAGTTCTTCCCAAAATGAGAACAATAGAGGTTCATTAAAGATGGGGTGCCATGATTTCCCCCTCTATAAAACATGATTATCTACTATTATGATTATACTAGGAGGAAGAATTGTTTCTCTCCAAAAAAGTGTACAGAAAGAGTTAAAATTATGTTTTTTATGTGGCCACACCCACCAGTTCATTGGTATGCGTGGTTGTCATGGTGGGTGGTGACCCAGCTGAAGTTAGCCACACCCACATGTTTTGGGTGAATGGTAATTAGGGGAGGGGTTGATTCTATGATGTAATAAGTATGGGTGTTTTTTGGAACGGCACGTCTGACCCAGCAGGTGGCATCCTCCAGCTAAAATCCCAAATAAAAAGAGAATGCATAATTGCTCATAACAACCACACCAGGGGGTCTAATGAAGTACTGTCAACCTCCTAGACACATGAAAACCAGAAAAAGTACAAAACTATGGCACCACCTCTTTAAACATCTTATCTCTTTGTCGCAGAATAAGACAAAAGAGACACTGTAATACCTATGTCTGCCTTAGCTGGGTTTCCTGGTAGCCTCACACGGGTGGCCCTTTCTCAATGCCGCTTATCATAGCATCATTATTTGAATATAGTGGTTGGTACTGGTGAGAACCAGCTCTGGCCCCCACATCTGTCAACGGTGCCTCAGACTCCCCTTCCGTACCCAGCCAGTCCCATATTGAAAGAATCATATCGTCGTTGTAGGGTGGAAACCTTGTATGTCCAAGACCGTTCATTTTGCGTTTATCATTTTAAAAATGAACTAAACTAGTGAAAACAGCAGATCTACAACAAGCACACAACGCCTCGCACCGCGAGGCGTTGTGTGCTTGTAGATCGTCTGTTTTCACTACTTTTGTGCGGCGGCCTTGTATGATGAAGCAGGGCTTTACTTCGCAAAAGAACATAGAAATTTGAAACTTGGAGATAAAAGGTTTCCATCTGACAACGATGATATATTAGGACACCTCATTCTGCATTCAACTGTCTCTGCAATCTTGTGCTTTGACCCTGTTCATGAACAGATGTGATTAAATCTTCCCTGTTTTTGACGCTTAACTTAGTTCTGAGTTTCTGAGTTACTATTCCTTGAACGAAGTGTTGTCTCGTCCTTTGTGATTTTTTTTCACCACAGATCTATAAATCCAAGGCATAGAAATGATTTGACCTTATGCAGCTAAAGGTGTCTAGTTTCATTCCACATCTTTCGTTTGCGTGTTTCCAGAGGTAGTTTATCATTAAAGATGAAGCCGCAAGCAGGGTCTCCTCTCCTCTCCTCTCCTCTCCTCTCCTCTCCTCTCCTCTCCTCTCCCACATTGAGAGAGCTGCAGCAGCAGTGGAGAGGAGGGGGAAGAGGCTGAAGGAATATCACCACCTGCATAAATGATGAGTTACAGTCAAACTACAGTAATATACTTCAAAATAGGGCTGCAACTGCCAATTACGATCAATTGAATAATTGAGAAGTATGACTTTAATAATATAAAATGCTGTGATTTTCCAGCAATCAGTCTTCTTCTCAAGCTTTAATATGAGTTCTTGTTTGAGAATAATATAATAAATTATCAGGACCTATTCCTTCAATATGGACAAGAATAATTTGTTTCCTATACCTAATACGGCAAACAATTAATTTCACATATTAAATGAACCGTGCAGATATTACAGCAGGCCTACACTTCAAATTGAAATTGGAGCACTGATCAAACGGCTGTGTGAGAGCAGTGCAGTTAAAAAAATAATTGATTCCCTCCAGCCAGAAAGCATGAAAAAGTTTTCTAAGATCTCACTTTTTTAAATATTCAACTTTTAGCAATTTATGTGATGAGGTCTATATCTCTTGCTGATTAGATGAAACCGTGAACAACAATTGCACTTACTAAACACTCGCTCGCTCACTCACTGTGTGTGTGTGTGTGTGTGTGTGTGTGTGTGTGTGTGTGTGTGTGTGTGTGTGTGTGTGTGTGTGTGTGTGTGTGTGTGTGTGTGTGTGTGTGTGTGTGTGTGTGTGTGTGTGTGTGTGTGTGCACGCGGGTGAATGTGCGTGCATGTGCATAATAAAGTGTATTCTATTATGCATGACTGCATAAGGCAGAGGTGCAGTTCACTTAAAGTATCTCATGACATCAACATGTCTCTGTAATGGAAGACTGTGGTTGGAGCCCTGCGATGCCTACACAAGCTTTTACTGTGCACTGTGTGCAGCACAGATCAATGTCTGCACACACGCACAGGCCCGCGCACACACACTCACACACGCAGATGTATTTTTAAGTCGAGAGTAGCCCTGTTCTAGTTGATGGTTTTCTTTTAGACCGTGTTGGACACTTGCATTGTGTTGTGTCAGCTTGGGTAGAGCCTTTGCTTCAGCACCCTGGACAGCACCACTGACTCGTACTGACACATTCTTTCAGGACCAAGGCCAGCACTACTAGCCTGGGACCCAGTCACCCAAAATGTGAGATGAACTGTGATGTCACATGCCGTACTTTTTATTTCGGTTTTATCTATTAGTTTGGTCATTAAGGTCCACAGAGTGAGAGGCCTGCCCTGCCGGAAACATCGCGAAAAGAAAGTTATGGCCATTTGTATGTTCACTGTCCCATCGACTTACCTATACAGGAGAAGAAAAATATATAAGAAAAAGGCTTTAAGTAGCATGAAAGGATCAAACTAGGGGTTCCTCATGATTCTGAATCCATTGTAAGCATTTGTTTTGCATGAAAAACATTCCTAGGGCTAAATTTCGGCTATCACTTTTTTTCACTTTTGTTTTGGTGACTCATCACTTTTCACAGTTTTGTGGGGCAAAAATGTAGCCCAAGGAATGTTTTCCATGCAAAACAAATGCAATGGATTCAGAATCATGGGGAACCCCTAGTTTGACCCCTCACATGCTATTTAAAGCAGATTATTTTATATCTTTTAATATTTTTCTTTTCCTGTACAGTGAAGTCGATGGGACAGTGAATATACAAATGACCATAATTTGTTGTTGCGATGTTTCTGGCAGAGCAGGCCTCTCATTATGTGGACCGTACGGCATGACATCACAGGTCATCTCACATTCTGGGTGACTGGGTCCCTGGCTAACATGGAGTTTGACTCTGTTTCCGATTTTGGCTCTGTTGCATAGGTCATTTAAATCTGGCCAGTCTGACCACACCCCAAAACCAACCACGTTGGTTTTGAGTTCCCCAATGGCCACTTTCCTAAAGCCCAGGAACGGATCGTCTTCGCCACCGCTTGCCAACGGAATCGTTTGATGTCTCTGGTCTAGCAGCAACGAGGCTCCCGTTCTCTCGTGCCTGTCTCATTACTGTTCAGCATTTGCAGTGGATGTTCTAGCATTGTTGCCAGTGGTGGAAGAAGTGCTCAGATCTGTTTTTCAAGTAAAAGGCCTGTCATAGCAACTCACGATTCTCACCCTCACAGGACTGACTGTGCAGGACTGTGTTCCAACTAGAGCTCGCTGGGAAACCATAGCCGCTTCCTTGGAGTAAACAACCACTCATTGTGTGTTTAACTAAGCATCTATCGCTGTCTGTGGAGCAGTTTTGTGGGATGTAAAGACACTAACAGCCTTAGGAGCATATGCTCCCGTTCTCAGCTGGTGGGACTGGGGGAGCTGGCAGGAGCAGTTGAAATAAAAAAATGAAATAAAAATAAAAGATTCAAGACTCAATCTTTTACGCAAAACAATAACAGGAAAATAGAGCTAAATGTTGTTTCTGCCTGGACTTGTCTTTCAAGTTCAGAAAACTCATTCCATTGTTTGACTTGCGGTTCTCTGCTGTTCTCAGTACAATGCACAAGTGTTTTTGTTTGACTGAACACCTCTGTTGAAAGTACGCAGAGTGTTATCATTAAGTGTGTGGAAATGCACCGTAAGGGTCCTGTGTTGCTGTGTTGTGGAGGAGTACTTGATTTCAGCTTTGTTTGCCAACAGTTGCCTTTGTTTTCTCTTTTCTTTATCTTTTTGGTTGACTTATATTTTATCATCTCTTGTTTATTCCATTCTTTCTCATGTGGTACTGAATAAGATTCAGTTTCTCTTGTCTACAAAATGCAATTTCCCGGTAGTAAATGTATATCACGATGCAGGTGTGTTCATGACAAATGACACAATGCAGAGTGTTTTATACTGTTTGCTATTGAACTGCAGTAGAGTGTTTTAAATTGGTTTCTATTGAACTGAGTAGAGAGTTTTAAACTGGTCTCTATTGAACTGAGTAGAGAGTTTTAAACTGGTTGCTATTGAACTGAATAGAGTGTTTTAAATTGGTTACTATTGAACTGAGTAGAGAGTTTTAAACTGCTTTCTATTGAACTGAGTAGAGAGTTTTAAACTGGTTTCTATTGAACTGAGTAGAGAGTTTTAAACCAGTGGTTCTCAACCTGTGGGTCGGGACCCCCAGGGGGGGGGGGGTCACCAAATTATTTCGGTGGTTCCCCAGATGATTAAATTAATGTGCAACATTGTTTTCTTACTCAACTGTAAACAAACCAACATAAAGTTTAACTGTATAGAACGTATCTGCACATTTCTAAAGTGACAATTTAAGGACCTTTTAATACCTCTAAAATTAAAATTAAACATTGGCCAAATTGTCAAATATTAGAGGCAGAAATTGTGAATGCGAGGCGTTGTGAGCATGTAGATCTGCTATTTTCACAATAGAACCATGTTTTACAAAATGTACAAAATGTAATGCCTCAACTCTTAGTGCTCGACCCTTGAGAGGGTCTCCAGTTAAAATATGATCTTATTTTGGGGTCGCGGCCTGAAAGGGTTGAGAACCACTGTTTTAAACTGGTTGGTATTGAACTGAGTAGAGTGTGACAAATTCAATTCAATTCAAAGTTGTCTCAAGACACTTTATGTGCTGTATAGAGCAGCGGCCCAACATTGTCCGACCCTGAGCAAGCAATCGGGTGACAAAATGGCTTACATTTTCTGCATGAAAACACATAGAGATGTGCCATTTAAAAACTTCACACATCCTGCCATTGGCAAGACAGTCGATTTTCAGTGGATTTGCAGAACATTGAGCTTATAGATCAGCTATTTTTGCTATTTTTATGACCTTCTCTGACTTCAAAGTTTAATTCCACCTGTAAAAGTGGATTCTGCTTTTCAATGGGAATGGAGTGGTTTCTTGCCATTGGTGAGTTTCTGCAAAAAATACACTCCATTCTCCATAAATTCTTTAAAGGCAAAACAGGGAAAGAAACCTGTGGAAAAATAAAATGCAATGCAGGAAAATTTCAGGAAAAGAGCTGTAGATACTGAAGAGTGAAACGGCACATCTGTAGCACGCACACTTTTTTTTCTTCATAATTGACTGGTCTGATAAGAATCACAATATTCATTTAATAGAGATCAAAAAGCCTATAATAACTTGCGCGTTGGTCCGTGCGTGCATCGCGTGCATGCATGCATGCTGCTTATCAGAGCTGTTTGCTGTCTACTCGTTGAAGGCGGGTCGCATTGTGCCACAGTAAAGAACCCGAGCGTTTAACCCATTTAGGCCTAGCATTATTGAATGCTATTAAAAAATAGCAGATATACAAGCTCACAGCGCGGCACCGAGTGCCGCGCTGTGAGCTTGTAGATCTGCTATTTTTGAAAAATCATGAAAATGTATGCAAATCTTTCAATATATATTTTTCAAAGCAATACGTTTGTAACTCAAATCTCTGCTTCTGGGGGTCCCTGGAACAACATATTTTGAGATGGGGGTCTGTGGCCAAATACCTGTCATTTTGGGGGTCCTTGACGTGAACAAGTTCGAGAACCACTGATTTAGAGGAAGGATTTAGAAGTCGGGTCAAAGATCGCGTCAACGATATTCAAAGACTTGCACACATTTTCACGATTTTTCAAAAATAGCAGATCTACAAGCTCGCAGCGCGGCACTTGGTGCCGCGCTGTGAGCTTGTATATCTGCTATTTTTCAATAGTTAAAGCATAAAACAATGGTTAAAGTGGTTCAAATCTAACGCGACTCGGGCGCGTTCCGGGTATTTGAGAGTTAAGCGGCGAGGACAGTGATTTAGGAGGAGACGTGTGGAAATTGCAGCGACAACACAGAGGTCACAAATGGCTGCCCGTTTGGCTGATTTATATGGGCTGCGAATGGACAGCCGTAAATAAATGGCCAACCAGCGGGCCCGAGGATACATCAAAGAGCCTCGCGCTCTGTTTACACACACCCACGGAAATGTACAACGCCATAAAACCGCGTCCCTCTGGCTGGGTAAACAGAGATTGAAATGCTGGTGGACGCATTGAGACGGGGCAGGACAGAGGCTGGTCATCAACCCATTAGAGTTAAGACCTGAGGCCGATTGTACAAAATGCCTTCGAAAATAGGTGGTTCTCACCCAAAGTGATTATGCATTTATTTGGCTGCGGACCCCATCTGAAAATGCTTTGTGCCAGATTTGTCTTAAATAAGTCACACTTTCAAAATGTTTCAAAAACTTTCAAAAATAGCAGATGTACAAGGTCAGGGCGCGAAGTGAAACGCTGGGAGCTTGCATATTGGCTATTGTTTAGTAGCCACCGCTACAATCTAAAATGACACGGATGCTTTCCCAGTTTTACAATATCTATTGTCAATCTTGGACAGTTCTTTTTCTTTTTTACTCCACTGCAATTATCTGAAAACTTTAGTTACACGTTTGTAGACTTCGATTATGATCACAAAACATATTTCAATCACAAAACATATTTCAACCAACTAAGCCCTGTTTTATACTTTGTCTATTGGAAAGCAGACGATCTACAAGCTCATAACATGATGCCAATGCGTTTGTACTTTTATTCAAATACAATTATGAGTACGGGACTTTTACTTGCAAAAGAGCATTCTTGCATTGTGGTATTGCTACTTTTGCTTAAGTAAACCAATCTTAGTACTTCTACCACCACTGCTTGGTCGTTCCGGATTTGAATAAAGAGGTTTATAGAATATGTGTGGCTGACTGGCTGAGATGTGATGCAAGGTTGGCAGCAAAGCTGACACTGTGATGACTTGCTGGATGTAGAAGGGCAAGGGGAGGGGCGGACAGATGAGGAAAAGTATTGAGGGATGAATAGTATTGCACGCTTGCTCTGATATAGAGTTAAAGCAACTTACTGGCCTTGTTGTTAAGAGTGTCCGCCCTGAGATTGGGAGGTCGGGGGTTTAATCCCCAAACGAGTCATACCAAAGACGGTGACCTCGACGCCACCATGCTTGGCACTACTACAGCATCAGGGGTTGGATTGAGAGTAAAGCCCTTTGCACACAGGCGCGTTTAACCGCACGGATAAAACGGACAATATAATCTTTTGAAAAGAAAACAATGATTCTCTATGACCTCATGCACACCGGCTCCGAATTAGCCGTGCGACGAGTGGCTGCCGCCGTGCGTTTTTTTCTCGATCGAAACCAGTTCGATTCGTGCGTCTTGTCGCATGCGGTAAAAAACTCATCACTCCTTTTATGACTCGTTTTTGGATCCGCAGCGCCGATTCCGCACAGCATTGCACACCAAATCCAATGCGTTTTATTCATGCCGCAAACGAAACAAACGCAACTGTCCTGTGTGCAAAGGGCTTAAGTCCCCTGCAAACATACTAGCGTCATGTCCAGGGGAGAGGGCACACATGTCAGCGCTAGGGTTTCATATTTTCCCGGATTTAGCTCATTTTAAATCCCGGGAATTTTCTGACCTTATCCCGGGCTCCCTGTGTATATATATATATATATATATATATATATATATATATATATATATATATATATATATTATTATTTTTTTTTTTTAGAAAAAACGGTGCAAAACGGTCTCCTATGCCTCTCGGCCTGGTGGAGACAAAAAGTGCCCACTATGATCACCGGTCTGCGGGGCGGGGGCTCGCTGTCATCAGAACTTCAGTTCAGGACTCACTGTTGGACCTTTATATCCGATCGGACATTAGGCTACAGATCAAATTCACATCATCCACCACACAGAGTCTCTGTGGCTGCGCAATTCACAGGACTGTCAAACACAGCAGTGGATGTTCTTATTCATTTTCAGTATCTCTGTGAAAAGACGTTTTCTGCGCCCACTTGTATAAAACCAAAATATCACGACTTAGCAAAGCGAAGATGATATTTGTGTTTTACTGTTTGAAACTCTTAGAGAAAAACAGTCTCACACACAGGAATGATGAGCTTGTGCATTTTAACTCGGCTCATGTTGAAACTTTGCAAACCCAAAGTAACGGAAAAACTGTGTGTGTGTGTGTCCATAATGTGTTGTGGAGGATGGAGGACATAAGCAGGTCATATACACACACACAGACCCAGAGGATTAATTTAACGAGCTGTCGGACGCGTGTCCTACGCGGCCCCTCGTTAACACCATCATGCACAGTCTCCATTTCACTGCTCCCTGCCGTAACTAATGGACTTATTCTGCAGGCCTAAGCACTACTGAATGCTCACATATTTCACATCATCTTTTTCTTTTTTTTCTTTTGGGGTTGTGCTCTTGAAAAGCAATGCAGCAGCGGGTATTAGACAAACTGGTTTGACCACGTAGTCAAGAAACCCTATGTTTTATTATTCGATAGATAAAAAATCAATTAAACATTTGTAGAAAAAAAGAAAACAGCCGGACAGGGACCCCGAGGAGTCTTGTCAGCTTAGCGGTTTAGCTTCGCCCCCACATTCTCATGGCAAACGGCACAAATGACTCATTAAATGGTATCTTATGTGACTCTCACCAGTTCAACAGCTGAAACAATGTGTAACACATAGAGTACAAGGGATGCACCATTAGTCGGTCATCATATCGGTATCGGCCGATATTGGCCTTAAAATGCAATATCGGTATCGGAACCAATATTGTAATATAATAATAATAATATTTTTTGGTTTTAGTAAATATTTTAATGTATTTGTTTTATTTTTTAATTAAAGGGGAACTCCACCACTTTTCAACCTATGTTCATATAATTGGTCCTCATTCAAAAATATATATATATATATTTTTTTTTTCAGAGGAGGGCTGTGAGCAGGTCAGAAACCCATCGTCTTGTGACATCATCGATTGCCAATCCAGCTTATAGAAACTGCAGGCTTTCTATTCCTGAAAATTGCAATTTTAAAGTGGAAGCCATTGTTCTCGCGATAATAAAAATCTAAATATCTTTTTCAAAAATATTGATTCAATTTTTTTTTTTAAATGATGATGTCACAAGACGATGGATTCTGAACTTCCCACAGCTCTCTTAGGAGACTTGGACTGAGTAGAAAACTGCTTTTTCAAATTCTGTGTTTATATAAGCTTGCTTGGCAAGTCTATATCACTGTGTTGATATGAGTCCCTGATGTCCACAACCCTGATGTCCTTGTCGCCCTGAGGCTTCTTACTAGTTATATTAAGATTTAGTATTTGAAGTGGTCAAACTAGCAATAGAGTAAAAGTTTAGAAGCATCTTCCACAAACATGAACGGTCTCAGAAATGTCATGAAAGCAAAGTTTAAAGCACATCATTATCATAGGTTAAAGGGCCATTCACACTGTGCACTATAACTACAGTATAACTATATAAAGTACAGCTTTAAAAATCCTTCTATAGTCAAGTGGAAGGCAGTGTCCACACAAAAAGAAAATATACAAAAGATAAAATAAATAAAATGGTGAACTACTGTCTATAGTTGTAGTTATCTTTATAGTTATTGCGCCCAGTGGTTATGGCGCTTTAGGGTAATAATACCTAACTAAACATCATCATGAAATGTTATGGCCACAGTGTTGAAAATAAATCTGTTCAGGAGGCACCGTTTGAAACTCTCACTCCCTTTCTTATTTGTGATGGTTTTATGGTTTTAATTGTAGTTTTAAGGAAAACGTTTTTGTCGGGTAAAGGGGGTACTTGGATTAAAAAAATCTGGGAAAAGGGGGTACTCAAGCCAAACAAGAGTGAGAAACACTGACTTAATGAATGCAACAGTGTCTTCGTCCTTGCCTTGTTTCTTCAAATGTATTTCTTGTTCTACCTTTAATACTTCTATACATGTGCTTAGTTTCTTACCTTATTTCTCATACACAGTACACATTGCTTCTAAACCACAAGAGCAACTCATGCAGTCAAATCCTGAGATTAATCACAATAGAGGTTGGATCCTCTGTGGATCTTATATCTCATTGAAGTACAGCAAACAGTCTTATTCTTATCTTATCTTATTGACTCAACAGCAAACTGT
>NC_137821.1:50738017-50845517 GCF_963921795.1 Nannobrachium achirus | reverse complement strand
CTATGGAGTGCTGCATATCAGACAACTACCCTGTACATCAAATATACCTGTAAATGAATAGGCTCGTTTAAAGGTTGATGTGTCCATTGAAGTAGATTATTTTATTCAAAACCCTTGTGTTGTGAAGCAAGGACCCTATTGTAAAGTACATGTTTAACATAATTCAACATTATGTGTTTCAAGTTTCAATTCAGTCATCTATTGCAGTGGTTCTCAAACTTTTCAGGCGGTGACCCTGGGGACCCCCACCCTAATAAGCACTTGGAATGTAGGAGTTGAGGCATTACATTGTGAAAGTAGCAGATCTACAAGCTACCCTAGGAGTGAGTAATGCTCAATGTTTATACTCTGCCGTATGAACAGTAAAGATCAGGCTCCTGTATATCTTTAGAAATCTGATTCATGGAACAAAGGCAAATAAAGCTCATGGAAATGTGCTGATGATGTTTTTTTTTTGGTATTATGGTATTATCATTCTAAAGTGCCATACCCACTGGGTGCAATAACTATAAAGATATCCATTGCCATCCACTTGACTATAGAACGATTTTTAAAGCTGTACTTTTTATAGTTATATTGTAGTTATAGTGCACAGTATGAATGGCCCTTTAACCTATGATAATGATGTGCTTTAAACGTTGCTTTTATGACATTTCTGAGACCATTCATGTTTGTGGAAGATGCTTCTAAACTGGTACTCTATTGCTAGTCTGACCACTTCAAATACTTAAATCTTAACTAGTAATACGCCTCAGGGCGACAAGGACATCAGGGTTGTGGACATCAGGGATGTGGACATCAGGGATCTCCATATATGGGCATAAAAGGGATCTGTTCCCCTGGCTTCATGGGATCTCAATATCTCCTTATATGGGCATGAAAGGGATTTGTTCCCCCTGGCATCACAGGGATCTCTCTAACAGGGCATCATTAATATTGATGACATCAGGGATCTCCATATATGGGCATAAAAGGGATTCTGTTAGTGTGACATCACAAGTGAAGCCAGAGCGTGATGACTTCATTATGAAACATTTTTACGCGTATACACGGACGCGGCCAAGCTTTTCCTCGGACAATGTTCCTCCCACAGAGACGTCACTGTCTTCAGATCACATTACCACAAATCTCATCTAAATCTGGATTGTTGTTTCCCAAACAGTGGGGCGGGACCCATGTTAGGGTCAAATAAGGACACATTTTTATGGGACATGGGTAAATATATATATTTTTTCCTACAAAAAAGAAAGATGTAGCTTATTTCAAAAGGTTTTAAAAAGTAAAAAAATATCACAGGTTTTCAAAAAAATAATTATTAAAAATCTAATCATTTCCATGATTACATAAAACACAAGTGCAAAGTGATCTGCTATTTTCACTATAGTTTGGGTCCTGGGCAAACGTCATTGTTTCGAGCTAAAAAGTATTGGAACCACTGATCTAGATCGTCTCCTGGCCCAGGTAATTAAGGAGCAAAGATTTCCACTTGTGACTGACACCAAACATTGGGCATCTTATTGACTGACAGCGTAGAGAACTCTCTGTCAGATACAATATATTGTCAACTCTTGACTGACAGAAAAAGGATACCAGCTTTTTAAATTGCATGCGGTTTTTTAGGCAATCGGATTTGAGGAGACTTATCCCATATGCCAGAAAAAGCAACTTCACTGTACTAATAAACGTCAGACCCTGTGCTGCAGTGGTGTAAAGTATCTGCGTATACTCAAGTACTGTACTTACAGTAACTACTTATTAACTAAACTACAATGTTCAATACTTTTACTTCTACTCCACTACTTCTACTACCAGGGGCGGAGCGTCCGGTTAAGCTGGGTAAGCGGCCGCATATAGGCCCGCGAACCACGGGGCCCGGCCGTCAGACGATCAGATCACAAGGATCTTTAGTTTAGCCTATTAGGATTTGGACGCGCTGGGTGCGGCGGCGGCGAGGCCCGGTCATTGTGGCTCGCATACAGTGTTCACTTGTTCCGCCAGTGTCTACTACTTCTCCACTACAATTATTTGAAAACATTAGTTACTACTTTGTAGATTTTGATTACTATTACAAAACATACATTCACCACTTCAGCCCTTCATACATTTGAGCCAATCTACAAGCTGACGATGTGTCGCGATGCGACACACTGTGCGCTTGTAGATCTGCCATTTTAAAAAGAGTTTCTAAACATTTTACACATTTGAAAACTTGCGAAATGGGTGTTCTGCATATTGAGTGAGTCTACTTTTGTACATTTTGATACCAATACTTGTTTTAATGACATCATATAATCATCCACTTACCATACACCCACCACTGTGGGTGTGGCTAACTTCAGCTGGGTTACCACCCACCTGACAACCAGGCATACTTAATGTGGTGGTGGGTGTGGCCACATAAAAACATAATTTTAACTCTTTCTGTACACTTTTGGGGAAAAAATCTTCCTCCTTGTTTAATCATAATACCTGATCAAGGACCTGATCATCATGTTTTAGCCCTGTTTCAAAAATAGCTACAAAAAAAGCCAATCTACAATGTCACAATGTGCCGTAATGCCTTAAAAATAAGGTTAAAAGGGGTTCACTATAATGTCACCAGCTAGAAGGTTATCCAATGAGAGAATGCATAAGAATGACTAATTCATATGTGTCTGTGTGCGTGCATGCGTCCATGCGTGCATGTGCGAGAGGGCACGTGCATGCCTGTGTGTGCAAGGGGGCGTGCGCGTGCTTGGATGTG
This sequence comes from Nannobrachium achirus, assembly GCF_963921795.1. Lineage (NCBI taxonomy): Eukaryota > Metazoa > Chordata > Actinopteri > Myctophiformes > Myctophidae > Nannobrachium > Nannobrachium achirus. The sequence goes on along the minus strand of NC_137821.1, from coordinate 50,842,774 downwards.
TGTGTGTGTGAGTGTGTGAACATCTCCATACAATTAGTGGAGATAAAATGTGTAATATAATTGGATTTTTATTTTTCCAGGATGGGGGAAAATGTGTCTTTTGATGCCCAGGAGGCCATTCTTCCTAGTTTCCATTAGTTCTGTATGGTACGCATCACAGCTCTGCTGAGCTCAAATTCAATAACACCCAGCCTGTTTCCCAAACTGCATACTGCACCAGTGGACTGTGGGATCAATCCCAGTTTCCAGTCCAATCCAGGTATATCATTCCCTCACTGCTCTGTAACCCAATCCAAAGGCAAAAACATTACATTTGATTGAGGAACGGAAAGTATGTTGTTTGAGTTGCAGCACATATCATTAGCATTCAGGAATAATATTGTCACTCTTGAGCATTTTTTATAGATTAAAATATCCTTTTATACGTTATTGTGTGGCAGTTTTGTTGAAGTAGAATAATTGAAAAGCTCACAAACCTTTATTTTGTCTCAGTGTGGTTTTATGCTGGTTAAACAAAGGTTAAATAAATAACAATAATATTGTATATATATTTGTATTAGTGTGGTTGCTATAGACAACACACTATTGTTCTAGGTCTGAGAACTTTTAAGCCAGCTAAAGTAAACCTGTTTTTTGTTAACCTTTTTTGTTCATTGGAGTTCAATGGACATTTTTGTGTTGCTATCTTGACAAGGTTTTATGACTATAGTATATTGTAATGACATATCAAAAATGGGGAAGCCAGGTTAAAAGCGGTTGAAGTGTTGTATAAAACAAATGAAAACTAAGAAAACAAAGATTGTGTTTGAATAATAGCGTGGATCCATTGCAACACATAGGTTGTTTTATCCATTTCCTGAATGGTTTTGGACATACAAGGTTTCTCTGCCGAACAGCGACCGACCATAGACATCATCAGTAAGAGAACACAATGACTGTATACCAGGCCCTCATTACGTAGAGAATAGAGATATAAGACCGTTAGTTTAATTAATGGGTAAACACATTTCTCTATCTCTGCCATCTTTCCTATTAGCTTTTTATTTCCACTCTCCGCTCGGTGAAGTGGTTCTGTCTCCCCATCATGACAAAGCCTTTCCTGCTTTTTTCTTCCGAAACAACACCTCGAGATAATTCCAACTGACTCGATAGATTCTAGCGACTCAAACGCTGGCCGCTTAATGAGGGTGAACTACAGTATAATCAAAAAAGCAGGACGGAAAAAAAAGGCACAAGCAGAAAAATCTTTCCCCGGGTTCCCCTGGGCTAACATCTTTCCTCATAGGAACTACTCCTCGTTGTTTTACACAGCTGCATGGGTGGCTTCCTGGAATCCTCCCAACAAGTAATTACACAGGACGCACGGCTAGACAGATCAACCCTCTGTTTCTATACAGTATGCAGACGTTTCTATTAAAAAGCAGGGGTGCCTTTCTACACAGTACGCAGACTAAAGCTGCACAATATTAGGAAAGCATGCCATATTCCATAACGTTGTTGAATACCTCGATAACGATATGACTAACGATAAGTACAAAAGAAACACATTAATTAAAGAAGTTAAAACAAATATCTAGCCTAACAAAAGGCAATACAATGCCCCTAAACTTTGACTGAGAGAGGCCTGCTTTGACTTTCAGTTGCACTATTGCACAAGGTACTGTATAGCCTTAATGCAATAATAATATGCTACCATTCAGGATGGAAATAAAACTGTCCTTTTGGTTTTGGGGAGAGGTTGTTTAATGAGGGACTATTGGGAAGTACTTCATAATGAACAGTCCTAATAAACAATACACAATAAACTTTGATGTGTCAACACATAACGTTCAGTTGGACACATACGCACGCACATACACACAAACACACAGTGTACAGACGTTAAGCAGACGTTAACGTTTCTATGAAAAACAGGGCTCTTTACTGAGAAGGAAAGGGGTGCCATTTACCAGGGTAAATATGCATGTTGTGGGAGTGTGGAGGCTTGGAGCAGCAAGAGCCGTCGCAGACTGCGTCCGCGTCTGAAGACCCGTCTCATGACGCGTCAGTGCTTAAATAGCGGTCAAGACGCAGCTTTGCGTCCAGGACGGAGCTCCCGCGGCTCAAGACGCGATTCTCGGTTTCAATCACTTCAATCACGTCTTTGCGTCTTCTAGACGCGAAACCGCGGCTCAAGACGCGATTCTCGGTTTCAATCACGTCTTTTAACCTCAAAGACGCGGCTTGGACACTACAATCGCGTCTTTGATCCCAAAGACGAGGCTTGGAATCGCGTCTGGCTGGAACTCGGTGTGGCCGTAAAGGAGACATGTAACCCGCAAAGTCTGCTGTGTGCTGTCCTTGTATCTATTAGATACATTTTACTATTATTTATTGTCAATGGAACATGCTATATTCTACCATATTGTCGGCATTATAGTGTGTCATAACGTTTTTAGTGCGAAAATATATCTTTTCGTTTCTTTTTTTTTTTAGCATTTAAAAAAAAAAGGCAAGTTATATCTGCCTGGATTCATGGCACAGAGCAGAACGTTTAGCTCAGTCGCTAGAGCGGCCGCCCCGTTGACCGGAGGTTGCCGGTTCGATCCCCGCCTCAGTCACTCTTTATTTCTAAGCACTGTGAAACACGTTTTCTTGCGGCTCCAGACGCGAATCTCGTTTCAATCACGTCTTTGAGCCAAAAGACAGGGCTTGGACCGCGTCTTTGAGCCCAAAGACGGGGCTTGGACACTACAATCGCGTCTTTGGGGGCTTGGACCGCGTCTTTGAGCCCAAAGACGGGGCTTGGACACTACAATCGCGTCTTTGATCCCAAAGACGTGGCTTGGAGGCTACCGCGTCTGGCTGGAACTCGGAGCGGAGTCAAGTTCATTGAAAATAACGGGGCGTATGTTTTGACGCGGCGCCTCCGTGCGGCCGATGTGTCTAGTGTGTGTTCCCCTTCAGACGTCTGCTGTCTGCTCTCCGTGAAAAAAAAAAAAAAAGGGTGTCTATTGTATGTATTTTTTGATGGAGAATTCAAATATTACCTTCTTTTTTGCATAGGACAACTCTAACCTGCATCAATTGGTATTTTATAATTGCCAATTGTACCCTATCCATCTAAAAAACAAATTGGATGTCTATTGTAGGTATTTTTTGATGGAGAATTCAAATATGACCTTCTTTTTTGCATAGGACAACTCTAACCTGCATCAATTGGTATTTTATAATTGTCAATTGTACCCTATCCATCTAAAAAAACAAATTGGATCTCTATTGTATGTATTTTTTGATGGAAAATTCAAATATTACCTTCTTTTTTAGATAGGACAACTCTAACCTGCATCAATTGGTATTTTATAATTGCCAATAGTACCCTATCAATCTAAAAAAAAACAAATTGGATCTCTATTGTATGTATTTTTTGATGGAAAATTAAAATATTACCTTCTTTTTTTAGATAGGACAACTCTAACCTGCATCAATTGGTGCATCAACCTTCTATCTATCTATCTATCTATCTATCTATCTATCTATCTATCTATCTATCTATCTATCTATCTATCTATCTATCTATCTATCTATTTATACTTCACCTTTAGTCAAGAAGAGAGTTCAGCCTCAGGAACTTGCACACCTGGAACTGTGTCATGACTGTGTCATGGAGCTAAGCAGAACTATGTTAAATACTCACAATGAGTCTGATGGACCAATCAGAGTGGTGGTGGGGGGAGGGATCAACAATAGACAGAAACTGGATAATGCTTTGTTAACTGTCCCACCTAAGTCCCTGCTAGTCTGAACAAATCACCTTCCCTCTCATAACACTACTACTACTACTACTACTACTACTACTACTACTACTACTACTACTACTACTACTACTACTACATTTATATAAAGCTGCTCTTGCATTTGAATTCAAGTCTGACACAAGTTAAGGTTAACTTAGGTAGTAGTTCATTTTGCTGGCTTTTGTGTGTGAGTGTGTAGGCCCACAAATTATTATAATTGTCTGTCATTAAGTGACTCAAAGGGAGACGTCTAATGGGTGTTTATTATTTTAATATTAACTGTGGGAAGATTATATATATTTTATTTTGCACTTACAGTGTTGTGATATTATTCCTGAAGGAAGAGGGGTATTTTCACAGCCCAGGCTTTGAACCTAAATGCTGTTTACATGCTCTATAAATATTTATTTCTATATAAAACTCAGTTGTGTGGAGTTATTGTGTGCCTTTTCTTGTAGCTAAAGAGTCCATTTGTTCACTAGACATTAGGTCAAGGTTACTATTTTGAGTTGAAGCCAAGTGTTTTATTACTTTGTGGTTTAACATTATTTAAAAGGCAAATTCATTGTTATGGTTACTTTAGAAGACTGCTTTTGCATTCATGAGTTAAAAAGAGAGCCAAGCTAATTCAAAGAGTTAAGTTAAAGGAACACAAAACTTGACTTAACTCACAGCTGCCATTGGACAGACAGTTATAACATACTCTTATCTTTCACAGAACAGACAATTATCATTTATTTTATCTATTTGAGACATGTAGCTGCTCTAGGGGAAATAGAGCATTAATTTGGGATCAGCCTATTCAATTGATAATGACCAATGGGTGCCAGTTTCTAAGTAGTTAAGCATATTACCATAACAATATATGTGGCCTAGATATGGATATTGCCCACTCAACTCGTAATCTACAGAAATGTCCACCACATCACACAGTATAAAACCTAGTAGAGAAATCTGCCTTCTCCTGTATTGTATTAGTGACATTCATTAATAAATAGTAAAATAACAGGACAGAGCAGAACAGGCCTCTGCTGTGTCTTTATTATGGGTGCATTCCAATGCAAATGGATACTCTGGAACAATCTGAAACAATGTATCTTTCCTGTGGCTGTTATAATGAACACAAACAGATCAGAACGTAATTTAACATTAACCAGTTACATTTATCATACAACAATGTAAGGGATGGATTCCTTTCTATTGTGTGAGTTACTTAAATGCTGATCAATATGTGAATCTGGCTCTTATCAGGTGGGTGTTTTCTCTCCCTGTCCTGTGCTGTCCTCAGTTAAACCAAGACAGTGCTGTTGTCACCAATGTGGAAAAAGCTTCAGCTCAATTTATTATCTCAAAGTAGACCAGAAAATACACACAGGAGAGAAACCATACGGCTGTGTCCAATGTGAAGAAAAGTTCAGTTTAATGGCTGCTCCGAAAGTGCACCAGAGATTTCACACCGAAGAAAAGCCTTACTGCTGTGAACACTGTGGCAAACGTTTCACTGTAAAATCTAGCCTCGTACAACACAAGAAGATTCACACTGGAGAGAGACCTTACTGCTGTCACCAATGTGGGAAAAGGTTCACTCTGAAGACGGCTCTGAAAAGACACCTGAAAATCCACACTGGTGAGAAGCCATATACTGCTGTGTCCAGTGTGCGAAAATGTTCAGTGATATGCATCATCTTCGGTGTGAAATCTCTGGTGCACTTTCGGACTATCTTTTCACCACATTGGACACAGCCGTATGGTTTCTCTCCTGTGTGAATTCGTTCATGTATTTTGAGATAAGACAATCGAATAAAGCTTTTCCCACACTGGTCACAGCAATAGGGCTTCTCTCTAGTGTGAATTCTCTGGTGTTCTTTTAAAATCCCCTTTTGAACAAATCTTTTCCCACACTGGTCACAACAATAAGGTTTCTCTCCAGTATGTGAACGCTTGTGATCTTTTAGCAAAATACTTCCCACATTGTTCACAGCTGAATGGCTTCTCTCCTGTGTGTATTTTCTGGTCTACTTTGAGATAATAAATTGAGCTGAAGCTTTTTCCACATTGGTGACAACAGCACTGTCTTGGTTTAACTGAGGACAGCACAGGACAGGGAGAGAAAACACCCACCTGATAAGAGCCAGATTCACATATTGATCAGCATTTAAGTAACTCACACAATAGAAAGGAATCCATCCCTTACATTGTTGTATGATAAATGTAACTGGTTAATGTTAAATTACGTTCTGATCTGTTTGTGTTCATTATAACAGCCACAGGAAAGATACATTGTTTCAGATTGTTCCAGAGTATCCATTTGCATTGGAATGCACCCATAATAAAGACACAGCAGAGGCCTGTTCTGCTCTGTCCTGTTATTTTACTATTTATTAATGAATGTCACTAATACAATACAGGAGAAGGCAGATTTCTCTACTAGGTTTTATACTGTGTGATGTGGTGGACATTTCTGTAGATTACGAGTTGAGTGGGCAATATCCATGTCTAGGCCACATATATTGTTATGGTAATATGCTTAACTACTTAGAAACTGGCACCCATTGTTCATTATCAATTGAATAGGCTGATCCCAAATTAATGCTCTATTTCCCCTAGAGCAGCTACATGTCTCAAATAGATAAAATAAATGATAATTGTCTGTTCTGTGAAAGATAAGAGTATGTTATAACTGTCTGTCCAATGGCAGCTGTGAGTTAAGTCACGTTTTGTGTTCCTTTAACTTAACTCTTTGAATTAGCTTGGCTCTCTTTTTAACTCATGAATGCAAAAGCAGTCTTCTAAAGTAACCATAACAATGAATTTGCCTTTTAAATAATGTTAAACCACAAAGTAATAAAACACTTGGCTTCAACTCAAAATAGTAACCTTGACTTAATGTCTAGTGAACAAATGGACTCTTTAGCTACAAGAAAAGGCACACAATAACTCCACACAACTGAGTTTTATATAGAAATAAATATTTATAGAGCATGTAAACAGCATTTAGGTTCAAAGCCTGGGCTGTGAAAATACCCCTCTTCCTTCAGGAATAATATCACAACACTGTAAGTGCAAAATAAAATATATATAATCTTCCCACAGTTAATATTAAAATAATAAACACCCATTAGACGTCTCCCTTTGAGTCACTTAATGACAGACAATTATAATAATTTGTGGGCCTACACACTCACACACAAAAGCCAGCAAAATGAACTACTACCTAAGTTAACCTTAACTTGTGTCAGACTTGAATTCAAATGCAAGAGCAGCTTTATATAAATGTAGTAGTAGTAGTAGTAGTAGTAGTAGTAGTAGTAGTAGTAGTAGTAGTAGTAGTAGTGTTATGAGAGGGAAGGTGATTTGTTCAGACTAGCAGGGACTTAGGTGGGACAGTTAACAAAGCATTATCCAGTTTCTGTCTATTGTTGATCCCTCCCCCCACCACCACTCTGATTGGTCCATCAGACTCATTGTGAGTATTTAACATAGTTCTGCTTAGCTCCATGACACAGTCATGACACAGTTCCAGGTGTGCAAGTTCCTGAGGCTGAACTCTCTTCTTGACTAAAGGTGAAGTATAAATAGATAGATACATAGATAGATAGATAGATAGATAGATAGATAGATAGATAGATAGAAGGTTGATGCACCAATTGATGCAGGTTAGAGTTGTCCTATCTAAAAAAAGAAGGTAATATTTTAATTTTCCATCAAAAAATACATACAATAGAGATCCAATTTGTTTTTTTTTAGATTGATAGGGTACTATTGGCAATTATAAAATACCAATTGATGCAGGTTAGAGTTGTCCTATCTAAAAAAGAAGGTAATATTTGAATTTTCCATCAAAAAATACATACAATAGAGATCCAATTTGTTTTTTTAGATGGATAGGGTACAATTGACAATTATAAAATACCAATTGATGCAGGTTAGAGTTGTCCTATGCAAAAAAGAAGGTCATATTTGAATTCTCCATCAAAAAATACCTACAATAGACATCCAATTTGTTTTTTAGATGGATAGGGTACAATTGGCAATTATAAAATACCAATTGATGCAGGTTAGAGTTGTCCTATGCAAAAAAGAAGGTCATATTTGAATTCTCCATCAAAAAATACCTACAATAGACATCCAATTTGTTTTTTAGATGGATAGGGTACAATTGGCAATTATAAAATACCAATTGATGCAGGTTAGAGTTGTCCTATGCAAAAAAGAAGGTAATATTTGAATTCTCCATCAAAAAATACATACAATAGACACCCTTTTTTTTTTTTTTTTCACGGAGAGCAGACAGCAGACGTCTGAAGGGGAACACACACTAGACACATCGGCCACACGGAGGCGCCGCGTCAAAACATACGGCCCGTTATTTTCAATGAACTTGACTCCGCTCCGAGTTCCAGCCAGACGCGGTAGCCTCCAAGCCACGTCTTTGGGATCAAAGACGCGATTGTAGTGTCCAAGCCCCGTCTTTGGGCTCAAAGACGCGGTCCAAGCCCCCAAAGACGCGATTGTAGTGTCCAAGCCCCGTCTTTGAGCCCAAAGACGCGGTCCAAGCCCTGTCTTTTGGCTCAAAGACGTGATTGAAACGAGATTCGCGTCTGGAGCCGCAAGAAAACGTGTTTCACAGTGCTTAGAAATAAAGAGTGACTGAGGCGGGGATCGAACCGGCAACCTCCGGTCAACGGGGCGGCCGCTCTAGCGACTGAGCTAAACGTTCTGTTCTGTGCCATGAATCCAGGCAGATATAACCTGCCTTTTTTTTTTAAATGCTAAAAAAAAAAAGAAACGAAAAGATATATTTTCGCACTAAAAACGTTATGACACACTATAATGCCGACAATATGGTAGAATATAGCATGTTCCATTGACAATAAATAATAGTAAAATGTATCTAATAGATACAAGGACAGCACACAGCAGACTTTGCGGGTTACATGTCTCCTTTACGGCCACACCGAGTTCCAGCCAGACGCGATTCCAAGCCTCGTCTTTGGGATCAAAGACGCGATTGTAGTGTCCAAGCCGCGTCTTTGAGGTTAAAAGACGTGATTGAAACCGAGAATCGCGTCTTGAGCCGCGGTTTCGCGTCTAGAAGACGCAAAGACGTGATTGAAGTGATTGAAACCGAGAATCGCGTCTTGAGCCGCGGGAGCTCCGTCCTGGACGCAAAGCTGCGTCTTGACCGCTATTTAAGCACGGACGCGGCATCAGACGGGTCATAAGACGCGTCTTCAGACGTGGACGCAGAGATTCAGCGGCTGTCTCTCGCTTGGAGCTGATATATGGCTGTACGCAGGGTGAGGGGTGATGGAGTCTGCCTCTATCATTCATTCACATAATGGCTCTATATACCTTGGGAACAAAAGAAACAAATGATGTTCGCTACGGTAGCTGACTTCAATATCTGGCTTCATCTTTAGTCTGACAATGGTCCTGGCCTCATCTTTAGTCACATTCAACCTCTTGCAGGGGTAGAAAACGTCTCACTGCCGCATTACTTTTCCAGATTCCTGGCCCCACTAGTGGCAAGATTACTTTTCAAAAGGTTGAGGAATATGCTAAATGTTTGCGAAATACGCGAGAAGTTGCAAAATATGTGGGTGGAAATTATGCAATTATGCGCTCTTTTTGAAGAAAAAAAAGTGACACCTGCATAATCTGCGCCATTTGGCTGATAATGCTGGACATTCTGCAATCTCCTTTCTGGTGGGTCTATACCAGGGGTCTTCAACGTTTTCAGGCCAAGGACCCCTTAGCTGAGAGACAGATGAAGCAGGGACCCCCAGATTCCATATAGTTTCATTGTTTGACAGCACAATCATCAGTGTATTTTGGATTCATGTCAATCTGTGTTTTCAGATATTTAACCACTTGAACCATCAATACTTAATACACTTGACCTTTCACTCAGTACTTAGTTTTCTCTTTTTCCCTCTACACCAAAGCTCTTTGCCAAAAATAGACGATCTACAAGCTCACAACGCCTCGCAGTGAGCTTGTAGATCGGCTATTTTTGGCTACAGTTCTCAGAATATGGACACTAGGGTTCAAGTTATTAATATAAAAAGGATTGGAAGATTTGGAGGACCCCCTGTAGTAACTCTGAGGACCCCCTAGGGGTCCCGGACCCCTGTTGAAGACCCCTGGTCTATACAATGACCACATTTTGACCTTTTTTCTCCTCTAAATATCTTCATGCAAGTCCTTGATATAAAGTAAAGAGTAAATATACTCAGTTACTTTGATGGCTCTGCACACATGTATGTAGCAGCAAGTCCTTGGCTGGAGTCACCTCCAGTACTGCATTGTGGGTAATGTGTGTTCTCCAGCATTATTTAGCAAGCCGCTATTGATCTGAACATGGAGCAAACTGCATTAGTCAGCAAATTTGTCAACTATAATAGATAAATATTACATTTCTATTAGTCAGCAACTTTATACATTATAATAAAACAATGCATTGTTTATGATTGCTTGTCAGGTCTATTAATGGAGTCACCTTCACATCCAACACTGTTATGTTGATATGGATACAGCCAGGGGTTGGATTAGATGGGGTAACTTTGTCACACATACTGTACACTGTACACTGTGTACAGTACAGTACACATAATGCTGCAAGAAGATAATGTGATAGAACCGTACCGTACGTAAATTATAGAAAATCAAACTCATCTGATATGGAGTTGGGGGTTATGGGGGTAGAGGGGTATGGGGTGACGGTTGGGGTTATGGGATTTGATGGGGGGGAGGGGGAGTCAATGTCTTCTTTGTAATCCCATTAAGACCTGAGGTCGATTCTAAAAATGTCCCCTTAATCCCAACAGTTTTCTGAAAAGACGCTATATGCTATATCAGTGGCGCTCAAACCTTTTCATGTCAAGGACCACCCAAAATGCAATGTATTTGGCCGCCGGGCCCCATCTAAAAATGTTTGGTTCCAGGTATGCCTATACAATCGATCTATCTAATGTACCTGCCGACCGACCGACCGACCGACCTACCGGTACCTACCTACCTACCTACCTACCTACCTTCCTTCCTTCCTACCTATTTAGGCCTACCTATATCTACAGTATGTAATGCTGCCTTGTTAACGTGCTCTAAGCCCTCGTCAGTGGAACACCATTCCCTAGAGCAGAACGGGGCAGCCAGAGCTGCGGCCGTATGTTGCACTCAGAGAGCTAACGAGATCCCAGTGAAATATCTAGCGGGCCAATTATTGTCCATCACTAATACCCATATGCTAATCACCCTGCACACAGGAGACCAAGTTATGGTCATTTAAACTTGAAATTCCTCCCTCCAGTGCCTCAATGGAGGAAAAGGTGGCAGCAAGGGGGGTATGGGGAGAGCGACAGTAGCGAGAGTAACACTGTTTGTCAGCAGCGGGGGGTTTGCTAATGTAGGTTTAATGTAACTGCTATTAAATGGTCCAATCATTCATTCATCATAATGCTTCCACTCTCTTCATTTACACACACAGCAGCAGCAGGCAGTGTTGCCATGTTTGCTTAGTATAAGTGACTTTGGGCCTGTTTTTTTTCCATAAAGTTGCCTGTAAATATTGGTGCTGTAGTTGTCCAACACTGTTATGTATTGATATGGATACAGCCAGGGTTGGATTAGAAGGGGTAACTTTGTCACACATACTGTACACTGTACAGTACAGTACACATACTCCTGCAAGAAGATAATGTGCTAGAACTGTTACCGTTTCTTTAGTGTGTATACCCTTACAAACTGTGGCGAAATGTGACCAAATAATAGAAAATAAAACTCATCTGATATGGAGTTCTATCTACCTTTGTTTCCTGTTGAGATTGGCACATTTCACCCAGGTTCTTTTCATCTCACTCACGTCACTTTGTCTGCTGACCTCACTCAGCAGACAGAATAAACAGAAAATAAACAAAAGATTAAATAAAACAATTCACAGGAGGCAAGCCGTGATCACCCCATGATGTACACTGCAATGTAGTTTCAAATGCACTACATTGTAGGCGCTTTTTGAGAGTGAAAAAATAAGAAGACACGTGTGACATGTGTGATCTGGGCAGCTTGCCCCAGGAAATGTGCCAAGCTCAATAGGGAACAACAGTATCTATCTTTCTAATGTAACTACCTACCTACCGACCGACCTTACCTACCTACCGACCTATCTATCTACCTATCTACCTACTTACCTACCTACTTACCTACCTAGTACTTAGTCTGCTCTTTTCCGCCTCTACACCAAACCTCTTTGCCGAAAATAGCTGATCTACAAGCTCACAGCGCCTCACAGCGTGAGGTGTTGTTTTTGGCTAAAGTTCTCAGAATATGGACGCTAGGGTTCAACTCAATTGGTTAATATAGAAAAGGAGAAAAAAAAGCTTCTATCACACAAAGATTTTGAGGACCCCCTGTAGTAACTCTGAGGACCCCCTAGGGGTTCCGGACCCCCTGTTGAAGACCCCTGGCCTAGTAGATAGTCACTTCTTTTGGGCTTGTTTTCTTGGACATTAGTTGCTTATTTCTCTTGCAAACCTTGGCAACGCTGGCAGCAGGATGGAAGCACTGCATTAGCGCCACCGTCGTCTCCCCAGCCAGGAGCCTAATGGAATCTAAATGGATGCCACTCCGAATCACGGCGTGTGCAATAATTAGAGGGTCGGGACGAGACAGACAGCCACCATACATATCATTAAAGCTTTGCTCTGCGGGAAGCCAGCCGGGGTTAGCACATTTATGCTGATTCCAGTGATACGGAACCGTCGTCGTCAGAGAGGAGCAGCACTGAACGAGAGGGGAGACTTGTTTTACTTGCTTTAACAAGCAGGCAGGGTCCTGATGTTGGTGAACTTTTTCCTGTTTTAACACTCCCTCACTTGATCCAGGATTATGGTGGAGAATAATAATTCATGTTCAAGTAGAGAGGTGCCAATACCATTTGAGATTCAGACACCATAACTCTTGTTTATCGGTCGATAACAGTTTGTAATGTAAACACATCCAGGACAGTGGTTCTCAAAGTGGGTTCCAGGGACCATCTGCGGTCATTGAGGGGGTTCCAAATGGACCATTACGTGTCTGTAACTCTGAGAGTGTAGAAATGAAACTATGGACCCATAAGGCCCAGTTATGGGGGTCCTTGAAACCAGTAAGACTCCCTAATCGGAGATAAACGACCATCAGGTCACATGTATACACAAATAGGCCTGTAAGTGTCTGGGTGTAGGGGGATGTACGTGGCAATGTATTGCTTAGAAATGGGACAGATCCATGTTGATGACAGTACTCTAGACATACTGCGTGCCGCTCTGCATGATTTTAGGGCAAAATCTGTAGGAGCAGTGTGCAAAAATGTGTTTTGCTAAAATCGTCCTGATGGTGGCGCTAAATGGGACATATCCATGTTGACAGGACTGTAGACATACTGTGTACCGCTTTGCATGATTTTAGGGCAAAATCTGTAGGAGCAGTGTCCAAAAATGTGTTTTGCAAAAAATCGGCCAGATGGTGGCGTTAAATGGGACAGATCCAGGGGTCCTTGAAATTAAAAGGTTTGAGAACCACTGATATGAATACATAAAAATGCCATTATTGTTAAAATGTCTCGACAGCTTTTCTGAAAAAATAAAAATAACTAGAAAAGAAAATTTCGAAGAAATTTTAAGTGTGCCTGCAGCTCGCTAAGTGTGTGCAACCTTGTATGTGTTAACATTAGCATCTTTGTTAGCATTAGCATTTGTTAGCATTAGCATGTGTTAGCATTAGCAATATGGTTTCTTGTTCCGCAAGGCGATTACGTTGTCCCGTCGCTCCCGAGATCGTTTGTGTTTCGTTTTGAGTAGGGATGAGGCCGAATATTCGGCACCGAAAATTTTCGGCCGAAAATGGCTAAAAATGCATTTTCGGTTTTCGGCTGGATAGCTTTTAAAACCGAATAGTTGAGCACCGAATAGTGTGAAGGACAGGGGTCTAGTTGGGGTCCTCAATAGGCGGACCGCAGTCCATGTCCGGACCGCGTCCCGCGGCACATTTCTGAGAAATCTCCGCACAGTTGTATCTGACGATCGGACTGACTGTGTGTTTGTGTGTGTGTGTGTGTGTGTGTGTGCGTGGGTGTGTATGTGCTCATTCGCTCAAACACATACACAGGCTCACAAGACACACCCCTACGCCAATTTGCAAGCCCACAAAGCGTCGCGGGTGCAACGTGCTGTGGGCTTGTAGATCAAAGGTTTTCCTTCCCTCCGAGCTCCGACGCAGTCTGCTCTCCATGCTGCTCCCTCCTCCCCTCCCCTCTTCACAGTCACACACTCATGCCGCTCGCTGCCTTAAAAAAGTTGCTAAAACCTCTTGGAAACCATTGCTCCCACTGGATTAATAACTTAGAGATCTTCTACCTTTGGCTGTTCAATTGGAGAGGACAACAGCAACACATTAATATCCACGATGTAAGGCTCCAACTGCTTGCAGACGAGAAATGGTCGCGAAACTCGCGATGCGTGATGATGCGTCTTTAACAATGTGATGTGTCGTCGCATATTATTGCCAGCTATCCTAGGCTGTTAGGTTAATAACTATGACTCGTTGACCCTGATTTGACTGGTCATTTGACATAGTCAAACAGCACAGTCTGGCTTGTGCAGTACGTGTGTCAACTAACTGAATGTCAAGTAATCCTCTCCCCCTCACGCTAAGTTCCACTTTATTTTCCATTCTGAACGACAAGCCTAATATTGCATTTATGCTCTTTAGTTTCCAATAATTAAACTATAAGTCAGTGTTTTATTGCTACACAATAAATGTAAATAATGTAGCCTACTCTACATGCATAAATAATTATCCATTCATCCATCCATCCATCTTCAACCGCTTATCCAGCATCGGGTAGCAGGGGTAACAGTTCCAACTGAGATTTCCAAAGTTCCAAATAATAATAATAATAATTGCACTATTTTTACTTTGTTTTATGCTAACATTGCAAAGAGAAAATATTTTATTTTGTTATGTGTGCATTCAAAAGTGAGAAATAAATGTTTTATGGAACCATATGGTGATTATTATTTAAGTTAGGTTTTGCCATAATCAGGTAGCTTTACAACAAAGGTACAGCAATGGTACAAACATTTATTATACAAAATAAATTATATACATGTATTATTCGGCTATTCGGTATTCGGTATTCGGCGGAATGTTTCCAGTATTCGGTATTCGGTTTCGGCCAAGAATTTTGTATTCGGCACATCCCTAGTTTTGAGAGGGTCGTTCCCCCTGAAAAACACGTTTTGGCATGAAACGGTTATGTTTTGCGCGTTTGTGGGTCGAAGTGGAAATGCTTTTGGGTATCTGTTCAGTATAGCGCCTCCCACTTGTGGTTAAAATTTGGTGTTGACTGGATGTTTCGTTTGTGATTTCTGGCTACTTCTTACAAAACGGGCTCCTCCCGCTAACTTTGGAACCCTGTTACGGAAGAACGGTATGGACTATCAAAATATCGTTTAAATATGTTTATCGCATGAGTCCATAGATCGTGTGTATCGATTTTTGTGACATTTGGAGAAAATATGTAGGAAAAGGAGCAAAAAGTGTGTTTTGAAGAAAATTCAAAATGGCGGAAAATCTATCCTGACGCAAATGGGCGTGGCCTATATGAGGAGATGCGTCATGACCCAAGGAATCCAGGGAAAAAGGAATTTTAATTTTCCGACCCACGGTTCAAGAGTTACAGGCCGAAAGGTAAAGTGGACTGTTATAGCGCCACCATGAGGCCAACTGACGAAATTATTTTTTTATTTAATCCTTGATATCATTATACATCTCCTCTCCAAGTTTTGAAACTGTAGCCCCTATGGTTTGCGAGAAAAAAAATATTGAATGTGAGTTTTTGCGATTCCCATTATAAGTCAATGGGTAAAATTAATTCACTAATAAATTAATATCAATTAAACGATACAACTTTTCTCTTAGAAAAGTAATAGCACACCATTCCCGGCCGAGCCGCACGTTTTGATGTATATATTGCGTGGGTGGCGTAAATTGTGCGGCAGTTATTACGAGCAGAAATTTGCAAGAACATGACTTACTTACTGACTTAAGTATGGCGGATTACAATAAGTGTTTTGCCATTGCATGGCAGGCACACTTAATAAAAAAAACTCTGTTGGTAACATACAAATAGGAAGGAAGGTTATTATCGTATGAATGTATGTATGTGCATAGGCGATTCTAGCCTCTTCCAGCAGGGGGTGCACGACCTCTATTACCTCATGCACGCGCGCGCAGCGCGCGTGCACGCGAAAAAAATTGCGGATATTAGCGGTTTTGTAATGTTGTTTTAGCGGATTTCTGCAGTTAATTTTGTACCCAAATGTAACACAATATAAACAAAAAAAAGTGTAAAACAGGTGCTTCTTTTTCTAGACACCATATGTCTATCTATAGGATTTATTTACTTATTTTGCAGACAGAGGCAGCACAGCCAGGACATATAAAGCCAAACATCAAGTTAATCATCATTCATCAAGCAATCAAGCAGTCATTTACAGTGTCAAATAAGCATTTCACAAAAACAAATAGTAGACACATCCTTATTACACAATGAACTGCAGCCTCCGGGTTTTGGCACTTGCAAACCTTTCAATTATTTTCTGCACTTTAATTTCGTGTATTTTCTCAATCTGTAAAATGCCTATATCTGACACTCTTTTATCAGTCATGGTTGTCCGTAAATACGTTTTTAGTTGTCTCAAAGTAGAGAAACTGCGCTCAGCTGAAGCACTCGTAACTGGTATGGTGAGGTACAGTGTGTAGACGTGTTTTAATGTACCAAATGAATCAGAATTATGCATTCCCTTCTCTTGAAAAAAAGCAAGTTTCTTTTCAAACAGTGTCGTGTCCTCCATTTCTTTTTTTTTTGCGCACATTCTCTTCAATATAACGAAACAGTTGAAAAAAGCCTAAGGGAACATAATAGACTATGCACTTGGAGGGAGTACAACAGCATTGTGTAAACAGAGATGTGTCTTTATGTACCTGTCCTCCTGAAAGCTTGCTCGGCGTTCTCAGAACCAAAGGCCCGACATGGAAAGCAGAACGCCCGGTCATGGCGCACGCTATACTCCAGCCAGGCAAAATCTTTAAACCACTCCTTTCTGAATTTGCGTTGTTTTTCGCCAGCGGCCTTTAATGGACATTCTACATCTTCTGGCTGATATGGACCCAAAGCCAAAAACTGCTTGGCTTTATCCGGGCCATGGCAAGGGTCTCTTTCATGAACAAAGTTGGCTTCATTTGGCTCCTCTGGGTCTGGGCCTGGGGTAACAACAGTTGAGTCTGGAGTGGGGCTTGCTTGCTGTGGAGGAACCGGGGCCTCGGTCTCCGGCAACGGCGAGCCTTCCACAGTGATGTCGGTGGCTGGATCACTGCTGCTGCAAGCTCCGTCCACCTCCTCTGGTTCACGTTCATTAGCATTACTGTCAGTGTCGAGTGAACTACTAATACTTGCCCCTCCACCTCTCTTTTTGCGCACATTTTACAAATCACGATCACTGTTTTATTTAATAATTATAAAATAAAGTTACATTACAAAAAAAAAGAAAAATCAAAATGGCCGCCTGGCGGCCAGGGGGTGCACGTGCACCCTAGGACACCCCTTAAAATCGCCTATGTGTATGTGGCTGGCTGGCTCATGTGACTGGTGGTGTAGGATAGATGAAAAGACATTTCAATGAGAGGTTTCAATCTCTTCCACTCGTCTATGGTTATGAGATAGCGGCGAGGAATAGAAAAGGTTATGCCAAAGCCTGATTGATACTCCTTCGTATGGGCTGTGTTGTGCGCCGGTGAACATGGCCAATCTACAAGCACGAAACCTGTCACGGTGCTACGGACCGTGAACTTGTAGATCCGCTTTTTGTCCTCATGAACAGGCAAACACTGACACAACAGTCTGTACACGTCCACACACACTTGAAAATATACAGATCTACATGAGCAGTGGCTGGACGTCGCTCTGTGGAAACTAACAACATCGATACGGACTCGGAGTGGCCATTTCTGAGGCAATCAACAGAATCATTTTGACATCCAGGAAATACAAATGTATATGTAGATATGTAGGCCTACAGCAAAAATACGACAGGAAAGGCGACAAATGGGTACACACACATGCACACCATATATCCACCTGACAGAGATAAAAAAAAAAAGGCGAATGTGTTATTTCAATATAAGGCAATAGACATTTTCATGTTTCTGGTTCCTCAGCCATTGTGGCGGCAATAACAACATAAGCATACTATACTGTATGTACAATATTGTACTGACAAGTAAATAATACAGGAATAATCAAAGATAACAGCAATGTTAAGTCAGGAGTGTTGTGTGATGGCTATACTCCTAAATATCAATGTACGTACATTATGTCTCTTGTTTGTCTGTCTGTCTGTCTGTATGCAAGTATGTATGTATGTATGTATGTGTAACGGAGATGATCCGAACCTGCCCACCTGGCTTCGAACCCGGGTCTCCCGCGTGAAAGTCCAATATCTTAACCATCGCTCCAAAGGGATATTCCTATGGAACGAGGGCAGATACTAGACTTTTGAGGCTTCAGGCTGGGGCTGCGACTCTCTCCGCCACACTCACCCCCCTTTGACCTCCTCCTACGGGGAAGCCCGGATCCGGGTCACGTGAAAGTCCAATATCTTAACCATCGCTCCAAAGGGATGGTTAAGATATTGGACTTTCACGCAGGAGACCCGGGTTCGAAGCCGGGTGGGGAGGTTCGGATCACCTCCGTTACATATGTATGTATACTGCATGTATGTACCGGTATGCATGTATGTATGTACTGCATGTATGCATGAATTGCCTGCATGTATGCATGAATTGCCTGCATGTATGTCTACCAGTTGTGAGTGTGGTCGCACGAGACCAATCATTATGTGTTGATACTGTGAGTACTTCTGGACCCAGATGAACATAAGCAAGCGTCCTTAATTGACCAGCTCGTTATGAAGTGATAATTGGCTCTGGCCCATCAGCCTCTGTGATGGAAATGACATGGCAGCCTCCAGCCTCGTTAGTTACAGCTGGGCATTGTGCCAGCGTGTAAACCAGCTTCCCTATTCTGCTGCATCATGGCATAGGCTACTGGGCGTCACGAGGGGGGGCTGGGGGGAGTGGGACTGAGTTACTAGGGCCCAAAGTGGAGGGGCCTTCATTATTTTATACTTTAGCTATTGAAAAATAGCAGATATACAAGCTCACAGCGCGGCACCGAGTGCCGCGCTGCGAGCTTGTAGATCTGCTATTTTTGAAAAGTCGTGAAAATGTATGAAAATCTTTGAATATATGTATTTTTAAGCGAACTTTTGTAACTCAAATGTTGATTCTGGAACTAAATATTTTGAGATGGGGGTCCGTGGCCATTCTGGCCAAATACAAATGATTTTGGGAGTCCTTCACATGAAAAATTATTTTTTCAAGATTTAAAAAAAAATGGCAGATCTACAGGCTCGCAGGGAGAGAGGTTGTAGATCTGCTATTTTTCAATAGTTAAAGCACAAAATAATGCGTTCCCAGTCTAAATGGGTTAAGCCCCCTCCCACTATGAAGAACATTCATGGGGGTCCCGCAGTGAATCCTTGTACCCAGGGCCCAGAATTTGGTGCGGCACCCCTGCATGGAGCAGCGAATGATTCCCAAGCCTCGGAACCAAGCATAGGTAGAGAAAGCAAGCCGTATTTAAAGGAGCCTTCCCTACTGATTGAGAGCTTTGATTGGAGTATGGCAGTCATGTGACGTAATGACCAGCTGATATGATAATGAGGTATGAGAACAGAGCTGACTGACATCTGACTATAGCTGGGCGGCGACTTGATTCCCATGCGAAAACAAGCGCTCCGCCCTTGTTCTATTGTTGGAACCTGGATGTTGTTTTGATACACGCGATTCCCATGTCCTGTATAAACTAATGTGGGTGCTTCATTATGTAACTTTACTCATCAGGTCAAAATTCTTATCAGATCCTTTGTCTAGTTACTTGAGACATGACCTTTGACACAATCTAAATGTCTCGTGATTTAATTGTGTTTTTGTCGCTGACAATTACATTTCTGTTTGGCTTTTAGGCTTTGAAGTTGCACATGGCGGATATGACACATGACCTAAATACCGGTATACAAAGAAATGATGACTAACACATTTGACAACTTTATACTTTAAAAGAACATTGATAGTAGAAATAGCCGATCTATAAGCTCACAACGCATCGCATCATGATGCGTTGTGAGCTTGTAGAACGGCTATTTCCACTATTTTGGAAAATGTTATGAAAGATTTTCAACATGGAAACGATTATGACGATTATTACAAAATAATGTCAAAAATGTCAACTAATTACGATTAGACGATTATGTAAGAATTGTGACAGGCCTACTTGTAGGTCTCTAAATAGCATTCTGAACGTTAAATCTGTGATGCCTTGTGCCTGAACTGCACAGGGCAGGATAATTGCTAGCAGTGTGGTGGGAACACGGATATGATCTGAAAGGCTTTTAATAGGAACACAATGATCTTCTGGGCGACACTCCCTGGAGACCAGTGATGGAAGTACTCACATTGTGTACTTGAAGGTGGAGTGACATGGCCAAAACAGCTAATTAAGGCTATCAAATTAGCCAATTTTTTTAATGATGTCATGTACCCCCATGTTAAATGACCCAATCAAATTAATTTATTGTAGTTACTGTACTGAAAGTAGTACTTTCTGTACAGTAACTGAAATAAATTAATTTGATTGGGCTAATATGGGGGGAGGGGTGGAGTCGATTATCCATATCATTATCTTTTGAAACTGCCCCAAAAAAAGCTGTCCGAGGTGTGTTTCCGACTTTCTAAACCAACTTCAAAACTATCAGTTCTAGGGGTAAAAATTATATAGCATTCGCTATAAAATCAATGGTTAGACCGGTAAAAAAGTACATGTCTTCTTCAAAAAAGGTGTCAGAGATTAGTTACGAGGGTCAACACGCTTCTCCCCGTCTATGAGACGGTTTTGTCGGCCATACCCTGCTGTGTCTTCCCCTAAACCTGACTGGAAGACCTGGCCGGGACACCGGAGCAAGCTTAGAACGAGCGTCCATCGATCTCCTCCTCCTCGGCAGCTCTGAGCCCTTTTAGCAGACATATGTCCTGCTGCCTCGGAGGACTGAGGTTCGTGGCTCATACACTCTGTGTGTGTAGCCTGTGTGTGTGTGTACACACACAATAGCTCTCCAAAATAGCCTTGCGGTGCGGCGCTGCTACACGCTAACAACAACATCACGTTGTGCGCGGCACGGCACGACGGACGAAGTATACATTCACTGCTAACTGATACGGCCCGCCTCCTTTTCAGACTGTTTGAAGAAACACCACGTGACCTACTGTATCATAATGTTAAATTTCGGCCGGTGTCGCCACTCCTTTAAGTAAAAGTATCAATACCCTATCTGTTACAAGTACAAGTCCAGTAAGCCAAATTGGCTTGAGTAAAAGTGCAGAGGTTTTGGCACCAACATGCACTTAAAGTAAAACAAGTAAAAGTAGTCATTATGCAGAAGGATTTCAAACTGAATAAAGTGTATAAATGTCCATTTAAAATAGCAGATCTGCAAGCTCTGGGACGCATTGTGAGCTTGAAGACATTCTCAAATTGCCAATGTATAGGTCTGAAGTGGTTTCGTGATAACCAGTAAGACTGCCTAATCGGGAGATAAGCGACCGTCAGGTCGCATACAAACTTTAGAAGGCAATCGTAGCCAATCAGGAGGGAATATGGGAAATGGGACAGATCCATGTCGATGACATGACTTTAGAGCTACTGTGTACCGCTTTGTGTGATTTTAAGCCAAAATCTGTAGGAGCTGTGTCCAAAAATGTGTTTTGCAAAAATAGGCCTGATGGTGGCGCTAGAAGAGGGCCATGTGAGAAATGAGGGGTTGTGATTTGCCATCCAAGGAGTGTGTGTGCAAAGTTTGGCATTGATAGGGCCAAAGGTGGCAGAGATATGACTAGGGCAAAAGTGTGACGTGAAGTGACGTGACGTGACGTGACGTGACGTGACGTGACGTGGCGTGGCGTGGCGTGACTGACTGACTGACTGACTGACTGACTGACTGACTGACTGACAATAGCCTGAGATAGTGGAGTAGAAGTAAAAGAAGGTCTATAGAAAATTGGAAGTAAAATTAAATAAAAAAAGCACCTCAAACTTATATTTAAGTACAGTACTTGAGTAAATGTACTTAGTTGCTTTACACCACTGGCGTGGTGGGAATAGGAATAGGATCTGAAAGGGTTTTAATTGGAGCAGGATGACTTGTGAGGTGCGCTCCCTTGAGAGAGACGGGGCTCGTGTTGTGTGTACCGTGAACGCTCCACATGTATGCATTGATCCAACACGCTAACATAACACTGGTTCTGCCTGCCATGCATGATCATACAAGACATGTGGTTCTTCTCAGTGGTGGAAATAAGAACATTTACTTAAGTACTGTACTTAAGTACAGTTTTGAGTTATTTGCACTTTAGTTGAGTATTTCCAGTGGTGGTAAAATTACTCAAATGTCTTACTTAAGTAAAAGTATCAATACTGCGATGTAGAAATACTCTGTTACAAGTAAACGTCAGGAATTAAAAATGTACTTGAGTAAAAGTACAAAAGTATTGTACAAAATGTACAGTACTTAAAGTACCAAAAGTAAAAGTGCTCATTATGCAATAAGTCCCATTTCAAAGGTTCAAATGCATACAAATCTTTTGAAAATATTTGAGCTTGTAGATCGGCTCAAATGGCCGAAATGTATATAGGGCTGAAGTGGTTAATGTCTGTTTTGTAATAATAATCAAGATCTACAAAGTAACTAGAAACTAAAGTTTTCAAATAATTGTAGTGGAGTAAAAGTATCATATTTGGATCCGTGATGGATCCTTTTTTTGTCAAGGATGCCCTAGTTAAGAGAGAGAGAGATCACGATCACCAAGTACATATTGCATACAATTGTGTTGCAGAATAAACTTTTTCATAGCTGTAATAGATTTCGTAGACTTGTTTGACAGCACCATCATCATTAATGTGTATTTTCAGACTATTTTCAGATCGTGCTGGGCAATGTAAGAGTTACAGGTACAGAGAAGGAAAACATTAATACAGAACAACAGTATAAACCTTTACAACGATCATGAACTATGCAGAAAAACACCACCAGGTTACAGTGTCCTCACCATAACCCCAACACAAATAAGGTGTCCATTTCAAGCAGAGCAATGCAAAGGAATGTCCAGTACAGGGACGCTATAGGCTCCATGTAAAGCTCACTATAATAAGCCCAGAGGCAAAGACTAATGGCAACTATTTCAGGAGAAGGTCTGAGTGCAGGTCAGAGAGTTCTGCAGAATCTGCACCATTATGATGGTAGGAAGGTGACAAGAAACAAGGAGAATGTCACCAGTTCAGATGATGTAACTTTAAGATCCCTTTCTTCCAGTAGTTTCCAAAAAAAGGGTTGAATTCAGTCTGAGCAGAAGCAGGGATAAAACATATCCGCACCAGACCAGAGGAGGGTTTTCAAAGGCAGAGGCATGTACAGGTGTATATCCCACAGCCATGCAACCTCCAGCAAACTTCTACCATAGCCTTAACAATAAGCATAACAGTGATGTATGCAGGCCTGGAATTTTGTCATTTTAGGGGCAAGGTAGGGCATTCACGAATAGTGATTTTTAGTATTTGAATTATTCGACCTCGAAGTATTCGAATAGTTGAATATTCAACAGGACTGGACAAACTGTCAAATATTAAGTAAGCAAGAGGCGAACATTGTGAAAGTAGCCAATTAACACATCGGATGCCCACGTGGTGTCTACAAGTCAATTTCTTTGATGTCGCTGGAGGCCCACGACGCGTTTGACGCGTTGTACAGTAAACTACTGTACTGTAGCTACTGCACTTGGCTACCGCGGTGATGAAACAAACTCCATTTCCCAACATGCAGCGCGCAATTACGTCATCCGGACGTGCTGTGTGTCTCGTTGACTTCCTGTTTAGCGGCTGCACAAAAATGCTGTTTTCTCCGGATTCCCTTTTTTCATTTTTTTCTCAAAACGGCAGCCTCTTCTACATGCCGTAACACAAACACTGTGGCTTAGAAATGATAAAAAACGGTCCTGACTGAAAGAAAAGATTTTCGCGAAATAAACAGGACATACTCGGATTACATTTACTCGGATTACTTTTCTCGCCAGTACTCTCGCCGGTAGGCAAAATGACGCGTTGCCATGGGCACCAGCAAATTAAGACGACAAAACCACGTGTGCGTCCGATGTGTTAAGTAAGCAAGAGGCGAACATTGTGAAAATAGCCAATCTACATGCTCACTTGCGAGGCGCTGTGAGCATGTAGATCTGCTATTTTCACAATAGTTATCTGCAGAACCAAGTCACATTAAATGTAATACCTACAATTCCAAGTGCTTGTCAGGGTGGGGGTCCCCAGTTCAAATATGTTTATTTTGCAGTTCACAGCCTAAAAAGGTTTGAGAACTCCTGGTATAGAGCATTTACAAATTCATCCACCGGGGACAAAACAATATATATTTTTTCTTTAAAGAGAAAACAATAAAATAATAAAATAAGCGAATATTCGACTTCGGTGAACAACGTCGAATAGTGACTTTGATATTCGAATATTCGAATATTCAAATATTTGGTGAATGCCCTAGGGCAAGGCCACTTGGCCTTTGGTGTTAGCCTTTGTGCCCTCTTTTGAGGGCACAAAGGCCCAAATGCCAGGGCAGGAAGGTCAACAAATAAAACAAGATTTTAGTCGATTGAAAGAATTTGTTGAATTTAGGGAATAGGGACGAGAAACGAATCTGCCGTGAAATAGATAAATGAGGGTATTTACAATCTGATCCGTGCTCAGCCCTGCACCAATCACTGGATTGGTTTAAAGATGGGGACTCGGAGTTAAAATTTCAGAATCTCAACTAAAGACACTGGTGTCTACATGACAGGAAAGATACACTGGTGTCTACTGTCTGCATATTGACAAGAAAGAGACAGGAGAAAGTGGTACAGCTGGGGCATTAAGGCCACTGTGGCCTCCTGTCATGCCATTGGTTTGAGGGGCACAAGGCCAAACTGAGGGGCTTCCATGAAATTCCTGCCCTGGATGAATCTCTCTCTCTCTCTCTCTCTCTCAACTCTCTCTCTCTCTCTCTCTCTCTCTCTCTCTCTCCCCCTCCCTCCATCCTTCTCTTTGATTTCCATCAGTCAAATGTCTCCGTAATCTGCAATGTCTGATTGTTAATTCCTCGTTGTCGGTCACGTTTGTATTGCCAGTCAATCAAAGGCTGCGATTTGAAACGCAAGGTTTTCACTTCCCTCTACACTCACGTTACGAGGCCTCCATGAGTCTGAAATGTCATTGTATTACGACTATACGCAAGTTCGGGCCTAAGATGTACACAGCAGCCAACAAGTAGGGATTACAACATGGAAACACAAAGCAAAACACAACACAAATGATCACCATTATGATACAAGTTCAAAGCGCTGTGAGCTTAGATCTACCATTTTTTTTAAAAAGATGTGTGTCTTTGAACATTTTGACCCGATTCTATAAATGTCTTCTAAATCCTTCTTCTAAATCAGTGTCAAGGACCCCCAAAATGACAGATATTCGGCCGCGGACCCCCATCTCAAAACATGTTGTTCCAGGGACCCCCAGAAGCAGAGATTTGAGTTACAAAAGTTTGCTTTGAAGAATATATATATTCAAAGATTTGCAAAAATGTAGCGGATCTGTAGCAGATCTAAAAGCTCACACTGCTATTTTTCAATAGCTAAAGTATAAAGGGTCTTAAAGGGTTAACACATTCCAGTAAAACAGAACTCAGTTTTTAATGTCTGTGAGTAAAGTTTAAGAATCACCCAAAGGGATTCTAGTGACTCCGGTTTAATGTCATTCTGGGGTCATCCCAGCACCAAGGAGCATAAAAAACTCAAACCACATTCTGTGGACGAACGAGAGGA
The DNA here is from genome assembly GCF_963921795.1 of Nannobrachium achirus. Taxonomy (NCBI): domain Eukaryota; kingdom Metazoa; phylum Chordata; class Actinopteri; order Myctophiformes; family Myctophidae; genus Nannobrachium; species Nannobrachium achirus. The sequence continues at coordinate 50,816,924 of NC_137821.1, read as the reverse complement.
AAAAGTGGGTCATGGAGCCGAGACCCGGGTTCAAATCCCTGGTGTTACAATTACCTCCCTCTGCCAATAGAGCAAGTTCCCAACATTTCAGGAGTTCTTCGTTTGCCTCTTTCTTTGGCCAATGTTTGACTAGTTTTTATAGTATAGTTTGTTGATTACTTTTGATGCAGTAAAGGTCTTTACACACCGGGGGCGAATTTGCAAAAAGCGAATTTACGAAAAAAACAATGCAAAAATTCAATGCAAGCTTCCACACCGACCGCGGATTTCGGAAAAAAAGCGTTGGTTATTTATTCGCTCGTTTCGAATTTAGCGAACGTTCTCAGGTGAACTCCTCTCTCTCTCTGTATCAAAGCAAGCTCACTCTATCCTATTTAAAGGGAGAGAGTACATGGAGAGAGTAAATGGTCCCCATCCCTTTGCATTGAGCCCGAGGGGAACCGTGTTTCTCCTTCTCTGTGTCGTCTCGTCTGTGCACGGCAATACTGTGCTTGCTAGTATTGCCGTCAGTGGTGGAAAAAGTACTCGAATGTCTTACTGGTAAAAGTATGGTTTATGTATGTTTTAGGCTAATTTATATCTGCAAAAAGACCAATGTTTTAAATTAAATAGTTGGGTATTAAATACAATAGGATCCGAAATGTCGTGGAGTAGAAGGAAAGTACTGGAAATTGGACTCAAGTACAAATACCTACAAGTACAGTACTTGTAAGTAAGTAAGTAAATGTACTTTTAGTTACTTTACAGTACACTGCTGCTGCTGCGGCTGTCTGCGGGGGAACGGTGAACGTGTGGTGTCCTCACTCCTCTCTGTTTTGATGTGATGTGATGGGTTGAGTGAGCCAGCCCCAAACAATGTGCACGGCACAACAGATCACTTTATTCAATTTGGCAAACACACTTTGGTGTGTATGGGATTGTATGGGATATGCACATTTTCAGGTCTCTTTTTCGCGACACTTTGCTAATTCACCGGTGTGTTAAGACCTTAATGGTCCATAAACCTGAGTCCTTAAACTGTCATCTGGGGACACTCCCAAAAATCACATGGCGACTAGACTGTGTATGACTGTGTTTATAGGGAGCCAGTGACAGAGAGACAGAGAGACACAGTTAGAGCTGCCTGGGGCGGATGCTTTTCAGACGGCGTGTCACACTGGGTCTGTCTGGTGACATGCAGCCCGGAGGCTGGAGCAGACAGCCTGACACCTGACATGTTTCATCCCCCAGTCTGTGTCACCTTGTCCCTCCGTATCACAGTCTACCAGCCATACCAACCTCTGTGGCTCCGTGGAATAAAACCAGTGGAAAGCATGTCACTTTAGATTTGAACTACTTTGACCATTATCTTCTACTTTGGCTTTTCCATATCTGCAGTTTTTTGAAAAAAATATTAACATTTGTAGAGGGGGTCCCTGGGCAAACTGCCGTCCGTGGCCAAATACATATAATTGTCGGGGTCCTTGACATGAAAGAATTTGAGCCGCACTGATACAGAGACATATTTTTTTCAGAAAACATGTTAGGATTTAGAAGACATTTATAGAAGGGTCTTATTGGGTTAAGGCAAAATAAAATCTCACAACTGAAAATGTTTGGCCTAATGTGTGACTTGTGAGTCAGAGTGTGAAAGGAGCTCCCCCACGCTAGCACTGTTTCCTAAACAATTAACACCAAGGGCTGTATTTTGATTGTCTTAAGTACCAGCTCTTATGCCTTAACTTAAAGGGGAAGACCACCCATTTTCAGTATTGAAATATGTCATTAATATACCTTAGAGGAGTTGTGTGGAAATAGAAAAAAAGTTCCCCCCCCTTCTGTGTTGCCTAGAACTGGAGAATTGATTTTGGGGTTTGTATTGTAAATTACAACTTGATGACATCACACATTGTACTTTACAATACAAACCCCAAAATCAATCCTCCATTTCTAGGCAACACAGAAGGGGGGGAACTTTTTTTTCTATTTCCACACAACTCCTCTAAGGTATATTAATGACATATTTCAATATTGAAAATGGGTGGTCTTCCCCTTTAAACGTTTTTTATTCTCTACTTTTACTTGAGTAAAATAATCAGACTGCTTCCATCACTGCTGACACTGACACGTTTCATCTACAGTTGTGACACTGTGTGGCTCCGTATCACAGTGTCCCAGCTACAACACTGTAGCTGCATCCAGGAATAAACATGACATGCAGCAGAGCGCAGCGCCGCGGGAACTAATTTACAGCAGGGGGTGCTGTCACACGCCCCTCATGCACGTGCGCACAGCGCACGTCTCGCGCGCGCGCGAAAATTTGGCGTTTTTTATCGTTTTTTATCATGTTTTATTCGGGTTTCCGCAGTCTATTTTTTAGCTAAATGTTCTGGTACACCATAGCCATTAGCCACTAGCTAGCCCAAACATTAGCCAGGCAGCACAGCAGCATAACATAGCATTCATCATTACAAGTCTCACTCACCAGTGAGGACGCCAGGGCTAGCAGAGGGCGATGTTTAATGCCTTTATAGCCTAGGTTGTGTTGTCTTGGTGTTCTGTTTATATTCCTTTATGCCAGTATTGTTAGGCTATAATTCACCGAGTCCATGACGCATGTTACGCACGGAGAGACAGACGCTCAGACAAGTTAAAAGGGAAGTCCTTTGAAAGCCATTTCCTCTCTAAACAGTGCCCAGAAGCACATTTCAAAACAAGAGTCTTTCTAATTTTTTTGTCTATACAATCGATCATTCAACACATGTTTATTTTGAAATTGTACTGGAAATAGAAGTAGCCAACAATAGCTCCTACTTCACGCCACTGATGTCAGAGCCTCTACTTGCCGATCGGCAATATTTTTCCCCCAACCCCCCTTTAGGGGGTGCGGTGGGGGGTGCGGTGGGACGTGGGGGAGGGGGTGCGGCCGCACCTCCAGCACCCCTACTTCCCTCGGGTATGGCAGAGCGCTAGTGGAATCAGACACAATCCACTGAGGTCACTGCATGTGCTACTAACAGTAGTGTGAGCTTGTAGATCTGATATTTTTGAATATCCAAAATATAAAATAGGACTTATTTGGTCTAGGAAAGCTTTGTAATAATAATCAACAAATCTATATAAAACTTGTAAATAAAAGTATTCAAATACTAATGTAGGCTAGTAAAAAGTCTAATATTCACCTCTGGGGTGTAATGTAGTAGAAGTATAAGGTATAGACAAATGTAAATACTTAAAAATGTAACTTTCCTCTTCTACCCCAGTCCTGCTGACATTTTTACCATTGAGCTAATAGAGCCTTCCTGCTTGCTCAGGGGAGAAATTGAATCTTGACCTTCACGTCAAAAGTCGTGTCAGGTCCTGTGTCTATGACCTTTGACACGATCCAAATGACTCATTAGAAGAGCAGGGAGACATTACAACCACCTCATTTGTATAAGTTATATTGTACTAGTAAGATGCCTCAGGGCGACATGCGACCTTAAGGTGGTCACGCCAATTCTTGGCCATCTGGCCAGTGATATATGGAGACCCCTGGTACCCATATATGGAGATCCATGTACTGTATATGGAGATATGCTGTGAGAGCCCAAATATGCTTACTCAGTTATTCATTATGTGAAATTTCTATGATGTCTATGACATCTGGCATCACACCCTTTTATGCCCATACATGGAGATCCCTGTCTGTAGAACCAGCCGTTAGTGTGTTATGTGGCTGATGTGGCCTCCATATATGGGCATTCCCATATGAAGTCCTGTTAGATATGGGCTTAATATTGATCACATCAGGGAACTCCATATATGGGCATAAAAGGGATTCTGTTAGTGTGACATCACAGTGAAGCCAGAGTGTGATGTCAGAGCGGACAACCCATTCTGTTAAGTGGTTCCCCTGACATCACAGTGATGTCAGAGCATGATGTCAGAGCGACAAACCCATAGAACCACAGTGTCAGGCGTTAGACAGAGATACATACAGACACGCTGTGAGTGCTGACATCATAGATGTCTGACGTCATAGACCACATGAGACTGACCCAATATGTCCATATATGGGCATTCCCAGATACAGTATGGGCTCAATATTGATGACATCAGGGCTCTCCATACAGTATATGCGCATAGAAGGACGGAATTCATTTGCAACACCCAACATCACTGTGGTGTCAGAACAGGTGACCTACCGGTATATCCTTCTGCTGAGCTGGGATGAGGTGTCACGCACTGTGACTGACTGACTGACTGACGCACGCACGCACAGCATCTGCAGGTTTCTTTTATAGTAAATTGGACCTACGGTCACAATTAACATATTCTACCATACAGATTGAATAAGATATACCGGTATATATATTTTATTCATAAAAAAAGTAAAGAAAAAAATGACAGTGCTGATTTAAGTGCTGTACTTGAGTAAAAGTGACTTTCCACCAATGGCTACACGAGGAAAAGAAGCATGGAAAACATCTTTCTAGCTTCAGATCTCGACATAATCATCGCCGGTGCCAGAACCATCCTCCAATCCATTTACAAGCCAATTACAGCAGCTGTTCCGGGGCTGCGGCTGTGGCCACTCGCTGGTGAACTGCAGCACTTTAATCCACAAAGAGGAACTAATAGGAAACGTGAAAATAGAATCCACACTTGAGCAACTTTAGAGGGATTTATGGTGGATTAATGAACTGTCAGACTTACTCTCAACATGTCGAGAAGTACAATCCTCATCATAACTCGTTTATACTGGGTTGGGAGCCGCGTCGAGCAACGGATATAAGCAGCAACGTTGCTGTGAGCTTGTAGATCAATTACTTTCAGTGAAAGACACCGGCACGCACCTAAGTAGAGTTGTTCTGTTACCCATGCCAGTATCGGTAAAGGGCTTTGCACACAGGCGCGATTTTCAACAATTGCGTTTTTTTCCATTTGCTGCATGAATAAAACACATTGGATTTGGTGTGCAATGCTGTGCGGAATCCGCGCTGCAGATCCAAAAAGGAGTCATAAAAGGAGTGATGAGTTTTTACCGCATGCGACAAGACACACAAATTGAACTGGGTTTGATCGGGAAAAAAAACGCATTGGCGCAGCCACCTGCCGCATGGCAAATTCGGAGCCGGTGTGCATGAGGTCATAGAAAATCATTGTTTTCTTTAAAGAAATGAAATCGTCCGTTTTTTCCGTGCGAAAAACATCTGTGTGCAAATCCCTTAAAGCTGCCGATACTGCCTAAGGTGGCGTCCTAACGGAGACATTTTTTGGTGAATATGCTAAAGTTTGTAATCATTTAGACGTTTTATAATCACAATTCCGCTCAAATAGATATTCCTCAAAATTACAGTACTTGAGAAACTTTCTTTCTTTCTTTCTTTCTTTCTTTCTTTCTATTTATTTCGAACATCATACAATACAAAATTACAATAAAAACAATAGTAAAAATATAATATAAAAACATTTCCCATCATCTCAAACAATAAATCATAAATGTTTTCGAAAGGGAGTAGAAAGAAGCTGATGCTTATTATATCCTACCCCCATATCAATTTTATACAGTGTTAACACAAATCTTGTGAGAAATATATATACATATTAAAACAAAAAAAACTAATAGATGAATACACACATTTGAACTTCACATACCGTAACTTCAGTATCCTTTCCATAATTAACTATTTCAAATTCCCTCCTCATTTCTGTATCTATTAAATATACTTTTTTTATATTTATATTTAAATGGTATCATACTAGTGCGTTTCTTTCTTAGGTCATACCTTCTTTAAACATTTTGTGTAGGTTTCTTGGAAGTAAAGAATTCCGAGCTTACTTAAAGGAGCTATAGTCAACTTTTTCATTGTAGGGCCGACACTTTGTTTACATCCTAGTCTATAGACTAGAATGTGTCGGTCTGACAATGGCCAAAATGATTATTTTATCATTCTTTTACACTTTTTGTGGTCATTTTTGAATAGAAACACATACTGTATAATGAAGCTTATTTTTTTATAAAATATTTTCGAAACATTATTTTTATTTTAGCATCCGTTTTTCAAGAAAAAGTTGACTATAGCTCCTTTAACAATAGTTCAAGTATGGTAGGATAAGTGCACAATATAGTGTACCGGTATGTAAAGATTTAAGATTCAATACGTACTTAGTTTTGGCTAAAATTCCAATGCTCCTGGCCATCTTTGAACATATATAACATGTGGGGTTTCCAACATAGTTTATGGTCCAATATAACGCCCAAAAACTTGTTTTCATACACCCTTTCTATCACCACATTCGCAGTACACTTAGTTACTTTTCACAACTGTAACATACTGCAGGCTACTCTTCCTGCCAGGGAGAGAGGGTTGTCACTGCGTGAAGGGGAAATGACTAATGCATCACCTGCGTTTAATCTTAGACTACATGAATCTGTTCTGGCCTTTAACGACGGCTCGCTGAGTGCCGCCTGATCATGGAGCTTGTCTCTCGCACACGCGCACACGCGCACGCACCCGCGCACGGACACGGACACACTGTTCCCACATGAGTGAATGGCCTTAATGAGCTCCACCCTCCCCGGCAGCAAAGACACCATGACACCTCTGGCACGCACGCACACACACACACACACACACACGCATGCATGCACTCACACGTACAGTCGTACACATTGCACAGCCTTACAGAGAGACACCCAGAAGAAGGAGAATGAGTTCAAAGACGGGGGAAAGGGCAGGGGAAGATAACCGAGACAAGGGGGGAGAGAGAGAGAGAGAGAGAGAGAGAGAGAGAGAGAGAGAGAGAGAGAGAGTGAGAGAGTGAGAGAGAGTGAGAGGTAGGCTACCTAGTCTCTCACCTGCAATGACACATTTTGAGTGGTAATGTAAAGGTGGTGTAAGTGTTATTCTTTTGTTAAAAAAAAGTTTTGTTTCAACTATAATAATAATAATAAGACACACACAACTTTGTAGTTGCTTATTTGGGCTTGCTTCCAACGTTTGTTTTATTATTATTTAAATGTCAAGGAACCAAAAATGAATATGTATTTGTCCCTAAACCCCACCTGAAATGATTTTTTTTTTACCATAATATGGTAAAAAACAAATATTATTTGTGTTGTATGTGAATGTGTTTTCGAAGCTCACAGCGCGTCACATTGCAGGTTTAACATGTTCTTGTGGCCTAGAGTCGCTTCTTTTGAGCTTGTTTCCCTGGACCTGCTTGCTTATATCTCTCACAGGAACAACAGTCACTGTCACTTCAGTCTTCAGTCACACTGGCGGGTGACAGTTATGGGTGACAGAGATGGATGAGGGCTGGCTTTCATTTACATCACAGCCCTATAGGTTCAGTGTGACCTTAAGTGGAACATGACGCCTTACTGTGTTACAGTAATGGGATTGTGGGAGGCTTTTGTTTGGATGCATTTGGTGCATTTAGAGATGCACTGTTATTGAAACGGAATGAAAGTAGTATTTTTATTTAAAAATGTTCCAACTTGTTGTAATTTTTCCCCAGAAAACACTGATAATCTGATGCAAATAGAGATGGGCGATATTACATTTCTGGACGATATCGATATCCAATATAATGAATTGCTGTTATGGCTGATAACCGATATAAAACACTGAATTTGAAAAAGCAATGCCTCTTTATACCAAAACTAGAGATGCACTGTTATTGAAACGGAATGAAAGTAGTATTTTTATTTAAAAATGTTCCAACTTGTTGTCATTTTTCCCCAGAAAACACTGATAATCTGTTCGATACCAATATTGCATTTAAGGCCAATGTCTGCCGATATCATGGCCGATCAATTGTCCATCCCTAGATACAAATGCACGTTTGGGGAAAATGTCTCCTCTCCTCTCCTCTCCTCTCCTCTCCTCTCCTCTCCTCTCCTCTCCTCTCCTCTCCTCTCCTCTTCTTCTCTCGTCTCCTCAGCCCTTCTCTTCTCTTGTCAGTTATCCTCTCGTTTCATCAACTCTTCCCTCCGTAACCGTATCGTTAAAGACAAACATTGTCATTGTACATTTCTGTAAACCATGGATACCTAAAATCCATATACGCGATGTATTCTCAATCCCAAGACGGCAAACAGGTCAAATGTTTGACTAGAAGGGGGGGGGGGGGGGGGTACATAGCTCATGATACATAGCCTGCGAAGTTAGTTCAGGCAGGTATACCCGAGAGGGTACATTGCATTGCAGTTGTATAAGGACACTAATACACACTATTATGCCAGACCCTACGTGATTGGCCGACGTGGCAGTCAGTTGATCTTTTGCCAACTAAGCCCACCCAGTCTGTCATTCTCCCTGCTGCTCTTGCCCGGACTGTTGCTTGTGTTTGCTTGCCCCCACCACCTCCCCTGCAACATCAGTAGGCTCTGCTAATTCTGTTCCCCATGGGGGGGTGTTGTTTATATATCTATATATCTCCCTGCTCATTATGGTTAATGATGTTCTTTTTCTGTGCTGCTTGCTGCTGAGCAGGGAGAAAATTTAGCAGAGCCAAACGCCAAATTAAATGTGACATTCACACTTGTGTACTCATTAATAATAAACTTTGTTCAATATATCGTGAGCTACTTGACTGAACCGCCATCATCCCCACTCCTGCCAACTCCTCTCCTCACCTCAACTGCTCCTCCTCTCCTCTCCTGAACTCTCCCCTCCACCTCCTCTCTAATCCCCTCCCCTCCCCTCCTCCCGCTCTGTCCTCTTCCATTATCAGTCGCTTCCCTCCCGTGCATTAATCTCCTCTCCTCTCCATCTTTATCGCTCCCTCTGCCTCCCTCCATCACTTGTTATTACCTCTGGTTCCGTCTCTCTCTCTCTCTCTCTCTCTCGCTCTCTCTCTCTCTCTCTGAAATAAGATCCTCTTTAATTCTTAAAATAACTCAAACTCAGATATTGTGGCGTCTCACTTTCACGTTTCACTAATTGTCTTTGTGCGTGTGTCAACCTCTAATCCCACACAGTGTGTGTGTGTGTGAGTGTGTGTGTGTGTGTGTGTGTGTGTGTGTGTGTGTGTGTGTGTGTGTGTGTGTGTGTGTGTGTGTGTGTGTGTGTGTGTGTGTGTGTGTGTGTGTGTGTGTGTGTGTGTGTGTGTGTGTGTGTGTGTGTGTGTGTGTGTGTGTGTTGCTTAGTTTCTGTTCATGTGCATCAGTTCAATGTCTAGCGTCTGTGTCTGTTCAGTCTCAGAAGAACATCCAATTAGCCAGTCAATCTGTCACTGTCTGTCTGTGCAGGTGCGTGCGTGTGTATGTGCGTGCGCGTGTGTGTCACGCTATGAGCTTGTAGATCATTCATTTTTAAACATCTTTTAATTATCTTTTAGAGCGAACATTTTAGGGAATGAGACTTTACCCCGGGTTGAAGGAGTTTAAGTATCTCAGGGTCTTGTTCATGAATGAGAGAAAGGGGAAGGCGGAGAAGGAGATCAGCCGGCAGTCACTGAATCTCACTCTTAAGTTCAGTCACCCGAGAGAGACTTGGGGCTCTATTATGATCCAGGTCTTATGCCTTAACTTCTTTGCCTTTTTTTTCTATTTTGAAAAACATTTTTAAATACTTCAAATGCTGATCTACATCTGCACGTTGTGAGCTTGCAGATCAGCTATTTGAAATATAAAAAAAAACATGTCTATATAGTAAAAAAAAAGGCAAAGAAGTTAAGGCATAAGGCATAAGACCTGGATCATAATAGAGCCCTTGGAGTTGAACCGCTGCTCCTACGCTTGGAAAGGAGTCAGCTGCAGGTGGTTCGGGCATCTAGTACGGATGCCTCGAGGGCTTAATTTGTAGATTAATAGGTGCCGGAGCTCTGTAGGCTCCTCATGCATGCACATTTGCGCGCGTGCTTGTGATTCGTGCATTTATATTGCGCCTTTATCCAAGGCGCTTTACGTTTATTTTTTACAAAACCTCTCCACAGTCCACACACTGTGGACATTGTGGAGACAAATCAGAGCCTCAGACATTTATAATGAGTATTATAATGCCTTAAAAACACTTTATAATGCATTATAAATGAGCTTATAATGCATTATAAAGGCGACCGACCTTAATATAAAGTGTTACCCTATTTGAAGGTACTTTCACTTTACTGGAGTATTTCCAATTGTCAATACTTTTACTTCTACTATGCACAGAAAGATATTGTATGTAGAAGAGTACTTCTGCATTGCGATATCTGTACTTTTACTAGCACCATGTGAGTACTACTTCCACCACTGATGTACAGTGCAGTGACTATGGAAGTGTCAGTAATGCATGTGACCTTCATCAAAGCAAAGGACACTGGTGTCCCCTGAGTTATTACCACACATAATAATGTAATCTCTTTCTGTACATGTAATTCCGTATAATCCATATAGGCTGACCAATCCGTGGAGACGTAGGGGATTGTTTCTTGTATGAAAAGGGCGGTGGTTCAGCATGTCAACTGAAATTGAAATAGAAAATTGCTCATTAAAACGTGATTGCGAGAGAAACACTAATTTGGTCCGGCACTTGGTCACAGCCGCGTGAGCGTTTACCTTATTAATTTTACACTCCTTCAAAGTGTGGGGTTACATCAAAGAGCAGGAGAATCTTAATTGGCTCAATAAATTGTGATGAAGTGGTGCACGTTAACATTTGCACGCACGCACGCACGCACGCGCGCGCATGCACGCACGCACACACACACACACACACACACACACCAGCTTACATTAATACATTAGGGCTGGGCGCTTGCTTTGGTTATTTTTGAAGGTTTCTGATATTTTTTTTATCTTTTTTTTCTACGTTTAAAATAGGGCAAGGCAACACTTTCCATATCACAATGTCCAAAAATCCAGACAGTGTCTAGTATAATAATTATTATTCCAACCTTTTCATTAACTCGCTTCTTTTCCCGATTGATGCTAGTATGCAGATATACTGTGCCGTATCTTGGCCATAATTTGTTCTCATGCTTTTTGTTTTTCGTTGATGTGTTCTTCTCCACAAAGAATGCTATTTAGATATAATTTAGCTTAGACTGCTGCTATCGGATCATTATTAACCTGGTATCCTAGTCTCTTTGAGGCACTGAATTGATCTTTCTGCACTCTACTTAAAGTATGCTATTTACCTTGTTGTTTATTGACTTGCTTCATGCTTGCTCTGCTTATTCCGATCTCGCCCTTATACAGCACGTCTCTCTGGATAGGAGCATATCTAAATGCTAAATGCATAGGCAGTACATTGGAATACACACACACACACACACACACACACTGTACACAATCTCACCGCCATGTTTTTGCTATTGATTGAATTTTATTAGTCAGAAATGTAAACAGCCCGAGGTGCAGTCAGACATTAAAGGAGTAGTTCACCCCCAAAATGACTTTTCCTCTATTGATTACTCATGCCACGGAGACTTGAGTTCAATAATATTATTTTGTTTTTTGTCGACAATAATTCGATTACAATAAATGTACACCCATTGATTCCGGATGGGGGTCCCCATCCGGAATCAATGGGGGTAAATTTACAATAATACATTTTTTGTCTTAGGAATGGGACAAATACAAAAATATATTATTGAACTCAAGTCTCCATGGCATGAGTAATCATAATAATAATAAATCATTTTTGGGGTGAACTACTCCTTTAAGGCTGAAAGGATAACACAACAAAAAGTACCGGGGACTTGATCCATTGTGGTCCTATGTATTCAATTGATTACCATCAACAACATGAACAAATCATAATCAGAAAACACTAAAGGAGAAAAAGGGGAAATTGCATTTACCTCCCGTTGAGGTCTCCTGTTGGATGTTTTCTCAGGCCAGATTTACAAGAAACCGGCGATTCACTTATTTTAAGATAGGTAAAGGGACACTGTCCTCAATACCCTCATAGCTGACTAACTACCTCACCAAAGTGAGTGAGGCCCACTTTGACTGCCATAATTCAGAGAATTTTTCACCAACCTTTGAAAAATCATTTAATATTCTGCGTCGCCCACTGGTGCCCTCAAAAGACGTGCATGGGTGTCCTAGAATAAAACATAAAAACAAATCTTAACCATGAGCGACAATCCATTTGAGAGATACAAGATCTGGTGTAGAGCGCAGTTCAATGAGATCATCCCATTGGAATGCATGTAAATATTTTTCCCCCGGCTCCTCCAGGCTTCAGCTTTTTTCTCCGGTCATACGACCAGAGAAGCGAGTCTTACTGTTTTTTTTGGTTTAGTAATCCATGTTTCCGCAAGTGCAGCTATTACAAAAGCTAAAATGAATATAATTATGCTTGCAAAATTACCTACTGTATGTTAATGCAATTTATTACCCGGCTCGTTTGGATGCTTGATTCTGATTGGTCAATCGCTGAAATCAGCGGTCTGTTATTTCTGGATAACAGACCGCTCCGCTCTATTACAGACCGCTGCCTAATCAAAGGCTCAAAGCACCTGCTGCACTCAGGCTGCACTGCGTGAATCTTGTGCTGTAACCAAAATGTCGGCCATGTGAACAAACACACAGCGACATTTAGAACTAAACATTGCTCTCAAGAATGTTTTAAAAAATATTTTAAGCGAGAAATAGACGACGTAGTATCAGAAAATGGATTCTATCTAATCAGCACTTCCTTGTTTTCCAAGGCGACCGTGTCGTGCTAGGGGGACGCCCAGCGCAACACTTGAGGAACACTTCCAGCCGTCTGTAAACAAAGAAATGCTTTGTTTTGTTTGTCGTTTTGAGTCAAATTATTAATTTTATTTAGTAGCCGGGTAATAAGCGGGATAAATACTGGCTCCTTGGGGGTTGTCCATATATAACATCCCTTCGAACTGATAACTATTATCAGTCCATCGGGATGTTATATATGGACAACCCCCGCGGAGCCAGTATTTATCCCTTACGTAACCTTCATATGAGGCTAGCGAACAGCGCCATCCAGCGTCCAAAAACTAAACTCATTCTGTATATAATTGATTTCAATTTGAGCGACGGGCTGCATGCGACCCATGATGGTGTGTGTGTAAGTTAGAACACTGGTGATAGCTTTGGGATTCTGAGAATGTGGGAGTGTAGAAATGGAACCAAATGGAACCTTAATGGGGTTCTGCAACTCTCTGGACGGACCTCTCTGGTTCCATTTGCAACGCTCTCAAGAGTTAAATAAACGCTGAGGGCTCGGCGGTGTGGGTTGGTGGTCCGAGAGATAAAACAACCTCATCAAATGGAGGTTCCGTGGCCTAATGCATCAAACTGGTGGTCCGTGAAATGAAAAGAAGGTTTGAGAATCACATTTCTGCTCTTCGCCTCTCTAGTGGAACTAAGGCTCTCTCTCTCTCTCTCTCTCTCTCTCTCTCTCTCTCTCTCTCTCTCTCTCTCTCTCTCTCTCTCTCTCTCTGATGTATTGACCACATGTTTTTGGACACATGCACTTGGTCTCTTTTCTTCTATCAGTGAACTCCATATGGAGACAGATGGCCCCAGTGGGAGTTCACAGCACATCAAGCCTCTATATCCCATCAACCCTTGCTGTCACATCAAGCCTCTATATCCCATCAGCCCTAGCTGTCACATCATGCCTCTATATCCCATCAGCCCTAGCTGTCACACTGGGTGGCAGCACATCCTGACACTGTTCTCTTCATCCGCGTGGAAATGAAATGATTATATATGCTAATTTGTCCATAGAGCCCAGCGGCCATCGGATATAAATCTTTCATAATTAACATCTGGGGGTTCACATTATGCATCATGCATGCGTGTCATTTTAGATTTTAGCTATTCAAAAAAATAGCAGATCTATACCAGCTCATAGAGTGTCACTAAGTGCCGTGCTATGAGCGTGTAGATCTGCAATTAAAAATGTAATAATGAAAAAATCATTTTGTGCAAATCTTTTGTATTATTATTTAGTAGGTGTGTAACGATACATTTTAACACCGATTCGATACATATCACGATACATGGTTGACGATACGATACATGGACGATATTGGTTCATTCATGGCGATACGATATGATTCGATTCAATGATTTAAAATAGATATGGTAACTATTTAGCAAAGAAATTAAACCTGTGTGAATTCTGTGAAAGGTGTGGATAGTGCAGGTTTTTTAAGGGAAACGTATTATTATGGATATAAATAAGTAAACACAGTGATTATCTGGCGAATACATGGACATTGTATATTGACAAACCCGCACCTTGACATAAACCCAGAGATTACACACATTTATCGATAGACCAGTGTAGCTATATGGAAAGGAAAAGTAGTTAAACCCCCCCCTTTTAACATTTTCTTCTTAAAAATGCTAAATTCAATGCACAAGTAAGTAGTATCGATACAATCGATTCTTTGCACTGCCGATTCAATACGATACAAAATAAAGCGATACGATTCGATTTTAGCTGTTTTCATTTCGATATACTTCGATTCTTTAAGTTAAAAACGATATTTCGATACAGTTACTCTATCGTTACACCCCTATTTTAGAGTAGCCAGTTATTTTTTTACCACCCTTTTCTCCCCAATTTTGTTGTTATGCCACTCAATTCCTCCGCACACACGTGTAGAATATGTTGTTATCGTTGGATAAGTCTTTATCTATGTGGTACCATAGGAAAGATAACAGGCAAACATTGATAAAAACATCAACTATTCTACATTCTCTTAATTGTGTAGACTTCTTGTAAATTAAAGAGGTGGTGCCATAGTTTTGTACTTTTTTCTGTTTTGTACGTGTCTATGGAGTTAACATTATTCTAATAGACACCCCAGGTGTGGTTATAATATCTAAATTCCTGAAAGCTGAACGCCTCTGAGGCAAAGGTCCTGAGTGAAATAAAACGCTTTAATGATATCATAAAATATAATCACCCCCTCCCCTATTTACCATTCAGCGGTGGGTGTGGCTAACTTCAGCTGGGTCACCCCCACCTGAAAACCAGGTTAATGAACCGGTGCATGCTTTTTTTTTTTTTAAATATCTTCCTCCAAGTGTAATCATACCTGATGATCATGGTGTGTTGCGCTAAATCTGGAACCCCCTCAAGGACCACTGGTGGTCCCCAGACCACTGGTTGAACCACTGCACTATACTGTAGCAACAGAAACAGAACAATGTTAGGAATTAATGGGCTAAATTAAACATCAACAATATTGCACCTAGTTTGGCTTCATATCATATCAATATATTCTATGAGTTTCAGAGATAAACACTCACCTTGCCTCGCATGCCTGTTATTTGTCAGCTAGGTTTACATTATACAAAATGTATGGATTTTTGCAAAGATGGGCCTGAAACAAGGATTTTTTATATCGTTTTTATTTGTATAATGCAGATAAAGAAAGCAGGAAATATATTGAACTGTGTGGTAAAGTCAACCAATGGATGGATCCAATTAATTCCATCTCTGTTGATCAAAGCTGCAAATGTATGCACTGTACAAACCTTGGTCAAAAGAAATTCGTGAAAATTAGAATTTTTACCCAATTCTATAAGTGTCTTTTGAATCCTTCTAAGACTTTTTGAAAAACCTATGTTTCTATGTCAGCAATCTGGCCAGCCATCGTCAAAGAAAAGGTCCTTTTCACTTAACTGGAGCTCAGTTAGTCTGTTCTTGAGAGACCACTATGTCAGTGGTTCTCAAACCTTTTCATGTGACCTTTTCAAAATGATATTTATTTGGCCACGGACCCGCATCTCAAAATATTTAGTTCCAGGGACCCCCCGGAAGCAAAATTTGAGTTACAAACGTCACTTTCAAAATACATATTCAAAGATTTGCACACATTTTCACAACTTTTTCCAAAAATAGCAGATCTACAAGCTCGCAGCGTGGCACTCGGTGGCGCGCTGTGAGCTTGTATATCTGCTATTTTTCAATGGTTAAAGCATTCAATAATTCTAGGCCTAAATGGGTTAAAAGTGTACTGTACAAACCTTGGTCAAAAGATCAGGCAATAGACTGATATACTGTCATATACACATTAGGGATGGGATAATCATATTACATGGATTTAAATTTATTGTGAAAACCTCCTCCGTCATATAATACGATGAATTAGCTTTTGTTAAGCTACAAATTCACTACCGCTTAAGTCCTTTATACTTGATAAAAGCCTGTAAAGAGCGTCTTTGGCGCGCTCTTATTTCACTCTACACAAATTGATTTGTCAAAATGGCAGATCTACAAGCTCACAATGTGTGGCAACGCATTGTGAGCTTGCCATGTAGATCATTTTTGTCTGGGCGGAACGCCCAGAATTCTCAGACACACAGGTAGGGATGGGACGATAATCGTTATTATCGTTTATCGTGATAAATAAAATAAAAAAGACACTCACAATAATTGTATCTTGGAGATAAAAATGTATCGTGGAATTGTCCTCCATCATGCACTGGGTTCAATTCACCTTGTATTTGTCGAGCTGCATATCCAGTACCTTAAAACCCTCTATAATTGGTAAAACGGACCTGGAAATAAATGAAAATAAAGTACTTGATACAGTCTTTTTTTTTCACTCTCGATCAACACTCTTTTGCGACGCGTTGTGACCTTGTAGATCTGCGATTTTTTTGGCAAATGTTCCACCCCAGGATAATGACTGTTGGGGATATTTCAATTATTGTAATAATATCGTAAATCGCGATACACACAGGTTACACTTACAGACCTCTGCTTCCTGCAAAGCCACAAGGTAAAAAAAAGAAAGCATCACAAAAAAAAAATGTTTCAGTGATTGTTGACGGATGAAGGGAGGCTGTAATGACCTTTTTGTTCAAGGTTGACCAGGATGATGAAGCTACATGCAATACAGACAGGATCATTAACATCAATGTCCTTCTGGAGCTTTCTTTTGTTTTACTTTTACTAATTTGCATCGTCATTGCCAAAGTCACTCAGGAAAATATGAAAACAGTCACCTTGTCATTAAACACTTCATATGAAGGTTATATTGTGTTAACATACAGTAGGTCATTTTGCAAGCATAATTATAGGGAAAGATTCATGTTAGCTTTCGTAATAGCTGCGGAAACATGGATTACTAAACCTAAACTAAAAGTAAAAATACGGAATACAAAATGTACTTGAGTAAAAGTACAAAATGATTGCCATCAATAACTAGTTAAGTACCAAAAGTAAAAGTACAGAATGTTTGAAAATAGCAGATCTACAAGCTCACAACGTGTCACGATGCGACGCGTTGTGAGCTTGTAGATTGGCTATTTTCAAATAGCCAAGGTATACAATAGGGCTAAAGTGGTTTATGTATGTTTTATAATATTATAATTTATATCTTCAAAGTAACTACATTTTTCAAGTAATTGTAGTGGAGTAAAAGTACCAAGATGTAGTGGAGTAGAATTACAAGTATTGGAAATTGGAAATACCCAGTAAAGTACAAAAACTAACCCCAAACAGAACTTTGACACGTTCACATGAGCTGAATAATTTGAAGGTTTTAGGATTTATCTCGCGTGGAGCCTCAAGCTGGCCTCTCAGAATATCATTACAGTTCATGAACCATGAACTAAAGCCAAACACTGCACTCAGGTGAGTTTTAGGGCTTTTTCCTGATATCAATCTATTATCCATGCCTCCAGTGCCCTCTCGCTGTTTGCAGACGAATGATGAGTCACTTCACCCATAACTATTGAGGTTCGCTGAGCAAAGATGCTCTTTTTTCAGCCATGCTCTGCTTCACAATCGCACATTGACCCAGTATGACCCTGAGGCTGATTCTACAAAGTATGTCTTCTAAATCGGTACTTCTCAAACTTTTTCGTGCAAAGGACTGATGGTGGGCATGATGTTTACCGTTGTGAGCATGTAGATCTGCTATTTTCACAATTTCTGCTTCTGATGTTTGATGATTTGGCCAATGTTTCATTTGTCATTTTAGAGGTATTAAAAGGTCCTTAAAAAGTCACTTTAGAAATGTGCAGTTACCCTCTATACACTTAAACTGTATGTTGATTTGTTTACTGTTGAGTGAAACAACAATTAAGATTAAGCTAATCATCTGGGGACCCCCAAAATCATTTGGGGGCCCCCCTAGGGGTCCTGACCCACAGGTTGAAAACCACTGCTGAGCCTACTCATGTATATCTATTTACCTTGGTGTTGACTAGAGTTCACATTTACACTGATTTCACACTTGTAAGTCACTCTCGATAAAGAGTGTCTGCTAAATTCTAAATTGAATGGCAAATTCTGGCCGTGCATCTATGAATATGCTATGCACAGCAACCATTTTGGAGAGGTCGGGTCTCTTCTTGCTTCATTCACAGGTATTACCTTATGGCAGGGGTCGGCAACCCAAAATGTTGAAAGAGCCATATTGGACCAAAGAAACTAAAATCAAATCTGTCTGGAGCCGCAAAAAAATATAAAAGCCTTATACTGTATATCGTCGTTGTCGGGTAGAAACCTTGTATGTCCAAAACTTCGTTTTGTATTTATCATTTACAAAATGAACTAAACTAGTGAAAACAGCCGATCTACAAGCACACAACGCCTCGCACCGCGAGGCGTTGTGTGCTTGTAGATCTGCTGTTTTCACTACTTTTGTGCGTCAGTCTTGTATAATGAAGCAGGGCTTTACTTTGCTAAAAAAACATACAAATTTGAAACTTGGAGATACAAGGTTTCTGCCCGACAGTGACAATATATTAAGTCTATATTAGCTATATAGCCTACTGTCAAAATGACTAAGTAGGCTACAAATACATAATGAGCATTACATTTAATATTTATTCTACACATATTTACAGCATTGGAAAGCGCTAAGAATCTCCTACAGAAACCATATTAAAACAAAATATACATTTTTTTTTTCTTAATACATTTTTGAAAAAGCTCCAGGGAGCCACTAGGGTGGCGCTAAAGAGCCGCGTGTGGCTCTAGAGCCGCGGGTTGCTGACCCCCGCCTTATGGGTACATTTGGTTTCATTTGTACACTCTCACAGAGTTATGGGGGTCCTTGAAATAAAAGGTTTGAGATCACTGTGCATGTAATGGAACAGAGCCTTCATTAGTATCATTGGTAACACCTTTGAAGGAAGTGAGAAGAGACCCAACTTCTCTCCAATATGGCTGCTGTGCATATAGCTTAGTACCAGAAGGACAGGAGTGCTGACTATTATTTTCTTATTTTGAATCTTTGTGAGGCGTGCACTGCACACGGCAAACAGGATTATACAGACTACAAACACAGAGTGTGCTCGTTTTGGCACAAGAGACACGGTCTGGCCTGTAATTATTGATTATTACCTAGAATTCTTCCCTTTAGAAGTGCTTTGATAACATCTCTTTCGTGAGAGTAGTGGGAAAAGGCTTTGTCGCAGGAAAGCGGCAACAATCTTCAATATACGTCGCGGGATGAGGAGTGAAGATCATATTCAAAGGTTGAAAGCAGAGGCACCAGAGAGGGACAGAGGGAAGGACTGCAGCTGCATTCCAACTGCACTGATCTTTCCGCAGCTGACAGTGGAAAAAAAAAAAAGAAGCCTCACGGGGTCCTGTAAAAATACACAGTTAACATTGCACTGTACACTTCTACTACTAGTAAGACACCTCAGGGTGACATGCGACCTCGCCCTAAAGGGCGAGGTCGCGCCAATTCTTGACTATCTGGCCAACCACAGTGTTTCTCTGACGAATCTAGTTGTTATCATTCTGGGGGGAGTTTGTTCATGTTTTTGTGAGGGTATCAACCCTAGGAGACATGGGGAAACATGCAAACTCCACACAGAAAGGCCCTATCGCCAACCCCATCGAGGGTGTGAGCGATGGGGCCTAAACATGGAAATGTGGAGAACACTATATATGGAGATAGTCCAGTCCATCATGTCATAATGGGACTACCGTCATAGACAGTAGCCATTGTTAGGCCGGAGTCAATGGCTGTGTCTATGACGGTAGTTCCATATGACATATTGGACTAGACTATCTCCATATATAGTGTTATCCACATCTCCATGTTAGGACTCATATATGGGCATAAAAAGTATGTCATGTGACATCACTTCCTGTACAGACAGTCAGCCATTGACTCCGGATTAACAATGGCTACTGTCTATGACGATAGTCCCATATGACATATTGGACTAGACTATCTCCATATATAGTGTTATCCACATCTCCATGTTTAGACAGCCAATGACTCTGGCCTAACAATGGCTACTTTCTATGACGGTAGTCCCATATGACATGATGGACTGGACTATCTCCATATATAGTGTTATCCACATTTCGTGTAGCCGCCCTGTACAGGAAGTGATGTCACAACTCGCTGACATCACACTGACATCACAGAGGATACGGAAGGACGGTCACGAGGATACGGAAGGAAGGAAGGAAGGAAGGAAGGACACTCAAGCGACACGATTCTTCAGACTATTAACAGTACGCTAGATTTATACTGTACGTTTTTCAGGAATCTCATTTAGAACAGTGCTTTTCAGAAATAACAGATGTACAAGCTCACAGCACGCCACTTCGTGCCGCACTGCGAGTTTGTCCAAAATGACATGATTGATTGATTGATTGATTGATTGATTGAAGACTTTATTAGAAGTTTGCATAGAAAAGGGTACAGTTTCATGACGGTACAGTTCACTGGTACAAGGTCAACTAAAAGGAGATCCTAGTAAGCACTTGGCTTCACAGGAAACCATTAAAGTATCTCATATAACATTGAATGACAGACGGATAGAACACAGTACTAGACAGCAGATAGTCAGAAAAAGAACAAAAAAACAGGGAGGAAAAATTTATACAGTAGATGTTTACAATAGAAGGATTAGGGGGAGGGTAAGGCTGGGTCGGATCACTGTCCATGGTGGTGAACTGTTAGGTTGTTGTATGTGCGTGCGCTGTCCATGGTCCTAGACTCTCAGGTTGTGTATGTATGTGTGCTGTCCATGGTGCTGAACTCTTAGGTTCTGTATGTGTGTGCGCTGTCTGCGTCTCAAGTCCTTAAATTAGATCCTATTTCCCTACACTTCTTTCCTATTTCCTTGTATGTTAGTTCCACCCACTAACACTAAAGCGCCCCTGCAAGGGTTGGCCTCTTCTCTATTTCCTTAATGGGAGGGACTAACATACAAGCAAGGAAATAGGAAATAGGATTTGATTTAAGGACTTGAGACACAGCTCTAGGCTGTGCTGTGTGCTTGCTTGCGCTGTCCATGGTGCTGAACTCAGGTTGTGTATGTACATGCGCTGTCCATGGTGCTGAATCGGGGTATGTACATGTGCTGTCCATGGTGCTGAACTCAGGGTGTGTATGTACATACGCTGTCCATGGTGCTGAACTCAGGTTGTGTATGTACATGCGCTGTCCATGGTGCTGAACTCGGGGTATGTACATACGCTGTCCATGGTGCTGAACTCAGGGTGTGTATGTACATACGTTGTCCATGGTGCTGAACTCAGGTTGTGTATGTACATACGCTGTCCATGGTTCTGAACTTGTAGTTTCAGGCATGCGTACATTGCATGCAGGGAGGCATTCATTGTAGAGTTATTTTGTTTCCCTTTGTTTGACCATAGCTAACGCTCATATTTAACATCTTTGTGGAGCATTCTAACATGGATTAAAAGGTTTTAAATAGCAGATGTACAAACCCACAACATGGGGAGTCTTTAGCAGGAGGAGTAGGACAGAGGCACTACATCCTTCCGGTGGGGGCTCCTCACTGGCAGGCATTGACAGCAGAAATGTGTGGAGAGGAATTTAATTGTCATAATAGTAATTAAATTGGCAGGAAAAAAGGGTAAAAGGGTAAAATAATTTGCCAATCTCAAATAAATAAGTACAACCTCCCAGAGCCAGAGAGACTGCAGGTATAAGTGTCTTTCATCTCGTCCAATGCCAGCATTCTATTCCAGAAGGTGTGCTGACATCAGGCATCATGCACTGGCCACTGCTTTGATCATTTGGGACAATCATCACATTAAAAACCATTTACACACATAGCGTACTCACCAGGCATTCAGAACAACCAGGGATAATTGTGTCCTTTGGATAGGCAGGGCATTGATGGCATCGATTTGGGCTGAATGTGAGGGTCAGGGGCGTCACAAGGGGGATGGAAAGTGAGACTTAGTAACTAGGGCCCAAGGTGGAGGGGCCTTAATTATTTTATACTTTAGCTATTGAAAAATAGCAAATATACAAGCTCACAGCGCGGCACCGAGTGCCGCGCTGCAAGCTTGTAGATTTGCTATTTTTGAAAAGTTGTACAAATGTGTGCAAATCTTTGACTATATGTATTTTTTAAGGGAACATTTGTAACTCAGATTTTGCTTCTGGGGGGTCCCTGGAACTAAATATTTTGAGATGGGGGTCTGCGGCCAAATACAATTTTGTGGGTCCTTAACATGAAAAGGTTTGAGCTTAAAAACATAGGTTTTTCAAAAAATCTTTTGAAATATTCAAAGACATTTTCAAAAAATAGCAGATCTACAAGCTTGCAGCTGTGAGCTTGTATATCTGCTATTTTTCAATAGTTAACGTGTAATAATGCGTTCCCAGTCTAAATGGTTTAAACCTATAAAGAACATTCATGGGGGGCCCGCAGTGAATTATTGTACCCAGGGCCCAGAATTTGGTGCGACACCCCTGCTGAGGGTGCTACGTGGTAGACTGTCTGGCCAGACCAAAAGGCCCTACGGTACTCATTACACCCATTACACTCCAATGAAAACGAGATGAGTTTTATAATGTCTGATATGGACACGCTGGCAACATAATGAGGCGGTGCACACTTTGTCAGAGGAGGACAACATGTCTGCCGATTAAAAGGCAGAAATGTAGAATTGGAACTGAAAGTGTTTGCTGTGATTCTGAAAGTCCAAGCAGGGTCTCCACTAAAATAAACACGGATATGACAACACGGAGGGAATAAAATAGATTTACAGTATGAATATATTCACTGTTGCAAACCTTGTATGTCTAAAACCATTTTCAGGAAAATGCAAGAAAAAAGAAATTCCAATGGATCCTAGTATCTAGTTACTTACTCACAAACGAGTACTTTTAATTGGTAATACAATATTTATATTACTTTTTGATATACAAGGGGATCAGATTGGGCTATTGGGGGGATGAATTGAGTTGATCTAAACTGCCTTATTGCTTGTCACAATGTCTCTGATGTTTATTATTCTTATTAGATTATTTTCTTAGATTTAGATTATATTTGTTTGGTTGTATTATAAAATTATTGTTTTATCCTATGCTTGTATCCTATTCTAATTAGCAGTCTATAATAAGACGTACAAGCAATGGTGTTTTTCACTGTCTGGCAAATGGGTGATCATCACGCCAGCCTGGGAATTTGGCTTTTTAAAGAAACATGATAGCCTGATTGCCATGATGTTCCTTTGGTGTGAACCGCCTTTTGGCAGACTGTTTTAAACGTCATTGATAATTGTGCATTTAGCTTTGTTTCCCCACATTTAAGCTTTTAGCAGATCATTGCTGTCAAAACATGCTTTTTTAAAGTGCAGTTAAATCTGCTCACCAGAGTGTGGAGACACTGGGGTTAATGTCAACTTGGATAAAGTAGATTTTGCGTTTCACGGATGTTCTCTGTATACCAAAGCGGGCTTGATCTGAGAGCAGCGCAAACTTGATGAGAGTCCTGATCACAAATGATCATAATCTGCAACATCAAGGATGGCCGTGGACTTTGATGTTTAAGGTTTTTGAAGATAAGCTAGTTTAAAGTATCAGTCAGGGCCACTATCATTTTCTGTGAGATTAAAGGTGCCCAACAACTGAGCCTTCAACTTCCCAGATGGCTGGCTCGCAATTAACACTGGTGTGAATTCAGGATAAAGTAGTTCATATCAAACAGTTAACCCATTTAGACCTGTTACACCTATACGTTGCTATATATCGTCGTTGTCGGGTGGAAACCTTGTATTTCCAAAACCGTTCGTTTTTCATGTATCATTTTAAAAATGATTGAAACTAGTGAAAACAGCCGATCTACAAGCACACGGTGCGAGGCGTTGTGTGCTCGTAGATCTGCTGTTTTCACTACCTTTGTGCGAAGGCCTTGTATGACGAAGCAGGGCTTTACTTTGCGAAAAAACATACACATTTGAACCGACAGTGACGATATATCACTGTTGGCAGAAACTTCTCATCTCCATACTCTGTTTTTTTCCCCCAAAATTTTAACATCCCTACTTGATCATACTACAGCGTCACACAAAAGCATCAAAAGTAGCAGATCCCCAAGCTCGAAACTTGGCGTGAAGCGTGTAGATCAGACCAGAATATTTTATTGTATGTTCTGGGAATTCTGACGGCTGATCTAAGATTTCACGAAGGCATGTGTTTTATAGAGTGTGTGTTTGTGATTTGAGTTGTATCCTCTTCTGCAGTTAAGCTTTGAGTTCTTTTTTTCATGCACCAGCCTCCTCAAATGGCCACTGATAATGACAACCTTTAATTCTACTGCAAGCTCACAATGTGATACAGTTTGTAGATCAGTTATTTTCAATAGTGTGGGCCACGTACGGGGAGACATCATATTTCACCTGGAAGAACGCTCTATTTCAGCAATTTTCGTGATTAGAGCACACTGTCGACGCTGAGGAAGACATGTTTGGTTAAAACGTATCTCTCCGGAGAGGTAAATAAAAAAAAAAGGCTACTTCTTCACCTTTATGATATTGTTGAGCCGTGTATCTCAAAGACTTCTGCTTTGCAGTCATTTCTCTTGGTCTGAGCACCAATTACCATCTTAACACATTGGCTGCTATTGATGCTATATTTGATATCCAATGCTTGGCCACCATTGACACGTTATATCGTCAATGAGGAGTTATGGACTCAGTTTCCCATAATCCATCGGGAGATGACGGAAAACCCTGGCAGGGGCGGATGAATTAATGAATTAACACCTGGCGATCAATAAATACTTCTGCTTTGCAGTCATTTCTCTTGATTTGAGTTTGCTGCCCAAATATGGAAGACTTGAGCAGCGAGCAGAGAGTTGAGCAGCGAGCAGCAGAGTGTGGAGCAGCAAGCAGCATGTGATGGTAACAACAAGGTGCCGACAGAATGTGTTTTTTTCATATATAAAACGTTGTTTTATAAAACTTTACTTTTTTTTTATTTTTATATTATAATGGAAGTCAATGGTGCTCTTATTGGGCATCTTTCATTCCTTTTTACATGGAACTTGAATGTTACCCTTTTTTCCTTTTTCCCTTTAATTTCATAATGGAAATCAATGAATGGCAAGTCGGATCGGACAGACTCCAAATATGGAGTCATTATGTCGTAGATATATCATAAGTGACTGATGTCACAGATTGGTCACATGAAGTCTGAGATACACATGAGCCTTATTGGACCGTGTGTTAGGCTACTTTATTAGATTTAGTTAGCCATGGCTGCCAGTTCCCACCTGATGTTGTGTGTAAGTTCTGACTGCTCCAGACCGTACTGAATAACTGCTAGCTTGCATAATGTCTTGAGACTAGGACTTAAGTCTAAGATGAACAGTTCATCAGGTCTTTCTCTTCCTCCAAAGAGGATGATACGATCTCCCGTAATGCAACAGCACATCCAAGACATTGGAGATGGACCTGTTCTCTTGGGCGTAACCTTCTTCCAGGAGAAGGTCTCTGGGTTGAATTTCCACAGATCATTGCAGGGAGCGGGAGCCAAATGTGTTTTGCCTCCAAATATGTACAGCTCTCCATTGTAGGTAAAGGCTGAATGAGCATAACTAGCATGGCATCCTTTTGGGCGAAGCTGTGCAGAAGGTGTTCTCAGCCAGCAGTTGGTCTCTGTGTCAAACACTCTGATGATATTGTTGGAGGTAGAGTCTCCACCCCCAAATACAAACATCTTTGTCCCCAGGATGCTGGCAGAGTGAGATGATGAATCAGGAGTTGGAGTGTCTCTGGTGTTAATTAAAGTCCAGAGCATTGTGGTGGTGTCCAACTTGTACGTGTCATTATAGTATTCAGTCCTATTGATTCCTCCATGAATATACATGACCTTCCCAAAGACACAGGCTGAGTGGTCTTCCCTCTCCTCTGGAACAGTTCCTGAAACCGTGGGTTTGAACCATCTTTGAGTGTCAACATCAAATGCATAAAGCCTGTTGCAGTTCTCATTCGTGTCAAAGTTATAACCCCCCCAGATGTAGACGGTATCTTCGATCAGCACAGCTGTGTGGTAGCCGAGATTGCAAAGAACATCAAGGTGACATTCTCCTCTTCCAGGTGTCACTGGGGTCACCTTCCTCCAGCGTAAAGACACAGTGTTGAAGATGTGAACATCAAGATAATCATAACTGACGTTCCTGAACCTTCCAAATGAGTAGCCTCCACATGAGTAGCCTCCAAATGAGTAGACTTTGTCTGCCACGGCAACAGCAGCTTGACCGATATTATTAGGTCCTCTTTTCAGATGAGGCATCCAGCATAACATCTCAGCTCCTCTAGGGTTAAAATATAATTCTTCAAATCTTATTTGTAACAATGGTGTCCTACTGTGTACTCTACCACTTATATTGGTTCAGTGGAACACACGTCATGCAAAGTCTGATTAATCAACGCTGTCAAAAAAAAGTTACTTATTTGGGGAGGAGGGGGGCACAACATGACTTTCAGGGAATTTTTTATTTATGATTCTGTGCCGATCAGGACATAACTCGGATGTTGCTGAGTCAGATCAAAGCGGACTTCGCAACGTTCAGCACAGTGACTTTGGCTCGCTCCGAGGTGCCTCCCGCACTTGACAAACGCACTTGAAATAGGAAATGGAAGTGATACAAACGCACTTGAAATGGGAAATGGAAGTGATACAAACACACTTGAAATGGGAAATGGAAGTGATACAGTACAAACACACTTGAAATGGGAAATGGAAGTGATACAAAAACACTTGAAATGGGAAATGGAAGTGATAGGTGTTTGGGTTCTTTGTAATGCTACTGATTTGAAACCAAAGCATTGCATTGTGGGGGTTTGCCTACTTTAGAAGCAGTGATTCAATTCAAGTGACAAAATGAGAGGTTTTGTGATTTTTGTTTATAATTATTTCTCTTTATATTAGGGGCATGTTATATGGTCTACCTGCACAGCCTTTGTGATCTACTGGTAGATCACAATCTACCTTTTGGGCACCCCTGCTCTACAAGCATGTCTGGCGAGGGTGCGCTGTGATTGACCAGTGTTCGCTTTGACTGGCAGTTCTGCCTTGGTGCTTTGGCAAATGGCAGGATGAAACTCATTGTCTCCCCTATAGGGTGTGCCAAATGTAGTTCTAAGAGCGGCCATTTCTTGGGTAAACACAGCCTTACACAGGTGTTCTGATTAGACTATAGCATTAGTTCAAATGTATGGAAGGATGATTGTTTTTCCTTAAACATGTAACTTTATAATTTTGTGGGACATAATATGCTATGTAGTTGTTAAAAAAGGTACATATTTCTGGACGTTTCTTTTCCCTGGTCAGTGACAATTCTGACAACTCTTTATTTATCTTCAAACGTTGTTTACAGTATCACAGCTCAACAATATTTGGTGTATTCTCTAACCCCTCCTTGGTGCTTCATTAATAATGGGATTTATTAGTTCATTTTGGGTGAGAGAACGCTCTCAGGATAAACGTCGAGTCGGGAAACAATAATCACTTGTTTATTTTCCATGCCGGAGGGGGGCATAGAATATTCATTAGTGTTTTGATGCATAGGTGTATTCATTAGCTTCCATTCTCATTGTTTCGGAGGCCTAGACGTTTATGAATATCTGTGTGCAATTAAACTCCGTTGATGGAAGATCTCACCGGATTCCAGGGGGTGGATGACATTTTAATTATCACTTCAATGTATCCCGACAAAGCTGAGATAAACACAGGCTCTTTTCTGTGCATAGCTTACAGAGGAGACGTTTTCCAATGTACAGGAGGACACCACCACACAATGATGGAGAGTTTCTAACCAAACGAACCCTTGTAGATCTTTAACTCTTGAGAGCGTAAAATGAAACCAAATATTCTACACTCCCAAGAGTTACATTATTGCTAAACCCCTGCATTTCTTAATTTACAAGAAGTCTACACAATTAGATGTAACCC
Organism: Nannobrachium achirus; assembly: GCF_963921795.1. Taxonomy (NCBI): domain Eukaryota; kingdom Metazoa; phylum Chordata; class Actinopteri; order Myctophiformes; family Myctophidae; genus Nannobrachium; species Nannobrachium achirus. The sequence goes on along the minus strand of NC_137821.1, from coordinate 50,788,832 downwards.
GGTGGATATTTAGTGGGTATAATAATATGGTGGAACTGTGTTTTTTTCAGTCTCAGTGACTGGTGCTTTTATTTTGAAAGGTGACTTATTTTTGGGTAAAGTAAAAAGCCTACAGTAAGTTAGGATGATGTCATTATTGGTTTCAATTATTGGTTACCTTGTGTGATTGGGTGGTTTAGAGCCAGGAGTGAGTGAGTGAGTGAACAGGTGCGGGTGGGTCCAATCAAGGAGAGAGAGAGAAGAATGGAGGAGCACAGAGGCTGCGTCAGTTTGCTCTGTGACTAAAGTTTGTAATTTTATATTTAACAACGTTTTGGACTGTAGTTACTGTGAGTGTGTCTGCTCGACAGCTTAAGGGAATTATAGTATTCACGTGTGGAAGTGGACTGAACGTCAGACAGACGTTTACACCGTGATATTCTACAAGTGAGGTGATTAACAGTGTTTGCTAAACCAGCGAGGGCTAGTGACTTTTTAGCGTCAAGTCTCACTAGTGCAGAGGGACAGTGTGGAGCTAAAAAGAATCAAGAAGTCTCTACTAAACGTCGGGATCAGAGAGGAGAGTCGTTTAAGCAGTGAACTGGCATGTTCAGGTGCTTTGGACATTCTGCCCCTGCTGTTTCTCCCTGTTTGGACGTCGGGACGGAGGTGCGCTGCTGGAGAGGGCTGTTAACTGTTTCATCATCAACCACAAACACTCGTCATATAAAGGTACCTTGTTTTATTTTCCCTGCTCTGGAGAGTGAAGGGGTCATCCTGGCCACAACGTACCCGAGCATCGTAACAGGCCTGCAACGAGGGGTTGGGTTTAATTCTGAACTGCAGTTCTGGGGGTGTGAGGTGTGAATGTGTGTGGGCCCACATTAAGTGTGTATTTTTGAGGTATTGTTCTTTGAACAAGTATTTTTGTTTTTTACTGAGGTAATCCACCGGGTTAATTCTATATTCTAAAGGGGTTTAGGTATTTAGGATTAATTAGGGTAATTTAGGATTAATTAGGGTAATTTAGGATCAAATAGATTAGGGTTAATTTAGGATCAAAAGGTGTTTATTGAGCATTTCTACAAGGGTTAATTTAGCATAGGCCTGATTCAAAAAGGGTACTTTTTGGTTTAAGCCAATTGAAATAATACAAGAGGTATTTTCTGGTTGGTTATGTGATTTGACAACTAGGGCTGTCAACAGTTTTTTTGTTTTCTATTTTGAAAAGTGAAATAATACCAAAGGGTATTGTTCTGAAGTGTCTTTGATCACTAGGGCTGTGAACCCATATATTATTTGATATTTTTGAAACACCATTTCATGTTATTGTTTCTTTTATGTGTTGGTCTAAGTAAAGAATATTATTTTTATATACTTGCCTGAGTGGACATTGAGTTCTGGGTATTAACATTAATAAGTATTCACTTACATTATATTTACCTGGTACTTGGTGTTTGAAGTATACTTACCTAACCTGCTAAGCTAAATAATTTATACTCACCTGTTTAACTGGGGAATTAAGATACTTACGTTCTGGTTACCTGGAAAAGAAAGAAGAGTGATTATTTACAGTATTAAAGGGGATGAGGACATATTTTGAAATACTTACCATTGAACCTGAAACACAAGAATTACTTTAATCTAAACTTAATTGGATTATAAAATAACTAAAATAACTTATGGTCCTGCCTTTTCCCACCAGTAGGGGCAGGAGCGCTACATAGAGAATGTAGCAGTACAGCATGGAATCGTGGACAAAATCTTATCCAACGACAACAACATATTCAAAGTTTTGCGTCTGAGAGGCTGAATCTCATCAAATGGTGGTCCGCGGCTGTCACGATTATGACATTTTACATAACGATTAATTGTCACTCAGATAATTGCGATTAACAATTTAATTGTGTTTTTGTCGTTGACAATTACATTTCTGTATGGCTTGTAGTCTTTGAAGTTGCACTTGGCGGATATGACACATAACCTAAATACAAACTGCGCCACCGTGGGGGCACGGTGGCGCAGTGGTTAGCGCTTCGCCTCACAGCCAGAAGGTCCTGGGTTCGATTCCGGAAGGGGGAAGCTGTGGGCGCTGGGGGCGTGTTCCTCCCTCCGCATCATCAGCGCCCACACCCTAGGTGGGGTTGGCGATAGGGCCTTTCTGTGTGGAGTTTGCATGTTCTCCCAGTCTCTCCTAGGGTAGATGCCCTCACAAAAACATGCAGTAGTCCTGGTTTCTATACTACCTCCCCCTAGCCAGCCAGGTGCTCCCCAATTCCCCTGGCGCGGCAGGGGGAGAGCGGAAACCAGGACTACAGGTTAGGTAGTTGGCACTGGGTGAGAAAATGGGTTGCAAAAAATGTGGGATAAAAATATATATATAAAAAAATTAAAATTAAGGACATATTTGACAACTTCACACTTTAAAAAGAACATTGATAGTGGAAATAGCCGATCAACAAGCTCACAATGCATCGCATCGTGAAGCGTTGTGAGCTTGTAGATCGGCTATTTCCACTACGTTGTGAAAGTGTTTTGAAACTATATGAACATGTCTCAACACGGAAACGATTATGACGATTATGCGAAATAATTGCGATTACCTCAAATAATTGTGATTAGACGATTATGTAATAATTGTGACAGGCCTACCGCGGCTCAAAGGCTGAATGAATAATGGACCTTGAAATGACAAAAAGGTTGAAAACCACTGCTTTACACCCCTGTGCATCAGATGGAGTGTCTACAGATCATATAGTTACACTGTGTGCCTGCTTCCTGGAACAAGCACAGCTTGTAGCTCTGGAATAGAGAACCGCAGTGGGAAGGACAAGAGGGGGAACACCTCTACATGTCAGGATAATTGGCAAAATGCATTTATTATGCTCTCTCTCTCTCTCTCTCTCTCTCTCTCTCTCTCTGAAAGATAGAGCCGTCTCACTGCAGTATGCTCCCAGCTACTCTCCCAATACACACACGTTAGGAGCTTTTCATTAAAAAAAAATAATAATAAAGGAGAAGGGTTTGCGGTTCCGTTACATCTTGACGTCATCGGGCGACGTGCCCTAGTATTATTTTATTTGCTGACCATAGGCTAGTGCCATCCAGTATTGGATTTTAGCTAACACGACTTAAGGCGTTTTTAGGCAGTCAATGTGTTAAATCGTCACTGTCTGGCACAAATCTGTGCTATTGAACACCCTTTGGTTAAAAAATATATTGATCCAAGGAAATGTATTAATCAAAAAGGACTTTTGACAAAACCAGCCTAGAATAGAATAGAATAGAACTTTAGTGTCACATCACATGAATTACACATACCGTAAAACAGTGCTGCATTTTTCGGGCCAAATATCGGAGTGAATTTCGGAGCACGCAAATAAAAAAATCTAACTCACGTTATGTCAGTCACGTTTGCACACTGCCGCCCGTTTCGCGCACCACGCTGTCCCTTGCTCTCTCTATCTCTCTCTCTCTCCTTGCCCTGAAAAACGCATTTCGCAACGCAAACGCAGCAGTGTGCAACCAGCTTAACTGCAATGTTTTTCACTGTGAAAAAACATTACAGTGGCGCTTAAAACAACATCAGCAGTTAATAGTGCAACAGTACAACATCTCGAGAAACGTTAACTTAAAACCCAACAACCGTAAAATTTATGAACTATATAAAAAGTTAAATGTTGGCTAACTCCAGGCTCCGCCCCCTCCAACCTGGGTGGAGGGCAAATGGGTTTGATTGATCCCTGTCTTAGAGCAGGGGTTTTCAAAGTGGGTGACGGGGCACCCTGGGGTGCCGTGACGGCAGTCCAGGGATGCCGCGAGATAATTGGATAACACTTGAAAAAAATATTTAGTATCATTTTAAACTTGAAGTACAAAGTTATTTTCAGTCAGTTCTAACCAAAATGGCTATTATCTCAACGTTTTCCTCGCAACACAATCAATATCGTCACTGTCAGGCAGAAACCTCGTATCTCCAAGTTTCAAATGTGTACGTCTTTTGGTAAAGCAAAGCCCTGCTTCATCATTCAAGACTGTTGCACAAAACTAGTGAAAACAGCCGATCTACAAGCACACAACGCCTCGCGATACGAGGCGTGGTGTGCTTGTAGATCAGCTGTTTTCACTAGTTTAGTACATTTTATAGATGATAAATACAAAAAGAACGGTTTTGGACATACAAGGTTTCCACCCGACAACGACGATATGCTATAAATATAAGGTGCTGGGAGAGAAAATTATAATGTAGGGGTGCCTCGGATTAAAAAAATATTTATGGGGTGCCCTGAGACAAAAAAGTTTGGGAACCCCTGTCTTAGAGCATACACACATAACCAAATGGACCCTATGTAACGGTGCATTCTGTTACATTTGCACATTCTCAAAGTTACAGTACATTCACAGTGACAGCATGCCTATGCATCAGTATAAAATGTTCTCTGTGGCGGAACTCTGTCCTTATAGAGCCAATAGCCAACAGCATCTGTTTGTGAAACAGCAGCTACAGTGTTTTAATGAATTCCTGTCTTCTCTCTTGCATGTGTGCTGCTGTGGTTCCGCCCCTGTTGTTCTCATTCGTCAGGTAAGAACACATCAATTCTTTGTGTGTGTGTGTGTGTGTGTGTGTGTGTGTGTGTGTGTGTGTGTGTGTGTGTGTGTGTGTGTGTGTGTGTGTGTGTGTGTGTGTGTGTGTGTGTGTGTGTGTGTGTGTGTGTGTGTGTGTGTGTGTGTGTGTGTGTGTGTGTGTGTGTGTGTGTGTGTGTGTGTGCGTGCGTGCGTGCGTGCGTGCGTGTTCCTTGTGCACACGGCCAGTTGGTCAAGAAAGTACCTCCACACATGTTTTATAGTTTGCTTTTCCTCAAATGTGATAATGGCAAATTGAAGTTCGAGCTGAAACGCATAGCCTGAATATGGAGTCATGCGTCATAGTTATACGTACATAGACCAGATCTACAAGCTTGCAATGCGCGCCGTTTGCGCCGTGTTGTGAGCTTGCAGATTGGCTATTTATTTATTAATTAAATTACTTGTTTAATATTATTGGATTATTTTTTTCGTGAAAATATTTGCTTTGTGGGGATGTTTTTTTCTTTTTAATGTTTTGAATTTATAATTAAAAACAAAATGTCCCGACCCAGTGTTTGGTAACCAGTGTCATAGACGACAGATCCACGTTGACTGCAGACAGGTGCAGTATATTGTCACTGTCGGGCAGAAACCTTGTATCTCCAAGTTTCAAGTTTGTACGTCTTTTCACCAAGTAAAGCCCTGCTCATCATACAAGGCTGTTGCACAAAAGTAGTGAAAACAGCCGATCTACGTTGTGTTCTTGTAGATCTGCTATTTTCACCAGGTTAGTTCATTTTTAAAATGATAAATACTAAACAAACGGTTTTGGACATACAAGGTTTCCACCCGACAACGACAATATGTACACTCATTGCTCCCTGCACTCTGTCTCTTGTGTCACGTTTCCCTTTTTCTTTGGTCTCACGTGTCATTGTTTACCCTGCTGGAAGCACTGATGGAGGCAGATGTGTGAATTATCCTGCTATGTATAGTATGTTGGGAACGTGACACTCAGCCCTGCATAAAGACACAAAGACCTCGTAGGCCAAATTGCGTTGCAAGGGAACCGTTTGGATCCAATTTATTTCCCTGTCAGCCACTGACGTGCACAAACAGTTCAACAGCAAATAAACTTTTAGAGCCATTTAGAATGTTTATGTTGTGTGGAGCATTCAGAGTGTTTATCTTTGGAGCGTGTAGAGTGTTTATGGTGTGGAGCATTAATGTACTAGGGTGTGAAAAGGTGTGTTGAGAGCATCTCATTCCGGCCAGGCTACATCGATTCCATAACTGTGATTTGGAGGCTAGAAGCCAGGTTGGTATTTAGTTGTAAATGTTCCTAATCTTCACACAGCAAAACAGTCGTTTAAATGAATAGATAACTAGTAAGACACCTCAGGGCGACAAGCGACCTCGCCCTAAAGGGCGAGGTTGCGCCATGTCTTGGCCATCTGGCCAGTGATGTATATCGGTAGCTGTTACCCATAGACCCCTGGTACTCATACAGTATATGGAGATCCATGGAGATATGCAGTACGAAAACATGCTTACTGAGTTATTCGTTAAGTGAAAGTCCTATGATGTCTTTGACATCTGACATCATACCAGAAAAAACAAGTGGGGATGGATCATTTTCTTCATTAACTGCGTCAAACCGCTGATCCGATTGATACATGGAGATCTCTGTATCTGTCAGTCCTTGTAACCTTTTATACCCATATATGGAGATATGCTGAACATTTTCAAAGTCCAGAATAAGTCCAGGTCATCTGTCAGCCCTTATAACCGTTTATACCCATATATGGAGATCAGATCTCTGTATCTATCTCTGTATCTGTTAGTCAGTGTCCCTTGTATGCCCATGATGTCATCAGTATATGCCCATGTTCCCTTTTGTACCCATATGGAGCTGACTGTCAAAAACAAGTTACACATTGCTTTACAATAACAACAGTAAATAGACAATAAAGACCAGAAATTGCATAAATAGTACAACAGTTCATAAATTAAGAAAAAAAGAGGTGAGATAGATGTGAGTTCCGGAGCGGTGCTAACCGCTCCTAGGTCTGGCTTTGTGTGTATGTATGTATGAGCACGGAACTCCTTATATGGAGGTAACTGACATCATGGCTGTATGAGCACGGAACTCCATGTATGGAGATAACTAACGTCACGGACAGAACGGCCCATACAAGGAGCGCGCGTGTTGTGTCTGATACCATGCGAAGTGAAGTGCACAGGTGAGATTTGAAAGAGGACACTGAGTTTGCCTGCCTGAGGTCCCCAGGCCGAACAGCAAAAGCCTTGTTGGCCTTTGTGACAAGCTGAGACCATGGAACCTTCAATAGACCATATTTACAGTGACCATCTTGCTATTATGTTAACCCATTTAGGCCTAGAATTATTGAATGCTTTAACCAGTGAAAAATAGCATATACAAGCTCACAGCGCGGCACCGAGTGCCGCGCTGCGAGCTTGTAGATCTGCTATTTTTGAAAAAGTAGTGAAAATGTGTGCAAATCTTTGGATATATGTGTATTCAAAGCGATCGTTTGTAACTCAAATTTTGCTTCTGGGTGGTCCCTGGAACTAAATATTTTGAGATGGGGGTCCGTGGCCAAATACATATCATTTTGGGGGTCCTTCACATGAAAAGGTTTGAGAACCACTGACATAGTAGTCTCTCAAGAACAGACTAACTGAGCTCCAGTTAAATGAAAAGGACCTTTTCTTTGACGATGGCTGGCCAGATTGTTGACATACAAACATCGGTTTTTCAAAAAATCTTAGAAGGATTCAAAAGACACTTATGTAATCGGGTCAAAAATCGAATTTTCACGATTTTTCAAAAATAGCAGATCTACAAGCGGCACTCGGTGCCGCGCTGTGAGCTTGTATATCTGCTATTTTTGAGCGGTGGTCACACCGTCTCCTATACGTGGCCGTGTGTGTGGGTATCCGTCCGGCCGTCCGGCCGTCCGGCCGTGTATGTAGCCTCAAGCCTGCAGTACCTTTTCTGACCACACATGTTAAGGGAGGGGCGCTGTTGTTCTCTCTCTCTCACACACACACACACACACACACACACACACACACACACACACACACACACACACACACACACACACACACACACACACACACAGGGGGGAAGGGTGGGTCAGCATGTGTGGTCAAGTATTATTATTATTATTAACAAACTGAATGTTTTAGGGTCAAATAAATTAGAGTATGTGAAGAAACTACAGCATTGTAAAGCACACTAACCCCGCTGCACCCACCCAGTACACTCTTAAAATTGTTGGGTCAAAAACAACCCAAGTTGGTTATTTATGTAACCCAACACGTAACACTGTTTTGGACCAGCCCAACATGGGTTATTGCAGACCAATAGGGTTGGGTTAAGGCTGTGACCCAGCATGTTGGGTTGGGATTGTACAACCAAGTAATGGGTTAAAAGTGACTTTGCTGTTGGGTTAATGTGATACTGCTGATGGGTTGGAATCTAACACCCAAAAATGGCTTAAAAGTGACCTTGTTGTTGGGATTGTACGCCCATTCACATTAAATCTATTCATTTTTTTTACAACATTTTCTTCAATGACATTTTTCATGCTTAATCTACTCAAGGAAGAATGCATGCGGAGTAAATTATGCATTTAGTCGTGGCAATATATCACAACTTTGAACACAACAGATTATGTGGCGCTTCACATTAAAAGGACAGCAAACCTGTTTGTATGTGTCAGTCTGGACCATCTTAGTCATGGTTTCTGTTTCTGTAAGCAACTATGTTTTTTTATATATTTTTTAATTAGGGATTATGACTGGGCTACATCCACTGCGATCATCTACAATACAATGTTGTTTTCTCTATCTAAAACCATAAAATAATGGAAAAGTTTGTAAAAAATATCTGTATGGGAGCACAGTTGCATGCTGGGTAACTGCCCACCCACTTAGTTTAACCCAATAGTGGTGCAATTCACAAACCAATGTGTTGATAGACAGAGAGGGCGGGTCTATTTTAACCCAAACAGATGGTTTACTAATTTTAAGTATTTTTAATCCAATGTTTGGTCAAACTGACCCAACCTTTGACCCAACAGTGTCAACCCAGCAAAAGGGTTGAACATTTGACCCAACATTTTTAAGAGTGTAGTGCTGTTGCACAGCCTCCACGACCACTGCTCAGTTCACACGGGTGTGATTTTTCAATAGTTAAAGCATAATTGCTAGCCTGTTTTTAATGCAAAATGCAGACATGGCCATGTGAATATGGTCTATAGGGCCATGCTGGATGATCTCAGGCAACGGATTGGCTTATAGGAAGCTGAAAGACCACAGATATACGCAGGAGCCTGACCATTTAGGGCTTTAAGAACAAGCTCTAAAACTCACAAATAATACATATCTACTATTGACAGAGCCCATTTTATAACGCACATCATCGGCTATGTTCATGAGCAATTTGCTTTGACATTTACATGCAATCAAAGAGTTAGCGGTCTGACTCCTCAACAACCTATAATGGCAGACATACACAGTGGCACCATCCAGCACTTACCTTGTGCAGTAACAAGAAAATGTGCATATATTTGCATAAATGTTTACTTAAAACCCCTTTTTTGTTTGCACTTTCCCTCCAGTGAATGTTGGCCTATATATTCCACCTATACTGATTGCAATCTCTGCAATCACGTTGAAACTGTGGGATACTGTAGGCTTCCGAAGATAGCAGGAGATGGCTTGATGATTTCAATGTACACAAGGAAATTGGAATGTGTCTCCTCGCATATCTCTCCGTAGTTACACAAACATATTTAATCAGAGAGGTCAGAGTCGCCCTTGGGCTGTGTGCGGTGCTCAAGGGCACTTAGGCAGAGATGGTGGCCATGTACAGAGGTGTCGCACCAAATTCTGGGCCCTGGGTACTTTAACCTTTCAAAAATAGCAGATCTACAAGCTTGCAGCGCGGTAGTCGGTGCCGCGCTGTGAGCATCTGCTATTTTTCAACAGCTAAAGTATAAAATAATTCCAGGCCCCTCCACCTTGGGCCCTAGTAACTCAGTCCCACTTTCCCCCCTCTTCTGACGCCCCTGGCCATGTAATACCAGACACTTTTCCAAAATAATCATCATATTTGAACTGGCGGCCCCCAAAAATGATCGTGATTGATCTGGGAACATCCCCAAAATCATCTTATTTGAACTGGGGATCCCCCAAAATAATCATAATTTGAACTGGGGATCCCCCAAAATAATCATACTTGAACTGGGGAACCTGACAAACACTTGGAATCGTAGGAGTTGAGTCATTGCATTTACTTTTACTCGGTTCCACAGATAAATATTGTGAAGATAGCCGATCAAGCTCACAATGCCTCGAGCTCAGCAGCTTATAGACGGAGACTGGGGGAGAGAGAGAGAGGGAGGAGCTGAAATGTCGGTAGACATTCTCTGCAGGCTTAGCATTGTAAGGGAGCAATGGTGTATAAACTCAAAGCCAGGACTTAGCCTCCAATATAACAATGATGAGGGTGGCTTTACACAATTCCACTCCAGAGCTGTTTCATTGAATGTTATTATTATTTTTACCTATATCTACCCAGGGTAGGTATACAGTCGCGCCGCGGCTAAAAGTATTGGCACCCTTGCATTTGTAAAACAGAAAAAGATCTTCCAGAAGCTTGGCAAATGAAAACATATTTCTCATCAACATACAGTATTCGGTTTGCATGGGAACACAACATGAAACTAGAATAAATATGGAATCCTAGCTCATTCTACACAGAAATTTGCATAAATACTTAATTACACTGTACTTGAATTTCAAGCAGGCTAGAACTCACCTGTGTTGAGTCCAAGTTGACTTTAATCTTTAGTAAACACTAATCCACCCTGTTTAAATGGAGTAAATCCCTCATTCTGCTGTTTTGTGTCACACACTGAGCATGGACCAAACAAAAAAGGAGAGAATTGTCAGGTCAGAGATCAGATTGTAGCCAAGCATGGACAATATGAAGGCTCCAAGTCCTCCAGTGACCTTGATGTTCCTTCACTGTGTGCAATCTAGACAATTGTGTGTTGTGTGTTTTTTTGAAGCGGTGAAAACCGCTTCCTATGAGTGGCTTTGTGTGTATCACGCCCATATATGGTCATTTTAGTCCAGAATGAACAGGCTTTTTCAAAAACAGAATGTCTGTTTAATTACCATATATGGTGATCTCAGTCCAGAATGAACAGGGTTTTTCAAAAACACAATGTATGTCACCTCATGTCCATATATGGTCACTCCAGGCCAGAATGAACAGGTTTTTCCTGTCCCGTACGTGCAAAATATCAGTCCAGAATGAATAGGCTTTTTCAAAAAGCAAAATGTGTGTCCCATGTCCATATATGGTCATTTCAGTTCAGAATGAATAGGCTTTATCTGTCCTGTACGTCCAGAATATGTGTGCGGTGTCCCTCCCGGTCAGATGAATGGATACTTTGAGGACATGATAATTTGGCCTTCAGGTTTTATCTGTCTTGTACATGCAATAGGTCTCACCTATTGCAGCAATGACAAATAGCCGCATAAGAGCAAAAGCAAAGGCACAATAAGAATATACAGATGCTAACAGAATGGTAAAAAGGAGCATTAAGGCAGACAAGAGTAAATACATTGAAAATCTAGCAGAAGTTGAAAAATTTAGTAGGCCACAAAGATAACAGAAACTGAAATAATTATAGAGGGATGCAGTTGACAAACAACTAAGAGACCAGCAAGCAGGACTTTTTATATATTTTTTTAAAACCTATTATACCGGCTGTCATACCGGCTCTCCAGACAATTCTATACTAAGATTCACCGCTTCACTTCGAACCGAGGTTTGATTTTTTTAAACAAATGCAAGGGTGCCAATAATACTTTAAGCCACGACTGTAGTAATATTTGTTGATATTTGTTATAGTGTATATATAGCCTTTAATTGATATAGTGTACAGTGGAGATGGACAGGAAACAGGGAAAGAGAGATGGGGTGAGACATACAGTAAAGATCGCTGGAAACGGGACTCGAACCGGCCTACATTAAAGCCATGAAAGTGCCCGGACCGCTAGGCCAGCGGTCTGGCCACACATGCCCCTTTTCAGCAACGGCTGCACAATCAGACACATTAAAAGTCTAGGAACTACCCAGCACCACCACAGTCCCTATACTGTTGGCCACTGAGCTGCTCCTTGCTCAAGGGCATGTCAATGATGTATGGGAAGGGAGGTGTGGTCATTCATTTACCCCCAACCGAATTTGTTCCTGCCGGTCTAGAGTGGTTGGAATAATAATAACAATAACTAGAAATACTGTTCATACGAAACAGTGGGCTCGCTCGTGACTATACTCTGCAGCGTGCTAACTGTCATGTGAAGCTCAACCAATACTCCAGCTAACACCACTCCCAGATGTTTTTCTGCACCTCAATTATACCTCATTGGCTAAGGGCCGTGCCTTTGTACTGTCTGCGACGGAACTCTGTAAATAAATAATGAAGGTAACATAAGCCGCTTTCCAATCCGAGGGATTCACACTTTGAAGTGCGCATTTCAAGGGCTATGACGTCACTGGGCCGCGCCAAATAGCTTATCTACAAGCTCACAATGTGTTGCGTTGCGACCCATTGTGAGCTTGTAGATCTTCTATTTGGCGCGGCCCAGTGACGTCATAGCCCTTGAAATGCGCACTTCAAAGTGTGAATCCCTCGGATTGGAAAGCGGCTATAATTACTATAATGTATTGCCCTGTTGGGCAACCACACTAATCATATCTGGAATTTATAGCACTTTTCTGAGTACCCAAAAGTCGCTTTACAAGTTTGGTGGAGCTAGGGGGAGAGGGTAGATAACAGCAACAACTTTATTAGGAAAATAAAAGAAAGATGGAAAAGTGCGATAAGAGATAAAATCAATAAAACAAAAACAAGAGTTGATACAAGGTCAGCTGGGAAAGGCAATTGTGAACAGATGGGTTTTCAGGGCGGTTTTGAAGTTAGGGAGGGAGGGGGCGTCTCTGATGGGTTTGGGGAGTTCATTCCAGAGGGTGGGGGCGGCCACAGAGAAGGCCCTGTCACCCCAGGTTCTGCGCCTCGAGGAGGCCAGCCTCACTGGACCTGAGGAAATGAGTCGGGGCATGTGGCTCGAGGAGGTCGGAGAGGTATAGACCCAGGTTGTGCACACATAGACATCAAAGGGGGCTTGAGCCCCTGCCCCTTTATCCGTCTGTAAAAAGTGCCCTCTCCAGACCATGAATGTAGTTTTTACTATGGTGAAAGAAATGCAAATGCCCTCTTTCCATGTCATACCTGAAGGCAGCGTTTAAGAGAATTGTCTTGTCCAAACTCTCCTGAACTTGAATGCAGCATCTTATGTCGAAAGAATTTCCCTCTCTGTGTAGAAAGCCATGCTGTTACGCCACATTTCCAGTATTCACTTGATTATACTTAGTTCAGTGCGGTATCAAGCACTGAAAATAGCCGACCTCCAAGCTCACAACGCGTCGCGCTGTGACGTGTTGTGAGCTTGGAGGTCTGCTATTTTCGGCGTTTCCACCAAAACAGGCCCTTTTAGAAAGTTCAGCCCCTGCCTCTCTAACATTCTCTGCACGGTGCCTTGTAGCTGGTGATGAGTATTTTGAAGTGAATTCATTCTTTGACAGGCAGCCAATGGAGGACTGGTGTGATGTGGTCTCTGGAGCAGTGGTTGAAAATGGCAGATCTACAAGATCCCAATGCCTTGGGTTGCGAGGCACTGGGAGCGTATTTAAAGAAAAATATCACCTCTTTCTTATATTATTATTTGATAAAAATAGTTTTTAAGTGGTGCTCCTGGAAGGAGCTTATAGCTCCAACATCTGGCGTTGTCCGTGCTCTGAAGCGTGGCCTACATCTGGCCTACATCTTGGCAAAGCGCTCAAAGTTTGTTTTAAGCCCAGGGTCACATTGGCCAAGTTTCGTGGGACACTTAAGTTTGTGGAGGCATTAAAAAGGGCTGTAAGGTCATTCAATTGTCACTTCACCATCATCTGGGGACCCCCTCCAAAAAAAATGAAGAACCATTGCTAGGCCACTGCTGCTTCCAAAGTCCTACATTTTTTGAAGACTTTTTAAAGATTTACTTTTGAAAAATTTGAATTGATAGTGAAGTGAAGATGAACAGGAGACGGGTAGAGGGAGACGGGGAGTGACACGCGGCAAAGGCCGTCGGGATCTGGACTCGAATCCAGGCTACACTGGAGCCTAGGTGCCGCTAGGCCAGCTGTCCGGGCCCCAAACCTCTACTTTGACCTCTGCCTCATCTTTCTCCTCTTGCGCTTCAGCCTGCGCATGCGCTTCTTCTTCCACTTGGCTCTCATGTTCCTTGAGTTGAGAGGAAACCTTAGAGTTCGGCTCTGAAGGAGATCTTAGGCGTTGGTAGTGGGATTCTGCCAGATCGCAGGGACCGCGGTGGCTTATAAACAGGCGACGCTCTCGTCACCATGAGGTCACCTGAGTGCCCAAATATGGAATTATGGGTCAAACGTATGGCCTCTAAGGATTCTGATTAGCAACAGTTTGTAACCATAGCAACCTGGTATTATACGGACTGGGTAACCTTGACGACTTCAAGGAGTAGTTCACCCCCAAAAAAATCTAACCTCGGTTCGAAGTGAAGCTGTGAATTTTTATTCTATGTGTTCTAGAGCTATGAAATCTGTGTTCTAGATCTATACATTCTGTGTTCTAGATCTATACTTTCTATGTGCTTTAGTTCTATATTTCTATGAATTCTGAATGAATGAATGATTTTATCTGGAGGGCCAAATTGTCATGTGAAGCTTGACCAATCCTCAATTCTGAACACACAAAGCACTCCTTGGAAGCGGCTTTCACCGCTTCAATGACTTAATTTCTACCAGTAAGACTCCCTAATCGGGAGATAAGCGACCGTTGGTCGCTTATCTCCACAAATAGGCCAAAAGTTTGTTTTACCAATTATTACACTCTATGTGAACATTTACATCAACAAATCCCAAGTACTATGCAGAACGACCCATTTCAAGTTTTTAATGTACAACAATATTTAGAAAATAGGTCTACAAGCTGACAGTCCTCGTCCCTTATATTCCCATAGGTTATATGGAGATCTCAGTGTTTGTCAGTCTTTGTTCATTTATGCCCATATATGGACATCTCTATATCTACTGTAACAGTCCTTGTCCCTTTATGCCCATATATGGAGATCTCTTAACTGTAAGTCCTTGTCCCTTTTATGCCCATATATGGATATTCCTGATGTCATCAGTATATGAACATATGGGCTTTCTGATATGCCCATATATGGAGATCTCTTAACTGTAAGCCCTTGTCCCTTTTATGCCCATATATGGATATCCCTGATGTCATCCGTATATGCCCATATATGGGCTTTCTAATATGCCCATATATGGAGATCTCTGTATCTCCATATATGGGTATAAAAGGATACTTCAGGTCTGACATCAGGTTTGTTTATATTGGGTTGCTAGGTTTGACATCACAAACTCTATGGGCCATCTGACCTAGAAATCTATATTTGGGCATAGATGACTCATCGTGACCTCATCACACGTCGACCGCACGTGTGACGTGCGGTCGACCGCACGTGTGACCGACGGACGGCCGGTGGAGGTTTTCATACTAAACTGCGACCTTACGGTCGCAATCAATTTCTATCAATCAAAGTCCTTAAATCGTCGCTTTACTGTCCCCCCCCCCCCCCCCCCACACACACACACACACACACACACATTGTTTTAGAACAGTGGTTCTCAAACATAGCAGATGTACAAGCTTCGTGTGTTTGAAAATAATTTGAATAATTTGGGGTTTTTCGTGGCACAAAACACTTTCAGATGGGTGTCCGCGTCCAAATACATGTCAATTTGGGGTTCCTTGACACAAAAGCGTTTGAGAACCGCTTATTTAGAAGTCATTTGTAGAATCAGCCTCAGTCTTAATGGGTTAATAAAATAGTGAAAATGGCCGATCTACAAGCAAACAACGCCTCGCTTCACGAGACGTTGTGTGCTTGTAGATCTGCTATTTTTTGGAGATACAAGGTTTCTGCTCGACAGTGAAAATACATGAATGCTTGTCTGTGCTCTAACCCTATTAGCATATTGATTGGCATCATTAAAATCACTAAACCACTTAAGGTCACATTGTTATCGTCATACAGTATATAGAAACAGCTTGGTGGATCCGACAGGGACTAGAATTGACTTGTTATTGTCACACAGATCGACATTCCAGTTGTTTTTACTCAGATCAAACATCTCCCTCAGTGCAAACATCTCTCTCATAAGACACATAGAATGTCTTTGTCTTTGTGTTAAGTATTGATCTTTAGATCTAAGACACACATTATGTCTCTGTGTTTGTATTGATCAGATGTAACATCATTGATCATTGGAGAGGCACTCTGAGGCTCTATTCTCCTCCTAGCGCTGACGGTCTGTTCAGCTTCATATTATATGCATCAGCTCCTTTTGTGAGGACCCGCGGTTATCAATATCTAATGCACACATGATCGCATGCGTGCGTGCGTGTACTTGTGAGTTGTATAATTTGAGAAAGAGCAGTGTTGGGAAAAAGTACTCTTTGTAAGTACGCTTTGTATAGCAACTTTCATGACATGAAAGGCAGCTCAAAGTGATTTACAGAGCAAAAGCGCAAGTGCCAATAGAAAAGTACAAATCATTATATTTATGGTCGCGATTCAACAGGATCCTGGATGTCTTGATTTTAAGATTAAAATAATTTATACGGGTATTTTTTGTAAAAGTCTATGGGTAAAATGAATGGCCGATTTCCATCCATCCATCCATCCATCTTCAACTGCTTATCCGGAATCGGGTCGCGGGGGTAACAGTAATAAGCCATTGTTCTCGTGTTAATACAAATCTAGGTAGAAAGAATCTTGTCCGAAGAAAATGGTATAATTTTATCAGTAGCATTAGTGAGGACCTACAGTATATTAATATCCACAAGTTTGCTGTGTCCCTTGAGCCCTTGCGTGAAAGGTGGGCATCACTTCCTGTTCCTTTTAGCTGTTTCATTCTGACTGGTTGCTGTTGCTGCTGTGAGCCTGTCACACCTGAATCGAGAGAGGTTGCAACCCAGTTGTAGGTCGCTAAATGATCTCGCTCCTACTGCCTGAATCTCTGCATGGTGATTACTGTACATGGTGCTTTGTTAAGTGATTTGAAACAGCTGTGTGGAGGAAGTGAAGCCCACATTAACGCACCCCCTTTTCGCCAGTAACCTCACTGGGAAACGTGTGGATAGGTCGAAAATGGGTGAAGTCTTCCTTTAAAAAAGATTATATAGAGTTACAAGGTTTTCTGCCTGATGGCCACAATTTGTTGACATCTTAGGTGACATCATGGTCACTTCGGGACACCGCCTGCTGTCCAAGCAGAAGTGTAACTCAAAGCTGGTCTGTGTAAGGACACCTTTTAATCGATGGCTCCTGTTAATGCAAACCATCAGTCATGAGAGACACTAATAAATTGAGTTTTTAAAACAAACTGAATAGGGGGGACGGCACGCACTCACGCACGCATGCACGTACGCACGCACACACTTGATCTGCCAACCTTGGGCAAATGTTTTGACTTTTGAGTACCCAACTCTCACAGTCAGGTGAAAGTGATGCTATCAAGGGCTCGCTGAAATAATAGAATGAATATGCTATGTTTAGTTGTTTGTTTATCACACGCCGTCGTAGCAGGTCTCATAAAGGGATCAATCAATCGAACTATGCACTAAACCAGTACATAATGGTACCACCGACACATTTAGCGATGTTTCACATGATTACGGTCATTACATGAATTCGACTCACGAAAAGTAACAGTCGGCGGTGTAAAAAAGTAAATTTCTTTAAGTAAAAGTATCAATACGGCAATGTAGAAAATATAAGTACAAGTATGTTCCGGTGTTCAGAAAATCACTTTCGTCATTTTTGGATGTGTTGAAGTGAAAGGAAGAAAACATGACTCACACACACTTATACTGTGAACTCTTGGGGGAGGCGTTGTTTCTTTCACATACAATTAGTAGGCTACGTTGTGGAAAAAAAGTATGGGGGAAGTTTTTGGGAAAGTTTCCCAAAAGAGTATTTTGATATTCAAACTAAAAGGAGACACTTTGAGGACGACACTGACATGAGCGTGCACCATTAGAGAGAGAAATGGAGGGAATGACAGGGAAAGGCACGAGAGAGAGAGAGAGAGAGAGAGAGAGAGAGAGAGAGAGAGAGAGAGAGAGAGAGAGAGAGAGAGAGAGAGAGAGAGAGAGAGAGAGAGAGAGAGAGAGAGAGAGAGAGAGAGAGAGAGAGAGAGAGAGAGAGAGAGAGAGAGAGAGAGAGAGAGAGAGAGAAATAGAGGGAGGAAAGAAAGAGAATAGCTGATCTTACAAGCTCACACCGTGTCATGCATGTGACACAGCTGTGATCTTTTGGATCCGCTCTTTTCGGCCGGTGACACCGTGTTTCTACGACAAAGTCTAAGGCCACGTCTTACAGCGTAACTATCAGAACAGACAACGACAAAGTGACGTTGCGTACTCACTTTTTATTATGAATTTACGCGAGTGCAGACAGAGACACAAAAGTGCTTGAAAACGTAACATGCGTGCAAGGTGGCTAGGTGGCGGTGTGACGCGCTGCCAGATAGACAAGTCACGCATGCATAGAACCACATCCATTCTACTTCCTAGCACAGCTGTTTGTATACACCGATGCAATAGCAAAGACGGTTAATTTAGGAAGATCCGCTATCCCAGCTGGAGCCACTAGAGGCGAAATGGTACACAAATTAAAAAAAATGTGTCGTCTGATGGCAAATCTCGGTTGATAATAACTTAGATTCTCTCATGTATGTCTCACAAAATGTTATCTTGCCGTTAGAAAACAGCGTTGTGTGCACGGCGCCTAAACAGAAGGCACATCTCATCTGATATTTTATGTAGCCTTCTCTAGAGACCAGGCACGTGCACACATTGACACCAAAGGGGGCTTGAGCCCCTGCCCTTTTATCCGTCTCTAAAAAGTGCATTCTCCAGACCGTGAATGCAGTTTTTACTATGGTGAAAGAAATGCAAATGTCCTCTTTCCATGCCATACCTGAAGGCAGCATTCAAGAGAATTGCCTTTTCCAAACTCCTGTACTTGAATGTGGCATCTTATGTTGAAAGAATGCCCCTTTCTGTGTAGAAATCCATGACACATACGCCACATCTCCAGTATTGACTATTACGGTAGTTCAGTGTGGTATCAAGCACCAAAAATAGCCGACCTCGACGCAATGCGACACGTTGTGAGCTTGAAGGTCTGCTATTTTCAATATTTTCAACAAAAGGCCCCTTTAGAAATGTCAGCCCCTGCCTCTCTAACATTCTCTGCACGTCCCTGCTAGAGACTGTGGTCGGGGGCCTAAATTAGGTTTTTGGAATTTAGGTAGAGGGAGAGATTTGTGGCGACACAGACACAGAAGAACATGATTCACTACAGAGCTGGATGAGAGAAGACGGGAGACAGGAGGAGGGGCTGAGATTTAGAGCGTGGATAGAAGAGGGCGAGAGAGGAGTGGTTTGAATGGTGAAAGAGAGAGAGAGGGGGGGGGTGGCGAGAGAGCATCGGATAGAAGAGGCGTCAACGTCAAGGATGTCTCAATGAGACGCCATAAAACACTGTTACTCAGACACACACACGCACACGCTCACACGCATGCACGCACGCACACACACACACACACACACACACACACACACACACACACACACACACACACACACACACACACACACACACACACACACACACACACACACACACACACACACACAGGCTTACACCCACTGCCAGGGAAGGCAACGAGACAAAACCAAAAATATGAACCACTCCATTGCAGACATCCCAACTGCAGCTCTAAGCCTTCAATATTTTTCTCTTACTTTTTTCTTCTTCTTGAATTATTCATTGATTTTCTTCCTTATCCTTTACTTCAGGGTGGTCTCCAAATCGTTGTGCGATAGGAACCTTTTAATTCATTCCCATTAACCACTTAAATTCCTATATTCTGAGGGTAACATAATAGCCGAAATCAGCCGATCTACAAGCTCACAATACATCACGCTGCGAGGCGTTGTGAGCTTGTAGGTCGGATATTTTCAGTAAAGAGATTTGGTGTAGAGTGAAAAGGAGTAGAACATGTACAGAGCCTACACGGTCAAGTACTGAGAGTTTTAAATGTCAGAAAATACACTTATTACAGTGCTGTCAAACAAGTTTATCTATGAAATCTATGAAAAAGTTTAATCGGCAACAAAATGTAGTGGGGGTCCCTGCTTCATCTCTCTCTCTCTCAGCTAAGGGGGTCCTTTGCCTGAAAAAACATTGAAGAACCCTTGTCTATACTTTGTTAACCGGGATCACCCAGGGCTTTATACTAGGCCCCCTCCTGTTAACGCTCTACTCTTAAATATTGTCATTCTTCTCTCCACAGTGAGAGAGGAATCCCCCAAAAAATAAGTAAATACTTAATGACATAGTAAAAAGGTTGGCAGGTCTGGTGTGTGTGTGTGTGTGTGTGTGTGTGTGTGTGTGTGTGTGTGTGTGTGTGTGTGTGTGTGTGTGTGTGTGTGTGTGTGTGTGTGTGTGTGTGTGTGTGTGTGTGTGTGTGTGTGTGTGTGTGTGTGTGTGTGTGTGTGTGTGTGTGTGTGGGCTTGCAAAGCTATCTTTGTGGGGACCTCATGTCCCCACAAAGATAGTACAATCCAGGGAAAAAACCATGTGGGGACAAATGAATACGTCCCCACAAGGTCTTTAGGGGTTAGGTTAAGGGTTAGGGTTTAGGGTTAGGGTTAAAATGAATGGAATGTCCCCACAAAGATAGTAGACTATGTGTAATGTCCCCACAAAGTAGCAATTGCAAACCTGTGTGTGTGTGTGTGTGTGTGTGTGTGTGTGTGTGTGTGTGTGTGTGTGTGTGTGTGTGTGTGTGTGTGTGTGTGTGTGTGTGTGTGTGTGTGTGTGTGTGTGTGTGTGTGTGTGTGTGTGTGTGTGTGTGTGTGTGTGTGTGTGTGTGTGTGTGTGTGTGTGCGTGCGTGCGTGCGTGTCTGTTTGACAGAGAGAGGAGAGCATTAGCTCTATTTTTATTACAACTGTAATATGAACGAAGGTTTATTAATGATTGAGACGATTCCCATTGGTTGTGTTGGGGTGTGCGTGCGTTCACTCGAGTATCTGTGTCCGTGTACACACCTCTGGAACCCCCCCATTTTATTAAGACGAACAGTACAGTAGTTTTTGTATGTTTAAAAACAGCACAGTCAAATAGTCAGTCCTCCACAGGCTCAGTCAGCACTCTGTCTTTGCTAATGTTACAGCTTTGGGTACAACACGCACACACACACGCACGGACGCACGCACGGACGCACGCACGCACGCACGCACGCACGCACGCACGCACACACACAAACACACACACACCAGCTGTTACAGCTACTGTACTGTACATTGATTCCAGTCAGAGAGTAGAATAGACATTTAGCCACTGCTGCCATTCTGCTATGGCAGTGAATGTGTAGTGTCATGAGTCATGTTAGCTGCTTAATAACTATAGGCCTCACATTAGAGGTCTTCGGACCTGCCCGAGATCCGAAATTACCCGCGATCCGAACCGCCCCGAGCCGGGTAACGGGGCCGTTTTCGAGCTTTTACCGCGGGGCGGGCCGGGGCCGGGGCCGTCTGCCCCGGTTCCCCGGGTATCTCCTGTTACCCGAGTGGAGCCGAGACAGGCCGAGATTGAAGTGAAAGCGAACGCAACAACTGCACCAAATAGATAACGCCACACGATGGCACTAAAGATGCAGCATGTAATCTGTTGCATTGGTTGTGAGAAGTCTGAGAACTGACTCACTCACTCAGTCACAACAACACTGACTGTATCAGTTGGATTGTTATTATTATCAAAGATATTAACGTAACGTTTTGGTTAACGGTTTACAATGGAGTTGTCATTGCGTGTTGTCATGCTCTGCAGAGCAAAATGGACACTCAAAGCAGAAAGATATAATGAACAACACATGCGACAGAAAACGATAGCATTAGCATTGGCTAGCCAAAGGAGAAGGAATAAAAACATGGATTTATTTGTATTTACAAACTGTCCGCATTGACTTACTGGTCTGGGAAAAGATCATCTTTTGGCGAGAGGCACAGCGCCGCTGACAGCAACAGCAGCACCGTGGCGACGTTAGGTAAGAAATATGTCTGATACAACTCTTAATATAATAACGTTGGCATTCTTTCATTTCGGGGCGACAGGTTCGGGTCTCGGATCTCCCGTTCTGCTCGGGTTTCGGATCCAATTTTTCTAATAACAGGCGGGGCCGTTCGGATCGGATCCATCACGTCTCGGGGCTGATCGGGTAACGGTTCTCAAATTCCAAATGATAGACGGGGCCATATGGGTCCGGGTCCATTTCCCCCGGGTCCTTTTGGGTTCGGGTAGTTCAAATTGGACCCGTGAAGACCTCTACCTCACATGCTTCTGTTTTGTTTGTGTGTATGGCTGCTGGATGCTCGCCCTCATATCTAGAGTTCAGCCCTCACATCTAGGGTTTGTGCTGCCACAAGGCCCTAACCTACTGTAGGTGTTAGTAGTTTCTGAGTATTTTGCTTTGTTTAACAATGACAGTGAGATACTTGTTGCACTAACTAGCATTGACTGCTACGGTCTCTTTTTGTAAGACAATTTATGTATATATACTTATATATTATTCGCCCCTCTTATCTATCTTTTTTCTTACTTATCTGTAACTTTGTAAATAACTGTATACTGCTGTGCTACAACTGGACAACTGAATTTCCCCCTTGGGATAATAAAGGTATCTATCTATCTGTATGTTGCACTGCCGATCGAAGTCAATCTTCTGAATGGCAATGTTTCTGAATGGAGATGTGTAACCCAATGAGTCTAACAAAGCCCCCTGACTCAGACATATTGACTCAGACATATTGGTCGGATCGGCAGTGCAACATACAGATAGATAGATACCTTTATTATCCCAAGGGGGAAATTCAGTTGTCCAGTTGTAGCACAGCAGTATACAGTTATTTACAAAGTTACAGATAAGTAAGAAAAAAGGGTTACACATCTCCATTCAGAAACATTGCCATTCAGAAGATTGACTTCCATTATTCTAAATGTGGAGGTGTCACCTAAACTTAATCTAAACCCTAACCCTAACCTCAGTGGGGGTATTATGGGGATGTTTCTAAGTGGGGGTGTTTCTGAATGGAGGTCTGCCCCAACTCATTGTAACTGATGCCGTCTGTGTTGCTTTCGTGCCCATATATGGAGTCCCCTGATGACATTATGCCCATACCCTGTTTAATGGATTGCCCATTATGGGCATATTGGATGGATCTGAGGTTCTGGACAACTGGATATCCATATATGCCCATATATGGATGCAGTGGTTCTAGACAACTGGATGTTGAGGTTGTCGTGGAATTCCGGATCATCAATCATTAATCGATGAGGCAATTAGGAGACCAGATCGACATTATTCTAGGTGGAGATGGTTATGCTTTATGTACATTATATCATGGGCAGAGCTACCTTACTGTACTTTGGCAATTTGAAAATAGACGATCTACAAGCTGACAACGCGTCACTTGTAGATCTTCTATTTATGTACATTTTAACCCGTTCAGTGGCCTTGTGGTTAGAGTGTCTGCCCTGAGACTGGGAGGTTGAGGTTTGATCCCCAGCTAGATCATACCAAAACCTAAAGAGATGGGACCCAGTGCCTCGCTGCTTGGCACTCAGCATCAAGGGTTGGATTGAGGTATACCGGTAAGTCCCTGCGACATACTAGCGTCATGTCTATGGGGAGTAGTCCTGGTTTCATGGCTCGGCAAGGCATATTACTACTTTAAGTAGAACATTTTGATGCCAATACTTGTGAATTTTGTACTTGTACAAAACAATTTCTACAACTGGGTATTGATGCTTTACGCAAGTACACTCTTCCATCTCTGCTGACTCCATCTGTAGCTACAAAATGCCAGACTTTTTATCATCTCCGATTTCCACACTCTTCCTCATCCCATTGCAAGGCATTCCAAGTCCAAGGACATTGAAGTGCCCTCCGGACCTTCATGTCCTGTTCTGTCGAAGCAGATCCAGGCATTATTTGAAGTCCTCGATTACCTCGAACAACCGTCCCACTGGCGCTAGCAATTATTTCCGCAATCTGTTCTGCGACGCAAGCGTACCGTGGACACTTTTGAAGAAGATCTTTTGATGAGGCTTGGAGATACAGACCTCAATAAAGGAACTACAAACACAACCAGATGGTAATTCAATAATGGCTAGACGTATCACGCACGCACGCATGCACACACACGCGTGCGCGCGCACACACACACACACACACACACACACACACACACACACACACACACACACACACACACACACACACACACACACACACACACACACACACAGAGAGACACTGTCCGCCGTGTCTGTATGTGAAAGCGCGTTGGGAGTTTCATGAAACCGAAGCGTGGGGGGACAGAAGCGCCATCACAAGCGTGCCACGGTTGTGTTGTGAGCTTGTAGATTGGCTATGGTTGCTATTTGACATATGCTGCCAGGAGGAAACCAGCCATGTCGAGAAATATTAACTTTTAAGGACATTAAAATAATAACTAGTTTTGTGCCCGCGGCTGTGCACAGCAAAGGCCCCCTACTGCTCCTGTTGAGCAAAACACAAATGGAGAAGCGCACACCTAAGTTGGTGAGGTGCTGGCCACGCAGTTGAATACTGGTAAAGAAGAAAGAGGCCGCACAGCTCTTCGGATAATTACTGTGTGGCTATAACTAGCAACCTGCTTCAGTGTACCAAAGTGACTGGTGCAAATATTTTAATTTTTAAATGTTAAAAATATACAAGAGACTTATACAACAACAATTTACAAAATACTATACAATAACACTATATAAAGAGTACAAAATACAGTATATGTGCACAGTATATGAGGGATTGAATGTCCCTGAGGAGTCTCAGACAAGTAATGTTGGAGAACCCAGACCGTTGGGTAGAATAGTCACCATCGACGTCCAGTTGTGCAATACCCGTTGTATCCTTCTGTCTGTCTGTCTGTCTGTGCCCCTTTCATGCCATACATTATATGGAGATCTCTTATGTCTGTCTATCTGTCTCTCTCTTTTATGCCCATACATGGTGTTCTGTGTCCAGGACCAGTCTGTGATGTCATCTCCAAATTTGGGCACTGTAGTGATTAGGGATGGGTATTGTTTGGATTTTTATGAGCCCGGTTCCGGTTCTGCTTATCGGTTCCGGTTCCTAACCGTTCCTATTTCGGTTCCAAAATGGTTTGGTTTTTACACAAAAACATCATGTTTTTTTATTCCATTTTAATGTTTAATTTACAGTTTTAATGAATCGTTTAAAACATATTTGTTATATAATTTTAATGTTTAATTTACAGTTTTAATGAATCATGCAAATGAAATCATATTTCAATGTCTTCTGGGATACTTATTCTGAAGAGATTAAGAAGTCGGCCACCTTCTTGAAGTCTTATTGTATTAAGAAATCTGGAAGTCTTATTGCTGCTAGCGCAACATATCTTATTCTGAAGAGATCGGCCACCGGAAGTGTTTGATTTGCCAGCTTAGATTTGACAAAAGAAGACAACTCGGCGAGCGAGCGAGAGACGCAGTCGCAGTGTCGCACGGGGGTCCGCCTTCACAAGCACTGTTGCCGTACAGTCTTTCAGATGAATGCCACGCTGTCATAAATGTTTCGTATCCATCTCACTTCTCTCTGTGGCTGTGAAGGGGCTGAGCTGTACTGGTGGCTGAGCTGCTAATGTTGCTAGCATCGCTGCCAGTCAGTGTTGTTGTTGATTGAGTGGCAACACAGTTGTCCCCCGATTGTGTGTGTGCTTGTGTGTCTGTGTGTGTTTGGAGGAATAGAAAGTTGTCACGTAACTCACATTAGTTTAGCCTCGGGAACCGGGGACAGGTCCTGACAGATGGTCAAAAGATATATAATATGTAATGTAATCATGAAGCCTTTTTTTGAACAGATAGCACTGCTTCTAGTCTTGGAATTGTTTCAGCATGCGGCTGTTACCAGGTGGTGACACTGTTTAAATATCAGTGATGTCAGCATGCAGATTGTTTCACCGTTTATGCCCATATATGGTGTTCTGTGATGTCAGATCTGGCAATGTACACACACACACACACACACACACACACACACACACACACACACACACACACACACACACACACACACACACACACACACACACACACACACACACAAACAGAGAGACTAGGGCTGTCTTTGACTCTGGATGTAGAAAGTGGAAGTAAATGCACAGACAGGGGTCGCAGCTGAGTGCAATGAGTGTGTACCAGCGCAAACAAGACAGAGTGTGTGTGTGTGTGTGTGTGTGTGTGTGTGTGTGTGTGTGTGTGTGTGTGTGTGTGTGTGTGTGTGTGTGTGTGTGTGTGTGTGTGTGTGTGTGTGTGTGTGTGTGTGTGTGTGTGTGTGTGTGTGTGCGTGCGTGTGCAGGCAAGAGTAACAGGCAAGAGTTACAGCATTACAGGAAAGAGTAACAACGTGACACAATTGCTGCAGGTATTCACACTAACTGCTCCCTGCGGTCGCAACTATCAAAACATAGACCTGTTTTTAGTATTATTTGAATGAACTTAACCTACCTTTAAGGACTGTGAAGGAATTAGCGACTAGTTTAGTGTGTGTGGGCGTGCGTGTGTGCGTGTGTGTGCGTAGGTGCGTGCACCAGGGGAGCAGGTAGAATTTGTGGGCTGAATCGCCGGCTGACTCAAAGCCATTAGTGTGACTGATGTTTGAGGGGGCGGGCTGGGGGAGGGACCCAGCGGAGGTGAAACTGTAAATGAGTTTTTTTCTTCTCCTTCCTGCGGTACTTTCTGTCTGTCGCCCCGTCTCGCCCTCAATCTGTCTTCCTCTTCCACGCGCATTGCCCGCCAAACGTTTAGCGAACTAATTAGTTGGAACGCGGCCATTCTGAACTCCACGGCGGCTGAGTGAGTGCGGGGCGAACTGGGGGAAGCACCTGGGCGTGGCGGAGGGATTGGAAAAACACGAAATAAGAGCGTAAACAAGGGGGAGGGGCTCTTCTTTTTAGGGCGGTGAGTGATGGACGATGTCAGTGAGGGAAACGGTTTGGAATAGAAATGCCTCGTCGGCCCGGTCAACTGGTCCAGACAATCCGTTTTGTTTAAGTGCCTGTCTCCGGATTCGACCGCGTCTATGAGAAACTCACGTTAAACCGCCATAAACATTTAAACCACGCCTATAGGGCATAGCAGTGGCCGTCGTTTACTATCCAACATATCCACAGAGAGAGAGAGAGAGCGCAACTCTAATCGAATAGCAACCCGCGAGATGGCAACAGCAACAGCTTGGTTACAAACAAGGCTAGTATATTTGAGATAAAGTATTGATGAGCATTCCAGTCTCTTCCAGTACTACCTTTTTGGTGGGTTCCGTGTTGATGACTTGGAACACAATGAAGCAAAGTGACAAAAAACGATCCACTGAATGTAGCAGGCTGGTACCCAGGCTACTGTTATAGAGTCCATTGTTCATTATTCAGTCAACCAAGCCGTGTAATAAATATAATTATTGAACCGATGAAATGTATCGATTTTTCATAATCGTCATAATCGTTTCCATGTTGAAAAATGTTCATACATTGATGCGACACGTTGTGAGCTTGTAGATTGGCTATTTCCACTATCAATGTTCTGTTATAAAGTTGTCAAATATGTCATTTATTTGTATATTAAGGTTATGTGTCATATCTACCATGTGCAACTTCAAAGCCTAAAAGCCAAACAGAAATGTAATTGTCAACGACAAAAAACACAATGAAATCATTAATTGCAATTATTTTAATGACAATTCATCGCCATGTAAAATGTTATAATCGTGACAGCCCTACTGTGACTAAATAACTACATTGGGTCCATTTTGGTCTGGTGACGCAAACCTCCTTGTTGTCCCCAAGACCAAATACCATACCTGGTGCGACAGAGCTTTTGCTTTTGCTGGCCCAAACCTCTGGAATGCACTTCCCAAAACCCTCAGGATGCGTTCAGACAGTTATACAATTTATCAAAACCTTATCAGAACCTTACCTTATCAGAAACTTATCCAAACCTTATCCAAAAAAGAATACACTTCCCACAATGCTTTGCTGGAAGTGGGCTGTGTCACTGCAGACCAGAGGCTCTGATGTAGATTACAATTGAGATCCCACCCAGTGGCATCTCAGCACAGCCATTATTTCCTATTGGTTGGTGGTTGAACATCACCCCTTTGTCTCATCAAGCCTTATCCCAGCAGCTTGGCTGTTCCTAGCAGCTGGCCTACAATTTACCTAATGAAACCTTATGAAAACCTCTTCCCTTAAATCCAGCCTTAAGGAAAGCTTAAGGGAAGCGTCCCTTATCAAAACATGTGACTTCCATAGGGAATGAATGGAACGGAACCTTAACCCCCACCTCCCCCCAGGTTTTGGAAAAGGGTTAAAACCTACATGTGTGTCGGGAGCCTGAGGCTCCCGACACACATGTAGGTATTATCCCTTCTCAAAAATGAATTAATTAATTCCCTATGGAAGTTTTTTTATAGTTTTGATTAGGGAAGCTTCCCTTAAGGCTGGTTTTAAGGGAATAGGTTTTCATACGGTTTCCATAAGGTTTTCATTAGGTAAGTTGTAGGCCAGCTGCTAGGAGCAGCCAAGCTGCTGGGAGAAGCCTTGATGAGACCAAGGGGCAGGGTTCAACCACCAACCAATAGGACAAAATGGGCTGTGCTGAGATGCCAATGGGCGGGGTCACACCTGTAGGCGTGTATCAAAACAGCATCCCGATTCCAGCAGTGGAACCTTGTGATTGGCTGAACCAGAGGTAGGGAGCGCTCTGTTGTGTTACCCTGGACCGCGCGGAGGTGCCGAAAGTCGGGGGGCTGAAGATGTACTATTCTGTCCATAACGGCATATAAGTCGGTAATGACGCTGAGTCGGCTCATGCGACCGTCGCAACGCTCGACACGGCGACTCGCTCGCTAACGCTCGCTCGGCAGTGTCTCATGTGGCTCATAGTCGCCTGAGACGGTGCGCCTCCGTCATCTCCACCGAAAACAAGCGCTCCGCCCTTGGTCCATTGTTGGAACCGGGATGCAGTGACACACTGCCCACTTCACACAAAGCATTGTGGGAAGTGTATTCTAATTTGGATAAGGTTTGGATAAGGTTCTGATTAGTTAAAGTTATACCATAGAATGGTCCTAACTGTTAAATCGCTAAAGTTTTAGAACCCCCACTCCGTTATTTTCAGCTTCAAAAGCCTTCTCTTTATATGTTTTCTATGAGCCTTGAGGGGGGAGAATTTCGCGGCAAAATGACGTCATCATACTACCGGCCAATCACAGCAAGGGTTATACACTGCCGGCCAATCACAGCGCATCTTGGAGTGGGGTCGCTAGGGCGGCCATATTTGTAGTCTCCCGTGTGTCTCTATACTCGGGTGCACGGTGAAGCATGGGTGAAGGAGTGTATCTCCGGAATGGCTCAACGCACAGGAACCAGGGACCCCTCAAAAGATAGATCTCGGCGAGGTGGAGGCAGACGCGGGGGTGTGAGAACCGAAAAACGGCCGAAAGACGCGGACGCGTCCGAGGTTTGCTATAGAGCTACTGACCACAAGTTGAGCAACTTACACAGTATAGCTTTAAGGTTCTGATAAGGTTTGGATTACCTACCTGTGTGAACGCACCCTCAGAGATGCCCCCACCATCCAAACCTTCAAAACTGTCCTAAAAAAAACCCCACCTCTTTCACATTGCTTTCCCCCACCCAGCTTTTTTTTTTCTTATTTATTTTTTACGTGAGGAGTCGGTATTTTATTAAATTAAACGTGTTGTGATGAAGCGTTGCAGACAAAGCCAGGCCTTTATGTTTATGTATGGAGGAATTTAAATTGAGGTCAATCCCTAAGGTCGTTCTGGCGGTCACGTTTCATGTGTTAAACCCGCGCTCGTCACTGTCTGCCCTCTTGGAAACGTCGTACAATACTGTATAGAAAATACAGCTGAAAATGCCACAAAATAACCTTTAATTAAAAGTTAATTTCTTCACCATCATTTAATGAGAAAACCCAGACAGGCGTGAGTTTTAATTTTATTCAAATGACTTTCCTTTTCTCTCCCTGGTGGTAGATTGAGCCCTACTCTCACATTGCGTTTTGTGTTGGGTCGATGTCCGGGATTAGCTATAATCCTTGGTATTTGGAGGATGCATTCATTAATCTATACACTCATGTGCAGACAGACAGACAGAGACACACACGCGCGCACACACACACACACACACACACACACACACACACACACACACACACACACACACACACACACACACACACACACACACACACACACACACACACACACACACACACACACACACAGGGGAGTCACAAGGGTGGGCGGGGGAAGTGGGACTGAGTTACTAGGGCCCAAAGTGGAGGGCCTTCATTATTTTATACTTTAGCTATTGCAAAATAGCAGAATTAGCCCAGAATTTGGTGCGACACCCCTGCACACACACGCGCTGACGGACAATGTTTGTGATCCCCTACACACGGAAATGCATGCATTTAAACAATGTCAAAGTCAAACATATTTGACGAGCATTGACTCGATCTGCGTCAAAATAAATACAGGATATGCTAGAATCGGCTACTCAAATCATACAAGAGGTCACATGGAACACAGTGGAAACAACTTCTTTCTCACGTGCGCGCACACACACACACACACACACACACACACACACACACACACACACACACACACACACACACACACACACACACACACACACACACACGCACACACAGCACATGCAAATGTAGTCACAGTTGACATGTTGCATAAACAGCAAGCGCTGAGGTCAAAGTTCGTCACCATGGAGACCTGTGTCTCATGTTCTTTTTCTTTTTTAAAGATGAGTACGGCAGCCTGACCTTGACCTCTTTTGACCTCTGGAACATTAACATACAGTAATTTGGTTCTTTGGTGCAGTGGTGTAAAGTAACTAAGTACATTTACTGTAGTAAGCAGTTGAAGTACTGTACAATCTTGAGGTATTTCTACTTTACGGTCACACCAGAAATAATATTCTACCTATTCTATTAGAGTGGATTCAATGGGAATGGCGTGGAGTAAGTTCTTGTGCAGCTTTCGGAGTGCCGCAAAGACCAATACAATTATCTGAAAACTTTAGTTACTTTGTAGATTTTCTTTATTATTACACAATATACATACCTACTTCAGCCCCCGAATATACATTTCGGACATTTGAAAATAGACGATCTACAAGCTCACAATGTGTGTCTTAAAGGATTTGTATACATTTCATACATTTGAAAACTTGAAATGGAACATTCTGAATAAATGAATACTTTCTACATTTGGGTACTTAAAGTACATTTTCATAACAATACTTTTGTATTTCTGCATTGCAGTATTGATACTTTTACTAGGTAAACATTTGAGTACTTTTTCCCACCACTGATTTAGTGACACAATTGTACTGTGCTCTCTTATAAGACAATGCCTGGGATCTTACTAATTGTCTTTTGACCATTATGAGATGTAATCTCAAATAGATGACAACATTTATAATACTCACTATAGCCACACAACAAGACCTAGTGTCTCTATTCTGGGCATGTCATAATAAGCCAACATGCCTTAAAACGGGGGTCTTCAACGTTTTCAGGCCAAGGACCCCTTAGTTGAGAAGCCCCACAACCTTTTCATAGATTCCATATAGTTTCATTGTTTGACAGCACAATCCATCAGTGTATTTTGGATTCATGTCAATTAGTGTTTTCAGATATTTAACCACTTGAACCGTCAATACTTAATAAACTTGACCTTTCACTCTATACTTAGTCTGCTCTTTTTCCCATCTACACCAAAGCTCTTTGCTGAACATAGACGATCTACAAGCTCACAACGCCTCACAGCGAAAGGCGCTGTGAGCTTGTAGATCTGCTATTTTTGGCTCAAGTTCTCAGAATATTAACGCTAGGGTTCAAGTGGTTAGGCCTAACAAAAAAAAACTTTGGTTTCCGGTTGGCGACCGACCCTATTAAATACGTGCGACCCAGATGATTTTATTGGCATTTGGAGTGAAAATAAAAAAATAAATAAAATGAAGTCAAAATCCGACCGAGTCGATCAAAAACGTCTTACAAAAATATATTTGTAAAAAATACATTCGCGAAGTTTAATCAAAGTTTTCTTTCGTCTAAAATATCATGTGCGCAAATGTTTTGTTTTACTATTCATGCGTCAAGCTGAAGCGAGCAGCAGTCAGTGAGAAGAGGAGCTTGTTTGTTGTTCTCAGCTCCGCCCGTTTTGTCAGTACTGTGGTAATGTATGTGGATGCGGAAGAGGGTAGTTTAGTTTTTTAACAAATCAAGCGCTCCTTTTCTCAAGCCTCCCGTCACATCAACAGCCTTCCCTGTACTAGCGCTCACAGCACTGAGTGAGAGCACAGACGAGAGCACACAAGTAAACATACTTTGCGTGTAGTGGAGTTGTCGTGGGCTGTGGAGTGGACTTCTTAAAAGTTTTATATTAAACAATTCGCTTGCGTGCGCGATTCTCCATTGATGTGGGGATGTGACATAATCGATGTTTGTTGTTGATTTTCCTCAACCATGATGAAGCTACATGCTAAGGCTATTGTCCCGTACTCCCTCCCGTTCCTTCTGCCTGTGCGACAGAATTAAGCTGACAGTCATAAAGTTATTAGTCAGTCCGTTTTCATAGAGGAGAATCCACTAATCATCTGTGATTTATAACAGCTGTTCTACCGAGCGTTTTTACGTTCTACACGCTCATCAATACACCACGTCTTCCCTCTCCTCTCCTGACAAGAGTCCCGTTCAGTAACCTCAGTAATATAATAATTTAACTCAGAGTCTGAGATTAACATTGAGGGTGGCATTTTAAGCTATATGATATGATATGCCTGTATTCTAAGACAAGTCCCTAACTTCGCTATTTGGATCTGTATACTGTATCTGTAGGCTGCTTTATATTTTTTATTGTAGGCCTATATTTTATTTCTGTAAATACAGCATCTTTTAGTTCACTGCAGAAGCTGGGTTTATGTATTGTTATTGAAAACTGAATATTCTGTTTCTCACAATAGATGTAGTCAGGGAACATTTGCAGAATAGCTGTCAAATCTGGGAATAAATTCCTTACCAAACAATTTCTTCACCAATGTGTTCGTAAAGGTGTCTAGTAACATATCTAACAAAGATTGAAATTCAACATCCCTAGGAGAATCTTCAGCTAGGGTAATTCTGGGTCTCATTCACTTACTATACACTATAAGTGTATAAGGAAAAGATGACTCCCAAAAGATATGCTTTAAGTAGGATGTGAGGGATCTAACTAGGTGTTTTTAATTGTTCTGAATCCATTGCAAGCATTTGTTTTGCACAAAAAAGTCCTTGGGCTAAAAATGAACCCCTATACCACTGAAAAGTGATGACTCATCACTAAACCATAATTTTTATGGGCTGTTTTTAGCCCAATGAATGTTTTTCGTGCAAAACAAATGCTTGCAATGGATTCAGAATAATTAAAAACACCTAGTTAGACCCCTCACATCCCACTTAAAGCATTTTTTCCCCCTCATAGTATAGTGTATAGTAAGTGAATGAGACCCAGAATTACCCTAGCTGTCAAAGATTTTCCTGGGGATGTTGAATTTCAATCTGTTAGATGTTACTAGAAAAAAAAAAAAACTACCTACCCATCCTTCCCATGAGGAAATAAAATAAAATTCCTTGCTACCCATCATGCCCACAAAAAAATAAAAATAAAAAATAAAATAAAATAAATTCCCTACCTACTCAGCCCTAAAATGACAGCCAACCGGAAACCAACGTTTTTTTTTGTTAGGCCTTAATATAAAAAAGGAGAAAAAAAGTTTCTATCACACAAAGATTTGGAGGACCCCCTGTAGTAACTCTGAGGACCCCCTAGGGGTCCTGGACCCCCTGTTGAAGACCCCTGCCTTAAAACTAACCAAACATTCTGTCAAAATCTACAAGATGTATTGTACAGGCTTACAGTGTGTTGATCGGCTATTTCCGCCAAGGAGGTGGAAAAAATTAGGCAGCCAAGTATAGATTCCCGGGGAACCCGGTCAACAAAGTTTAACAGGTCTAAGTTGTTAAAGTAGCCTAGTAATTATCTGTTATCTTGTGACCATTACAGTTTTAATATCCCAAAGATTGCCACATTTACAGAAGTCATACTGTAGTTATGATTGTCTAGACCTGCTCGGCAATCTTTTCAGTGATTTCTCATTAAATCCGCTGATGAATACAATGCAGTAATGTGTGTACGCATCACTGAACAATGATCTCACACCTGAATATCAAATTATCCTTTCTGCACATTGGGGGCAATATGTATCAAAGTTTCAATTTGAAATTGAAGTATTTAGTGGACTGGCAATAATTCAAGTCAGAATTGTGGCTGCAAAGTAGGCTATGTGTAACTTATATGCAGTGGTGCAATGGTGATTCAATGTTTGGGGGGTCGCTAACGTTGCTCAACACCTACTATACAGTCTATTGATATGCATATACCGGTAGGCTCTTTTCTTTGTTAAAGCAGTTGTCGAGGTGTGAACTTGGGGGGTGCGAGACCCTGGCTCAGAAAATATATGGGTCGTCGGGGGGGCGCGCGACCCAAGCTTTAGCCACTAAGCTCACATGTCGATGTAGATCGGCTATTTGAAGTATTTTTAAATGTTTTTTCAAAATAGATTTTTTTTTTTTTTTAAATTAATAAAAAAGGACACACGCTGCGGTCATAAGAAACCAGTGCCTTAGATCAGGGGTTCTCAAACGTTTTTAGGTCGTGACCCCCAAACTAAACATATTTGAACTGGTGTCCCCCACCCTGACTAACACTTGGAATTCAGCCGATTTCCGTGTTATCCTCCCTTGGGATGGGTCTGTTATCACCCCTGTCATGCCTTGGCCAAGGCTCAGTAGTCGGACTACCAGCTACCAGGAGCTGGTAGATCCGTTATCGCCCATAGACTTGTCATTGCAATGCGCATGCGTCAACGCACGTTCACGGGAACAATGTACTGGTCGCTCCCTCAGTGAGAATCGAACCCGGGCCGTCGGATTACCAGTCACAGTCGCTACCGACTGAGCTAACCAGGCAGCTGGCGGACTTTTTTTTTTGCTTGGTTTTACACATGACTCGGTAACGGAACGCGATGCGGCGGTGAAAAATACTATGCCTAACCCTAACCCTAACCCTAACCCTAACCTTAACTCTTATACTGCTTTGAACGTTCCTGTTCGCCCCAATCCTCCAGGGACGTCTGTGCCAATACGCCCGTTCGTTCGTTTGATGTTTTTTATGGATTATGATAAAAGTCGTCCTTGCGCAACTTTTGAATGCATAATTGGTCGTCTGTGTCATTTTGAGGACAGCCGGAAACCTTTCATAAAAAAAAAAGTAAACAGACTGTCCTGGCTCCGCCTGCCCAGAGCGACTAGCTGCCAGGGGCGTCAATTGGGTATGGCAGGGGTATGCAGCTGCCATACCTTGACAGGGGGAAATAATAAAAATGTACTTTTCATCGTGCCTGTTGCTAAGGTATGGCAACATGACTGGTGTCTTCACCAGACACCAGTCATGTTGCCATACCTTAGCTTGTTCTGAACTGACGCCACTGCTAGCTGCTAGCAGCATTGAGGGACTATATTGTTTTATGCATCGGGCTGTTAGTAGAGAAAGAGAGAGAGAAACGTTGGTAAAAGCGATCATTTTGTCGGAAATCAGTTGTTTTATAGTATTAGTAGTATAGTAATTGTAGTAGGTAGTAGTATTTAGCAGTACTAGAATATTGAGATGTATTAGGCCAACTCAGCCTCAACTTGCTGGTATCATTCCGCCGAAGTGCGACCCAACCCCCCCTGACCGATAGAAATAAACTTTGTTAGAATTAGGATTACACAACCTACCCGTGTTGGTGACCCAGGACCAGCGCCCATGGTGGTGGTGGTCGTGATGATGACGATGATGATGATGATAATGATGATGAAGAAGAGAAAAAGATCACTGTAGCCATTGTTATTGAAGATAAAAAGATTGAAGAACGTAGGACGTCATCCGCTCCCGACCGGATCAAAAGCCCGAAATTGGAAGCGATCCCAGACTAAGATGGTGCCAGTCGCGAAGAACCGGGGTCCAAAAATGGATCAAGAGCCTCGTGATATTGTGGAAACCGATCCCGACGGAGCTCGACCCCCGTGTAGGATGGATCCCCCCGCCCGGGGGCTCACATCGCCGCAGCAGCAGAGACCCATGTACCGCCGCGAAAAGACGGACAAACTGGGCGATTTGGCCAATGAAGAATGGCTTCCGCGTAGAGACCCCTCGGAGAACAGAGGCCACGATTCTACTGTCCAAAGTAAGACTTCCAATCCAGTGCATGTATGTATTGTATAGTTGTATACTGTATATAGTTGTATACTGTGTGATAACAGAGCATCCGTGTGGAACTGGAAGCCTGGGATGGGGGGATGGTCAGTGGGTAACGGTTTTCCATTGCGACGTGTTGCCACTCCGACATTGGGATCCGGTCTAGAGCCCGCCTACTGCATCCGGCTATTTACACGTACACATACATGCAAGAAATGTTTCCGTATCCGGACCGGATCAGTAACTTGATCCAAGCAGTTAGGATCCACGTGCTTTGTTTGTTTTTGTCGCTACTCAGGACACACGTGGAGTTCCTATCACGCGCGTGCACGTACCGCGTGTAGTGTACGTGCACTGCACAGCCTACTAAGATTATTTGATGGGAATTTAGGATTTATTGGCTTAGTTTGTGTGTGCGTGCGTACGATGCGTGTGTGTGTGAGAGAGAGGGAGAGGTTTCTTTTTATCGTCATCATCATCATCATCATCAGTAGCTGATGATGTAGCTTTTCAGTTCAATTCAAAGGAGCTTTATTGGCATGAGAAAACATACGTTTACATTGCCAAAGCAAGTGTTACAAATAAAAACTGTTGAAAATGGGGAACATAGTTGGAGGGAGTACAGCTTTGTGTAAACAGAGCTATGTTGCATTGTGACATTTTATATAGGTATACAGGGTATAAAGGGAATTTCACTGTGACAGTAAATGCATGGTAACTATTTACTATAACTGCATTTTATGTTATATATGAACTTATTGTAAGTCATTTGCTAAATGTCAAAATTGTAAATTGATTTGTTTAGATATAAACTATTTGATATTTTCCTGGCTATGATTTTAGATGATGAGTCGACGATGATGATGAGCCTACTTCTTCATTTCCACATCGTGGTCGTCCAAGGACAAGGATAGGTAAAGAAAAAACAAACTTTTTTCTGTAAATCAGACTTAGCACCATGCACATGCTCACATAGACATCAAAGGGGGCTTGAGCCCCTGCCCTTTTATCCATCTGTAAAAAGTGCCCTCTCCAGACCATGAATGCTGTTTTTACATAATTACTATATATATATATATATATATATATATATATATATATTTGTGTGGTAAGCAGGAAGTGCATAGAATGTTAGAGAGGCAGGGGTTGACATTTCTAAAACGGCCTTTTGATGAAAATAGTAGGCCCCCAACCTCCACGCATTCTGCTGTGACGCGTTGTGAGCTTGAAGGTGTACTATTTTTCATGTATTTTATAGTAATTATGTATTTGTATAATTTACAGATCGACCATGGGCTCGTGTACGAGTCACACAAGGATGTGTGTGTGTGTGTGTGTGTGTGTGTGTGTGAGAGAGAGGGCGTCACGCATTCTGCTGTGACGCGTTGTGAGCTTGAAGGTGTACTATTTTTCATGTATTTTATAGTAATTATGTATTTGTATAATTTACAGATCGACCATGGGCTCGTGTACGAGTTCAGCAGACCCGGTGGAGCCCTTCCGGAGGAGCCTGGCTGGAGTGAAACAGAATGGAGCCCCAGGCCCTGTGCAGGCTGAATGACACACACGCACGCACGCACGCACGCACGCACACACACACACATATACACTCTGTAGACATGTAGTGTCACAGTGAGATAAAGAGAACCCTGAAAGCTGAAGCAGGATTCAGGCTGAAGCTCATGTCACTGTGTCAATGTTCTGCACTGCTCTTACTACTGCTCTTACTTCTCTTACACACTAAAAGTGTGTAAAAAGACACTTTTTCTTGTTTTTATTTTTTTGAATTTGTTTGTAAACAACCACTGATCATAGGTGTGATGTTACTGAAGCCAACAATAAAAGGCTAAAGAGAGATTTCTGCCTGAAAATGTATTCTTCACAAAAATGCATTTTTCTCAGCTTTATGTTCTCAAAGAGCTGTTTTTAGGCCACATTCTGCAGCTTCTAGCTAATGAACAGAACAAGATAAAAGCTCGAAATCTTTTTCTGTTGCAAAGTAGACATTCTATTCTACGTTGCCATATAATTGTTGTCTTTATAGTCGAAACCAAATTTCTCCAGTAGGCCTTCAAAGATGAGCGACAATTCTCAATTTAGCTGGCAGTGGATGGAGCTTTTTGTTCAATTCTGTGGCAGTAAAAGAGTTAACCTCAGTAAAACTATGGCTAAACCTAATGCAAAAAAAAAAATGTCGGAGCGGCGCATCCATCTCCGTAGAGTCCTTAGTAAGAACGCATGGCTAGAATTCCCAACCCTGTAGTCTCGAATCCCAGCGTGACTTCTTTTTTTCCCCTCGTGTGTTGGCGCATGTGCATTGCAATGACATAGTCTAGGACCTGGCTAAGATATGTATGCGCTTAATTTAGGAGAGAATATCTCAACTGTTCTTGGCTAATATGACCCCTGGGAACAACTTAAGAACTGTGCGAAATTGTCTATCCGGGGCGAAATACCCGAAAATGACCACGCCCTTTTAAAAATGACCACAACTTCCAACATGGCTTTATCTTCTAAACCGTTGGAGCTACACATTTTCTGAAGTGCTCAAAATGTTCAGAATACCAATGTTTAGGGGGACATATACGTGTGTAACATTTCTAATTTCAATATTTTATGACAAAACAACTAAGAAACACTAAAAACAGGCAACTTCTTATTGTCCAGGGCCTTAGGGACATTTTTTGCACTAATCAGTGTAAAACAATCAAACCTGTCCCAGATGTAACCCAGAGCATGCTCTAATGATTTAGGAAGGGTTCCCAGCGACTCTTCAGGGTCATCATTGTGGCCAAATCCAATATGGCTGCCATCTCAAAACAGTTTTGGCTATAACTATTGAACCAGATGAGCTACAAAATGCAAACTTGGTGTCTATTTCATGTTTTCTGGACATTTTAAACATGTTGGAATCCTTATCTTTATGATTGGGTGGGTCCGAACCAATTTGCATGTTTCAAAGATAGTGACGTTTATATACAACATTTTTGATGAACATTGTTACACAATATTGTACTGGCTGTGTCTACTCTTATATTGTTTCAATAAAATTGCATCTAAGGTGCGACGTTGGTGTAGTGGTTAGTGCATATGCCCAGCCCTTCATACGGAAGGTGAGTGTTTCAAACCCTGCCTAGGCTGACGTCAGCAAAGGGGAGAAGACGACAGCCAGCCCCATGGCCTCCCCTAAGTAACAAGAAATCTTAAAATTTCTTGTTACTTTCTAAAATGTTGCCAACTGGACGATGATACACAAAAGGAGAAGAAGCATCTAAGATACATAGGTTGTTTGTTTTCTCCAGTTTTAGCTCACTCCTAGAACTCTACACTCAATCTGGATGAAACTTTATCTATCTATAAATGCGAGAAGTCTCTGCGTGCGTGCGTGTCTGTCTGCGTGTCTGTCTGTAATCCGCGTGTAACACCTGTGTCGTTGGCTAGATACTGTAGGTTGGGCTAGATAGTGTAGGTTCGTCTGCTGGAGCAAAGGGGTAAATAATGAGACCAAGATGCACGTCACTGAGTTGGCCGGCTCAATTTTATATAATGAATTAGAAATAGAAGTAGAATGAAATAGAAATAAAAAACAATGCGCATAAACAGGACAATAATGAGCAATAATGAAAGCAGGTATACCATGAAAACAATAAATCAATATTCAGTTTCTCGAGATTTTCTAATCTGAGGGTGCACCCTTCTAACTTGAATATCCAGTTATTACCTTAAACCTTCATATCAAGTAGTTCCATTCCAGTTCAATCAAATAAATCAAATAAAGATAGGACAATTACTTCATACAAATTCAACCCTTCACAAAAGGTAAATGTATTACCACCCAGTCACGTGACCCAATTCAAGGGATGGAGAGGTAAGGTAAGTGTGGTTTATAGTCAGTATACATGGATTCAAAGTTCAGAGTTCCGGGGTTATTGCGAAGGTTACGAATGTCAGTATGTGTGAGTTCCAGTGGGTTTCAGAGTGGTGGGTGTCAGAGTTTCAAAACTCTTTGTTTCAAAGTCCCAAAGTTCCAGAGTGTGAGTGTGTGTATGAGTGTGTGTGAGGGGGAGAGAGGGGGAATTGGGCTACTGCAACTGAGAGTGGGGGAGTTGCAGATGGGAAGCCTACCACACCGCAGAGTGCAGTAGGATCTTGTCCAATGGTCACCAAAGTATTGTGGAATACTCGCTGTCTCTTCTAGATCCTGGTTGGGAAGCTCGCCATCATGTCACTGGAAAAAATCCAATCAACACAAAAACCTGACCTGTCATCAGACAGGGTCAGAGGAATCCAATCAGTATCACAGTATCTACTGTCTGTGCTTTTAAGTTTTCAACCATGAAATAGCATTACATGAACTTATCTTTTTAAATGAAAATAATAAATGAAATACTGTATGCAACACACTGTGCATAAAACCAATGTACATACTCTTTTTTAAAACAATGTATTTTAAACAAAAAGATTCTTCACATGAATTCAATCTGATACTCAGTACATGGCATGGCAAAATGGATTACTTCCATTTTATAATCAGTACTTCAAAACATAAACTCCATGTCTCCAGTTGTAAACCATTACTCTTTAAGAGTTCATTAGTAACTCAAAGGTGCAAAAAGAAACAAAACATCATCCCTTCATATGAAAAAGAATGAGCAGTCTCACCGGTTCTGTGAAACAGACTGGGCACAACACTGTGATGGCTGCCCCAGTAAATCCAAACTGGTTTCTAGAAATCAAATAATACCACATATCAAAACCAAAATTATCTCCACTCAATTATTACTTTTAAATGCAACCATAACGGTGGGTGAGTTACCTTGCTTCTCTGGTTTACATTCATAAAAGTCTTCAAAAGTACAACACTTCTCTCTGCTGTGTGCACTGTGTGCAGTTCTCCTTTGCTCTGAGTGAATGAGTGAGTTTCTCTGTCTCTGCTCTGATTGATTTCCATTAGTTTCACCTGGTGTCCTGCACAGGCAGCAGGCTCTCATTCAAGGCACTTGATCAGACAGGTTTGGGAAGACACTGCCCCTTCTGGTTGAAGGATGAATTAGCCCATTTCATTTATTCATTGTAAAGGGTGATTCCGCCTATTTTAACCCATTTTCTGGACCTGGGTTACACGCGTATCTCGAGAACCGTTCGTCCCCACCGGCTTCAGATTCGGCACGCGCGTTCCCCGCCGCGGCGGGGGGTGCAGTGCCGGGCCTCGACCCGACCCGACGCGCGGTTTTCCAGAACCGGCGCAAAACGTTCGTAATCTCCTTATGCAGGGCTGATTGTTGACATCAGGCTAATCCGGAGGAAATCGGCACAAGCGCTGACTCATTGTGACATCACATCATAAAAGGCTCTGAGATCACGTACGCCACATGAGTCAACAAAACATGTCATGGTTACGTATTCTGATGTTCCTATATGGGCATAAAAGGACACAGGCAAACATATAGATCACGTACGCCACATGAGTCAACAAAACATGTCATGGTTACGTATTCTGATGTTCCTATATGGGCATAAAAGGACACAGGCAAACATATGGTCAAAACACAGGTAGTGCAGTGCCCGGCCTCGACCCGATCCGATACACGATAGATCTCCATTTATGGGCATAAAATGGATGCAGACAGACAGATAGGGATATCTCCATATATGAGCATAAATGGACACAGGCAAACAGATGGTCAAAGATCTCCATATATGGGCATAAAATGGACGCAAAAAGACAGATACAGATATCTCCATATAGTCCTATGACAACAGGTATAATGGGATGAGCATAAATGGA
Organism: Nannobrachium achirus; assembly: GCF_963921795.1. Taxonomy (NCBI): domain Eukaryota; kingdom Metazoa; phylum Chordata; class Actinopteri; order Myctophiformes; family Myctophidae; genus Nannobrachium; species Nannobrachium achirus. The sequence goes on along the minus strand of NC_137821.1, from coordinate 50,746,784 downwards.
CACAGGCAAACAGATGGTCAATACAGGTCCTACAGAGATCTCCATATATGGGCATAAAATGGACGCAGACAGACAGATAACTCCATATATGGGCATAACACAGGCAAACAGATGGTCAAAACGGGTCCTACAGAGATCTCCATATATGGACATAAAATGGACGTAGACAGATAGATATCCCCATATATGGGCATAAATGGACACACGCAAACAGATGGTCAAAACAGATCCTATGACAACAGGTATAATGGGGTTTGCATTAAAGGGCGGGGCATTCATCCCCTATTTACATAGTTCCCGAGTTGGCCAGGGCGCCGACTCGGGCGGCCGAGCTAATAGTGTTACATAATGATACATGTAATAATGTATCACGATGATGTTATGAAGGCCGCAGTGTAGTATGTGAAACAGCACATGCTGACTCCATCCATATGGATGTGTGGACGTCTGGACGTGTACACTTTTTTATGGTCTATGCCGTTTGCCGCTCTGACATAATTCTCTGACATCACTGTGATGTCAGGGGAACCACTCTAACAGAATCCATCTATGGGCATAAAAGTTAAAAGGGTATGATGTCAGATGTCATAGACATCATAGGACTTTCACATAACAAATAACTGAGTAAGCATCTTTGGGCTCTCACAGCATATCTCCATATAAAGTACATGGATCTCCATATACGGGTACCACGGGTCTCCATAACTGGTCGATATACATCAGTGGCCAGATGGCCAAGACATGGTGCGACCTCACCCTTTAGGGTGAGGTCGCTTGTCGCCCTGAGGCATCTTACTAGTAATAAGCTAATTAGAGTGCTCTAGTGCTCTACCCTTGTGTTTCCAATGCTCAAGAAGCATATAATAGACACAATGTTTGCTAAAAGGTGGCAAAGATTAAGTAAGGTACAGTAAAATACATTTTCAGATACACGTCATCTTTGAAATATGTTGAGATACACCCAGACATAAAGACAAGCATTCCAACATGTTTCTAATGGTCAAAAAACATGAAATAGACACCAAGTTTGCTTTTTTAGCTCATCTGGTTCAATAGTTATAGCCAAAACTGTTTTGAGATGGCGGCCATATTGGATTTGGCCACAATGATGACCCTGAAGAGTTGCTGGGTACCCTTCCTAAATCATTAGAGCATGCTCTGGGTTACATCTTGGACAGGTTTGATGGTTTTACACTGATTAGTGCAAAAAATATCCCTAAGGCCCTGGACAATAAGAAGTTGACCGTTTTTAGCGTTTCTTAGTTGTTTTGTCATAAAATATTGAAATTGGAAATGTTACACACGTATATGTCCCCCTAAACATTGGTATTCTGAACATTTTGAGCACTTCAGAAAATGTGTAGCTCCAACGGTTTACCACAACTTCCATTTTGGAAGTTGTGGTCATTTTTAAAAGGGCGTGGTCATTTTCGGGTATTTCGCCCCGGATAGAGAATTTCGCACAGTTCTTAACTTGTTCCTTGGGGTCATATTAGCCAAGAAGAGATGAGATATTATCTCCTAAATTAAGCGCATACATATCTTAGCCAGGTCCTAGACTAACAAGACCAAGGCTGATATTAAGGCTGATATTGGGACTACCCAGCTCCTGGTAGTTGGTAGTCTGACTACTGAGCCTTGGCTAAGGTATGACAATATTGATAACAGTCCCATCCCAAGGATATGATAACGCATGTATCAGGTGCGGAATTGTAGGTATTTAATGTGACTCGGTTCCACAGATAAATATTATGAAAATAGCCAATCTACATGTAGATTTTCACAATGTTCGCCTCTTGCTTAATATTTGACAGTTTGTCTTGAGTCTTGAAAGTCCTTAAATTGTCACTTTATAAATGTGCATATACCCTGTATACACTTATACTATATGTTGGTTTGTTTACCGTTGAGTGAGAAAAATACATTATATTAAGCTAATCATCTGGGGACCCCACAAAATAATTTGGGGACCCCACTTGGGGTCCCGAGTCGACCCCACGTTGGAGAACCACTGCCTTAGATCAATGACCTCGACGGGTTGTCAGCTTCCTGATTGGCTGAGGCAACTTGTCGGCTCCACGGATTGGCCAGGGTTCACCCATCATTTGTACTGCTGTACCGATATAAGTGGTAGCCTGTGAGACAGAACTGGATACTGCCGCAGAAGCGTTAAGGACTCCACTGATCCGATGTTACGATGTTAAACTGGACTGTACATCTGAAGGGAGGAGCAGAGAGATGCAGCCACGCGGTTGTGGTGCTGGACAAGCTGTACTGCTTTGAGGGAGACAGTGATCACATTGATGTTCACATCTTCAACACAGTGTCTTTGTGCTGGAGGAGGTTGACCCCAGTGACACCTGGACAGAGGAAACGCAAGCTTGTGTCTCCCCCCATGCGTTGGGGACACACAGCTGTGCTGATAGAAGACACTGTCTACATCTGGGGTGGGTATCACTTTATGCTTTATGCATTTGATGTCAACACCCACAGATGGTTCAACCCCAAGGTTTCTGGGACTGTTCCAATAGAGAGGACCTACCACTCTGCCTGTGTCTTGGGGAAGGTCATGATTATCTTTGGAGGACTCCTCCAAACCCAACAAACCTTTTTTCAACAACTCAAAAATGACATGTACAAGTTGGACACCGCCACGATGGTCTGGTCATTAATTAACACCAAAGGAACTCCCCCACGTCATTTATATGGCCACTCTGCCACCATCATCGGAACAAAGATGTTTGTATCTGAGGGCTGCCCATCTCTCATCAGAGTGTTTGACACAGAGACCAGCTGCTGGCTGAACACACCTACTGCACAGCATCTTCCAGCAGGACGCTACGGTCTTTCGGCCTTTTCCTGCAATGGAGAGCTGTACATATTTGGTGGCTGCAGCCACCACTCAATGATCTTCAATGATCTGTGGAAATTCAGTCCACGGACCTTCTCCTGGATGAGGGTAAAGCCGAGGGGGAGAGGCCCATCTCCGAAGTATACTACACGTATGTGCTGTTGCATGGTGGGAGACCGAGTCATCCTCTTTGGAGGATACAAAAGCATATTCAACCCAAGACACACCCCTCCTGCTGATGACCTGTACATCTTAGACTTGAGTCCTAGTCTGAAGACGTTATGCAAGTTAGCAGTCTTTCAGCACGGTATGGAGCAGACTAAGCTCCCGCACAACATCAGGTGGGAACTGGCTGCCATGACAACCAACAAAAAGAAAGACTACTAATAAAGAAAAAAAAAAGAAAACATTAAGAGGAAAAATAAAACATTTGTGAGGTAAAGGTGTGGGTCCTTTTATAAATACTTTGTGTCAGTTAACATTATATCACCAGCCAGTCAAAGGATATACGATTTGAAACGCAAGTGAAACGGATTTTGGCTGAATGAACCACACTCACTGAGTAACGCCCATCTCTCGAATCTGGTGATTAATCAATACCCAACAGGATTTAACATTGTCTTATTAAAAAAGGCCAGTGTTTATTTATTTTCTATTTCCTGAAAAATATTTTTGGTAACAGTGTTATAAGCAGATTATAATACATTATAAGTATGTTTATAATGCATTATAGACAGGATGCATAGCAAATGTTATCATATTCTTTTTTTTTACATATAATGGTCCTACCAACAGCAGTTCTATGGCTCATGAGAGTAGTGAAGTGTGACGTAATTTACACATCCTACCTGGTTCGCGGTTTTCTTCCCCCATTCTGAATTCCCATAGACCGTTTTCATATCGCGTCATATAAGCAAGCACTGTGTTCCAATTATAAACAAATTATCTCAGCGGTTTGACTCATATGGATATGAAGAATCAACTGATGGTGAAAAAACGCTAATGTTACTGTTGCCGAATTAGTTACATTTTCGCTAGAAACAAGCTTTATCAAATATGAGTGACTGATCATAAACCACACAGATCCGCCTCGCCGACAATATCGCAAAGACTGTGTGTTTATTTGTGGACCGCAATGCTTATATGAGACGATTTTAAGATGACTCAATGTTATTCTCCATAGAGAATTACTTCATTGGAACCGGGGGACGAGCGAGTCACGTCATGACTTTGTTACTCTATTTGAATAACGTCTTGACGTCTGCTCTTTCAGAAAACACACCACCGTGCCAAATAATGTAATAATATATATTTTTTTCAATTACATTATTATGAACTCAGCAAGGGGATAAGCTCCACGAAACAACATCCTTCCCTATAATCCACCTTCTGCCTCGTGACAAATGAATAATGATTTTAATGTATTTGCACGAAAAATAGATTTTAATCGCTGGAGCAATGTTAACTTTTTTCATTGAGTCTGGTTCTACTTCCCATGGCAGGGCCGCTTTAATGAAACGTCAACAGCATCTATTGGGGTATCTTACCATCTCACTGTCCAGAGCACCATCTCAACATTCACACACAGTTGTAATATATTCATACATTCATTTATAGTAATAGAATCCCTTTTACTTATAGTAATAGAGAGAGAGAGAGAGAGAATGGATTGTTTGCATAATGTTTCATATAAGCATCGGGTACAACTGTAGGGTTTCACTTCATGTATGAAGTGAGCTGTCAAGTTCACAGTAAAACCCTTTGTCAATTTGGCTTTCACTGTGTAGCGTGTGTGACTGCAGCGTCTTATATTGTATACTCCACACAATGCCTTTAATTATGGGCCTCTTCTCCTTTCAGTCAGAGAAGACAGAATAATGGATCAAAGGCGATAAGAAAAAGAGTGCATAATTATATTCTTTTGTCTGCTACCGCCATCAGTCAACGGAGGTTTGATTCTCTAACACACAAGAGCCAAAATGCTGAATACGAAAGCCGTTGTTAGATGAGCTAATAGAGGCACTCGATATGAATAATGTGCTTACAAAAGAAACTCTGCATCTGCATTTGTTATCCCCCCAAACAAAGTGACTTAATTGGCCATGCAAGCAAACGAGCGAGTTAATAAAATCCACTTATCTACTTTATAACCATATTAAGTTTGAAAACATGCATTGTGAAAACCTCGGTTAAGCCGCGTGAATAACACGTCTAAATTGCATCTTACATCAGCGGAATGGCATTGTTGGGACATGAAATGGAGAAAGAGGAAATTCAGCGAGGGGCTGTTAAGACTTGAGCACAATCACACAGTAAAATCCTGAATGCTCTTTTAACCCATTAAGACCTGAGGCCGATTCTACAAAATGTCTTATAAATCCTAACAGTTTTCGGAAATTTGTATGTCAGTGGTTCTCAAACCTTTTCATTAAAGACCCAAAATATATCTGTATATTATACAGCATGAAAGTATAAAATAATCGTCTGTCTCAACTGACACGGGTGCTTTCTCGGTGCTTTTAATGGGTCAATGCTATTTTTTTATTTTTTTTACTGCATACTTTCTCAGCGTTCCAGGAATCATTGCATCAGCATGAGTTGCTGAAATTATACCCACCCAGCTGTTTCCTCTTGTGTCTCCCGGGGGGCGGGGCAGCTCGTTAAGGAATAGATTTGGGTGGAATTAATTAACTGATTTCCCGTGTGCATCATTCACGAGAAGATTTACCAAACATTATAGATGAGGTGTCATACTTTTTTTTTTTTTTTGCCTGAAATCATGTTTTTTGGTTCTGAGATATGTCTTTCTCGACCACCTAAAGTACAGAATGTGACTTAGATATCACGTTGTTTAGACAGATAGTAGGTTCAGTGTTTACCTGACATCCTGATTTCTTTGGGGTACTACTTTCTGATTGGCCACAGAATAGCCAAAGTACTGTATAAAATAATGGTTAGAGCAGGGGTTCATGTCAAATTGTGTTTCCAGAGATTTAACCAATTGAACCGTCAATACTTAACACCTTGACGTCCGAAATAGAATGGTGGTTGGTAGATTAGCCGTGACATTTCTATTATTGTATTGTGATCTGAGACATAATATTATGTTTATAAACATGACCCCGCAGCCCCTCCATCTTGAACAGCGCCGCTGTTTTTTCTTTTTTTTCCCCCCCCAGGCCAGTAACTCACCATGATTTTCTCGATTTCCGTTGGGATAGAATGGGGGTTTTGGCCGATCGTCGATGTCCCCGTGCGTTTCGCGTGCGCGATCCTTTCACGTAAATGTCCCCGCAAATAGTCCATGTGTGACTGAAGAACAGAACTGAAAAGTTTCGCTAGCATAGCCCCAAGCATGGCTGCAGGAGGAGCTCGAGTGTGTAGACAGTAAACGGATGGGTGGAAGGTGCCTTGGAGAAGGAGAGGCGCTGACGTCACCTCTGCTTCATGCACGGTCTGCATGAGCTATCAGTGCACGAGTGGTGACTAGGGAAGGTTAGACGATCGCCGATTTTCGGATCAAAAGCTTTTATTCCGGTTTTAAAGACAAAGTCCGGGAATGTACGACGTGGCTGAGAGTCCCTGGGGGGATGTGCGATATAGTACGGTTTTAACATTAAGGGGCTCCCCTTGGCTTAGAAGGTGTTAATAAACTTGACCTTTCACTCTTTTTACTTAGTTTGCTCTTTTTCCCCTCTACACCAAACCTCTTGCTCAAGGACACTTTGACACACTTCGACACATAGGCAGCCGGGAATCGAACCTGGAACCTAAGGCTGCTCTACCTCCTGGCCACTGCCACCCCGTATCTGTATGATAATTCTATCCTGACAGTAATATCAATAATTCCCAGAAATGCTCGATAATTTTGCCGCAAACAAAAAGGAACATGAATTTATGAAATTCCCTGGCTGTGTCATATGCCAGTCATTTATTATATGTAGGTTATGTGTCATATCTGCCATGTGCAACTTCAAAGCCTACAAGCCAAACAGAAATGTCATTGTCAAGTACAAAAACACAATTAAATTGTTTATATTTTATATGACATTAATTGGCACGTAAAATGTCATCCCTATTCATATATTCATATGTATTTGTCCCCCCCCCCCAATCTCCCATAATATTCCCCCTTTTATTTCAAGATTCTTTTGAAAAAGAAAAAAAATGCAGATCTACAGTACATGCTCACAACGTGTCGCATTGCGACGCGTTGTGAGCTTGTGGATCAGCTATTTTCTAAATAATCTTGGAGAAGAAATAAATAAATAATGGGGAATATTTGGAATATATTAGCCGGTGTATATATATACAGGTTTATACAGGTTTAACGTGTTCATGTGGCATATATCGTCGTTGTCGGGTGGAAACCTCACATGATGTCCAAAACCCTTTGTTTTGTATTCATCATTTTAAAATGATTTCAACTAGTGAAAATAGCCGATCTACAAGCGCACAACGCCTCGGTGCGAGGCGTTGTGCGCTTGTGGATCTGCTATTTTCACTAGTTGTGTGCGACAGTCTTGTATGGTGAAGGAGGGCTTTGCTTTATGAAAAAACATACACATTTGAAACTTGGAGATACATGCCCAACAGTGACGATATATACCGGTAGTAGTTTCTTGTGGCGTATAGTCCTTCTGGGCTTGTTTTCCTAGACCTGCTTGCTTATTTCTCTCAACAACACTAACAAGTCAATGCTAAAATGTTTTTTTGTCAAGGTGCAGAGCAATGCTGTGCCAGCTTACAGCCAGGGGTGTCACACCAAATTCTGGGCCCTGGGTACAAGGATTCACTGCGGGCCCCCCATGAATGTTCTTCATAGGGGGAGGGGGTCTAACCTGTTTAGACGGGGAACCCATTATTTTGTGCTTTAACTCTTGAAAAATAGCAGATATACAAGCTCACTGGCTGCGAGCTTGAATATCTGTTAATTTTGAAAAATCGTGAACAATTGTGCAAGTCTTTGAATATTTCAGTTTTTTTTTTTATATATAAAAACCTGTTTCTATGTCAGTGGTGCTCAAACCTTTTCATGTTAAGGACCCCCAAAATGATATGAATTTGGCCACGGACCCCGTCTCAAAATATTTAAAAATACATATATTCAAAGATTTGCACACATTTTCAGGACTTTTCAAAAATAGCAAATCTACAAGCTCGAGCTGTGAGCTTGTATATCTGCTATTTTTCAATAGCTAAAGTAAAAGGCCCCTCCACCTTGGGCCCTAGTAACTCAGTCCCACTTTCCCCCCTCTTGTGACGCCCCTGCTTATAGCTAACCCTGTGACCGTCCGTGACATTATTACACCCACACATGATACTGTAAACCCGGTGACAGGCTTTACACACCCACGCGTCCGCAAGGCTCTGAAAAGCTAAAAGCTCTGTTTATCGCGTTCGGCTCCCATGAGTTCACCTGTGAATTCTCTGCCACGAGCTTGGCTGAAGATGAAAGACATGTAAAAATGTGCGTCAAGATTTTTCTTTCTGGTTGCTTTTTCCTGGTTGCAAAATGTTAACCTGTTACAACCGGGAAAGCATCTGTGTCATTTTTGTGTGTATATTTTAGGCCTATTTTTTTTTTTTTTCTTTTCTGAAAACTCTAGCTCAAAAATAGCAGATATACAAGCTCAGAGCATGGCACTTTGTGCCACGCTGCAAGCTATTCCTGAAAAAAATCCCTGGCATAACATATTTTCAGATGGGGTGGTCTGCGGCCAAATATATATAATGTTGTGGGTCCTAGACACGAAGAAGATCGAGAACTATTGACTTAGAAGGTATTTGTAGAATTGGCCTCCGTCCTTAAAGGAGTAGTTCACCCCAATTTTTCCTATTGATTACTCACGCCCAGTGTTGGGCAGTAACGAATTACTAATAATATATTACTGTAATATTATTACTTTATCCAGT